>NW_020884876.1:17713371-18313371 GCF_003945725.1 Corapipo altera
AAGTGATGTCTACTGCTGGAAGTGATGTCTACTGCTGGAAGTGATGTTTGTGGATAATTAAAGATCATTTTCTGAGTACAAAAAGCTGACCTCATCAGTTATTTATTTGGATTATATCTGGATTTACTGTTTCTTTCCAGTGACTGTTACGGCACAGTGTGTGTAATATCAGCAAACATAAGAAACTACTGTGGAAATTTATTTCATATCGTGTCAAATCACTGCTGTGCTGCTCCATCATCTTTTCTGTTTTACGTTAAAACATCAATCATGACAGAAAAGGTAGAATGTAACTCTTTTCTCAGTCTTTGGATGATCTTAATGATATCCAAAGGAGTTTCATGTTATAGAGGAAGGCACTGCCAAATCTTTCTAAAGAGGGTGAGTCCTATGGGTAAATTGACCATTTTGTGAGCCTTGGGCACTGGAGTCAAATGACTCTGGGTAACTTTGTTCAAAAATTCATATTAGAAAGACAAAATCTAGAGGGAACATTTTAAATATTTAAAATTTTATATTGCTTAGTTTTTGAAAAAATGTTTTCTTTCAATATTCTGACTTTACTGTCACTCAGAGTAGCCGCAGTTAAATAATTCTGATAAAGTTGAGCAGAATCATTTTTGTTGAACTTTTGTGCTGTGTGGAGTGTTCGCTGGTGATGTGATGCCCCTGGGCCACCATTTTGGTCAAGGTGCCGTCTGCCTTCTGTACGTGGAGGAAATTTACTTTCTGTATCATCTGAGGTTTTTTTCTCTGCCACCTAGCTGGCAAGTGAACTTGTTAATAGGTGTGCACTGTTACAGGTGTGCACTGCTAGTGGTTTGCAATTTCAAGAACCTTGTATCTATTGAACTGAAAAGAGAACTGGACTGAATGGGCCAGTTTTTTCCCCCTCTGAGGTTCATGTATATATTCCTGTCTGCCAACAAATACTAAACATTATTATGTAAATTAATGCATTTGAAAGGCAATGGAATAAATGGAACAACTATTCTGAAGCTTGCAAACTTGGGCAATAGGTGGCTATACTGCCTGACCTGGTGAAAATAATAATGTGAAGGACCATTCTCTTCTCTTAAAGTGAAGACTATGTAAGGTGTTGCCAGTGCCCTTACAGTTTTGCCTATATAAACACACAGTTAAGTCAAATGATGGAAACCAAAAATTTTGGTCCATAGGAAATATAAATATTTCAGTAGCAGAAATTATTTCAAATAGAGGTGGAAGAGGGAGAGTAAAGTTTCCTTTAGAATGATGGTGTTAAAATTCTGATTAGAAAAATATTAAAATTATATTTTCATGATGACAGTTTTTAGTTTTCAAAATTGAAACTGTCCAAACATAAACCATCTCAGTGCTATTTAACAACAATTTTTCTGTTGAACTGCCAGGGAACCTTGAATGTTTTAGTCTGCAGTGTGGTGTGTTATGCCAACACCAGGAAAACTGTGGAATTGTATGTGCTTTAAAAGAAGTTGGAACAGAAATATTACCTCATACCATAGAAAACTGTAAAAATTTTTGATAGGGATTGTTAAAACTTCTTATTTCTTAATTTTTTTTTTAAAAAAGACACAAGTTTATATCAAAAGGAGAAGGAAAAATAAATTTCACCTTTCTTAAGCTGCTTTAATGGATTTCCTAGATTTTTGTCTGGCACATATCTATATACAGATAGAAAGGTCCAATGTCACTGAGATGACAAAGTATTTGATCCCCTGGATTTTTGTTTCTTACATTTATTAATATATTTGTGGAATTCTAGAGGCAGAGGAAAGCCACAAAAAGGTCAGAAAACTGCAAGCCAAGGTAAGCAGCCTGTCAGGAGATGCTTAGCAAATGACAGTGCAAACTACAGAAAAAATATATAGAAAGGAGAGGAAAACATACACCCTTGGAAAATACATTTCCTGGTTGGAAAGGCATTGAAGCTTTGAGTTGTGTATGTTGCTTCCTTGCTCCTTTCCAGTAAATTATCTTTGTTCAGATTATTAATTCAATCCATGTTCCCAGACACCCTGGGCCTTAGAGGAGGGGAATACATGTTCTGCTCCAGGTGTAATGGAAGGCATCGTGGACATCATGGCATCAAGGCAAAAGCATCTTTCACCCCAGGAGAGGAGACGGGACTCCCTTGTTGGCATAAATTTTACTTAGTAATATTTGAAAAATATCACAGATACAGTACCAGTTCATTTCTTATTGTCAAAGAGAGTTGTGTTTTCTCCTTTGCATACTGCATAGAAAAGAAAGCCTCTATGTTTAGTTCATCATGCATTGTAACATTTTTTACTCCATTGCAGTTGGAAAATAGTTTCTCAGTTCTTGGTTATTTATCCTAGTTTTCTTGCAATTCGAGCACAGGCTTCTTCTGATGGGGAAATAATTTTCCCTAGCTATGCTATTGTCCCCACTGCTCCTTAGCCCTGTGACACAAAACTGCAAAATTATGTAGCACAATCAGGTAAATGCTAAAGCATCTGAACCACTTTGTTTTGTTACTTTTACAGCAAGTTCAGACTTCAGTCTATGTGCAATGTGAGGAACTTTAGTTGCACAGAAGATTCTTTTGGTAGGCTCCTGTAGTACATTCAGGTAACAGTACAGGTAACTGACAGGAATAAAGTTACTGGCTAAAAATGTCATTATCCAAACTAAATTTTAAGCTGAATTTAGTTTGGTCTTTCAGAATACTTATTTCTCTCTATTTCACCGCTTGACTAAAGGGTCTAGGATTTAAACTGTGGAATTTGAGTTTCTCTTTTACTTCAGGTGTACCAGGAGACAAAAGACTGCAATAAAAAGTACTACAAGTTAGGTAGAAAAACTAACCCTGACCCCCTTGACATCTTAAAGGTCAGTCAATAAATATTAGGTTAATTCACTCTTTAAAAAGCAGAAAAGTAGATAATTATTTCTTATTCTTAACTAAAAAAATTTAAAAAGGTTATCAGCTTCATAAGCTGATCTTAAAAAGAAAACAAGCTCAGTGCTCAAAATCAATTTGATAAATGTGTTGAGCCCTGAGGTCTTAGTACAATTAATGTACACATTGCCTTTTGTAATAAGTTGTGTACTTGATCATAAAGTAAAAACACTGGTGGATCTGTTAAAGGAATTAGTCCCTGTTTGGGGGGAAAGAAGATAATGATAAAGTAATTAGTATCATGAGTTCAACAAAGATTTAAAACTGTGGTACATGGCAATAATGGATTTTGAACACAGTTAATGAGCATATTCATTGCATTCATTTTTAATTAAGTGGAAAAAATATTGGTCCTTTAAATTGAGATAATAAATGTGCAAGTCAGTCTTGCACAAACATGCAACACAAGAATTTATTGCTTGCTGTCTAACTAGGGAACTGGGAATCATTATAAAGATTAGATTTACTGAAAAAAAATACAGAAAAAACTTTAGTAGAAAATGTTTATGAGGTAATAATTTTCACATTAAATATTGTTTGGCATATTTGGTAGAGTGCGTGTGTGCGTGTTTTTTAAAATGTGATCATTTGTCATCATCAGAGGTAGGACTGTTTGTACCCTTGAAAAGGACTCTGGTATTTATGAATTTAGATTCATGTGAGATGTATTTAGTATATGACTGCACATGCAACAGAACATAAAAATACCAGAAACCTTGAAACAAACACACACTCAAAGGTGTGTTATGCTTGTACTTAGGATACAAATTGTGGTTTAAAAGTAACAGGTTGGCTCAAGAAGCTGTAGCTGTGAACATCCAAGTGTTTGCCCTGCTTTAACCAGCACACACACACCTTCCCAAACCACTGGGCTATGCTGCCACTGGGGCTCTGGGGGTTTCAAGCTGAAGTAGGGAAAATCCAGCTGAAATGCTTAGTGTTTATTCTGTCAGTAGACAGCTGGGGAACTGACATGAAACAGGTTAAAACACTGAAACCAGACGAACCTTCTAGAGCAGTGGCTTTCATTGCTTTTATGACTTGGGAATCCCCTAAAAATTTCCAGTGAAAATGAGGACCTCTCTATGCCATGCTGAAGGTTACTGATGATTGACTGGCATTTCTTAGTTATCTTTCATGGATCTAGTTGAAGTTGTTCACAGATCCCCAGGAATACCCAGACCACATGTTAGGAACAATGAAACTAAATCAAACTTACCGTTTCATTCTCTCAGAGTTCCCAATCCATACCTGTCTTGTCAATATTACCAAAATACCAAGTTCCTTCTGACACACAGTTAGGTCTAGGTCTTTGCTCAACAAATGTCTCTTTGGGTTATGCATAAACTTCTTCCAAGTTTCCCTAAGCCACCTTAACCTTTAGGAACTTATTCACCACTGGTATTATAGGAGAGCAAGTTTTCTGTACCAAGAAGCCCCTGAACTGTCACTGATGGCAGCAGTATGCTGCTAGTGATATTGCAGTATGAATTACTGTGCCACACATAGGCGATTTTGGTCTTTTTTTTTTCCTCTGACTTTATTCTGCTCTATCCCACTTGTGGTAATTGTTCCTTTCTGTAAAAGGAACAAACAAAACCATACACAGGGGTCTCTTCAAAATGCTAACTCTGCTTTTATTTTTTTAACCTCACTGCATGATTTTATTATGTGTATGTAAGTCAGTAGCAACTTTGGAGCTAAGTTTAAAATATCCAGCTTTGGCAGCATACTTTTAGCATTTAAAAAAAGATTTGCAAACTGCTAAGTCATTTTATTGTTAAAACATGAAGCTTATAGAATTTTTGTCAGTAAATAAACATTCTATTTTCTTTTCTGTTCAGGTATGACTTTGTAGAAGTTGAAGAGCCTAGTGATGGCACTGTTTTAGGGCGCTGGTGTGGTTCCAGTACTGTGCCAAGCAGACAAATCTCCAAAGGAAACCAGATCAGAATAAGATTTGTGTCTGATGAATACTTTCCCTCTGAACCTGGATTCTGCATCCATTATACACTTCTTATGCCAGTAAGTAACATGTTTCAGATTGGATCATTTCAGGAAAAAAAATCTTTGAAGTGGTTAAGATTAATTACTGTTTATTTAATAATAATAATAATAGCAATAATGTGCAATCTGTCTTCCTGAATTGTACATCTTATTTTTGTTTTTTAACTGAGTGTTCTTGTGGTTCTTCTTGGATGGCTTTGGACTTGGAAGTTGTGGACTCAGTTGTTTGTCTGGAAACTTCAATAAAATGTTTGCATTCCTAATACTGTACTGTGGAAAAAAAATAATTCTAGCTTTGAGAAAAAGAAAAATCAGAATACAAATCAGCACTGTGATGTTGAAAGAGCATTGGGAAGTTACAAAAAAAGACTGAAGAAATTAATGTTTTTATTAGTCAGCTGCTATTAGACATACACAGCCAAATGATTACACTTAGTTCCAAAACAGAAGGGTTCTTACGCCTCTGGGTAGTTTCATTATAGTGACAAAGCAGACAATGCATAATACTCATTTTTCATTGTGTTTTCCATGGAAACTGTACTCTAGACTTCTCTTGAAAGTTGCTTAAAGCAACAGGTAGTAAACACTATTCATTGTCTAAAATGTGGCTAATTTCACTGTGAACAGGTTTCTGTTGCGTTTTTCACCAAATGAAAGATCTGTGATAGTAAAAAAAAAGATTATAGATTTTTAAGGATGAGATAATTTTTTGAAACATTAGAATGGAGAAAAACAGGGGTTGACTTGTTTTAGAGTAGGTATTCCATATTTAAAGGCAATAAGGAGTACTTATTGTTAAATTCCTCATAATTCACTTTGAATCTCCTAAGTAGTTTTGTGGTCTGTGGTATTTGGTTGGTGGAAAATATCTGCAAGCTCAATAAAAAATTGATCAAGAGAATTCATGTTGTAACTGCACTGACATGTGCTTCACTCAGTATGAATTTTGCTTACTTTATTTTTTTACCATATTTGCTTCTTCTCCCTATTTGCAAAATTTCAGTTATTGTGAAGAAGCAAAGAACCAATACCATGAATCCCATGAATCTTCTCAACAGTACATAATCTTCTACTTAATATATTTAGCATACTTATGATGATGTCAGTGTAGTGTAGCTGGGTGTTTGTATAAATATATATATATATTTATTTATGTTGTTTTCTATTGTTTTCCTATAAATATTTTTAAATATTTTTACCTAACTAAGAACTCTCCTAAAGTGATCAAAGGTTTGATAAGCATATTTGCATCTTTTGTGAGTTAGACCCTTTTGTTAGTAGAATATTATTACCTGATAATGGGTGAATTTTAAAATTAAATAAAATGTCAGTCTCCAAACTTACTTGAAATAAGGCCAGGTTTAAACTTTCATACACCTGAGGGGAGAATGAAATAAGTATGTTTACTTTTAGAAAATAGTAGAAGAAAATCACCAAATACATATGTTTGTGGAGCTGGTGCCAAATTTCATTGTCACAGCTCTAGTATTACATCCTACCTGCTACATACCTATCTCACTTACATATGATTTAATTTCTGTGGAATTGATTAAATGAAGGCACCTGAAAATACCAGAGTATACGTATAATTATTTTTATACCGTGATGTACAAATGGACTGAGTTTATTCCTTAATATTTGATGGGGAAAACTGGTTATAAAGTTTAAATTATCACTGGCACAACATTGGTTTAATGTTTGAAATATTTAAATCACTTATTCAACAGACAAAAACAGAGCTGACATCATAAGATGCATTTTTTGTTCCTCATTTCATTCCACTAAGAAAGCACATATAGCATAAGAAGAATACATGCAAACTGTTTTAGCAACCAACCATGCTCTCTCTAACATACAGAACAGGCGAGAGCAGCCTGCTTCCTGTCATAAAAATTCAGAATGAGCCCCAAAATGTACAGTGTAGTAACTGCTTATGGGTTAATTTCTAAATCTCTCTTTAAAAGGGCTGTGATTTTTTTCAACAAAAAAAGTATGCCTTAATAAGTCAAGCAAAATCCAATTATACATTTCAGACAGCAGATTGTAAATTTAGTCTATACGGTTGAGTTCCAGAATTAAACCTGCTTTTTGTACCTAAAGCAATTGAAAAGTGATGCAAAAAAAAAAATAGTGGTGGTTGTTTTGGTTTTTTTTTAATAACTGTAATGCTATCTTATCCAGCTTTTCAGAAGAAAATAAGATTTACAGCCCCACTCCCACATGCCCACAAAAAAGATGTCAGCTATAAGAATGAGTGTAAATTTTAAATAATTCTTGCAATATCATAACTGATTCACTTAGAGATTCACTTCAATGAATTGGTTCTAAACAGTTAATTTTTTTCCTCTTTTTTTTTGACAAGTGTTGGGGAGGGGGAGATGACTGGTAGACTAGCAATGAGAGATTGTTTGGGGAGAAATGAAGCAAAACTGAAATAAAACAGTGCAAGCTTTTTTCTGTATTTGGAGGCCACCCACGGAGAGGGGCACAGGACACATTTTCAGGTCTTTTAAAGAGCAAGAGAAATGGCTTTGTTTAAATCTGCTGTAATTTATCGTATACATTTTTTCTTTTTTTACTTTGTATATTATATTTCAAACCAACTTTTCACATAAGTAGGAGGAGAATGACTACTGATCTGATTACTTTACTTCTAAGAGTTAGTCACTCTAAGGGACTCACTACCATTCCGATATCACTAGATGCAACATCATTCTCTAGAAAGGCTTACTGTGGGATTATAAGACACTGCATAAAAGCAATGCACATACTGTATACAAACAGAATACTCCCTGAGAAAAACATTAAGCTTTTCTTTAGATTCTAACTAATTAAACTAATAATTTGAATTTCTTCCATTTTAAGTTTTGTACCCTGGCTACATCTAGAACTTTCTACAATTCTGGTCTAAGTCCACTTTATTTCTTCTGTTCTATAGCTGCAAGTTAATTTTATCTGCAATACCATGAAGTGGAAGCAAGTGTTGGAAAATCTTATTCCTATTAAGAAAATGTAGTTTGTGTTATTTCAAAATTATTATTTTTCTTTCAGCACAGCTGTCATTCTCAGTCACTCTTTTCATGCTCTGGCCTGTCACTTTGTCTGCACTTACTGGTGAGCTGCTTTATTCTGGCAGGGCTGCCTAGCAATGGTTCTCAATTTTGACCAGCTATGCATTTATTAAAAGTCATGATTTTGGCAGCACTATGCCACCTAAAACTTCCTAGAACTTTATTGCAAAAACAATCCATATTTTATTTCTTCTCCCCTTCTTCTCACTTGCTGCAGTTATAGCTCTAATCCATATAGTAGCCACATGCAATTGAGGGAAATCTTATAAACTCTTATAACGTATATTTGGGCTTCAGTCTTCCTAGTGACTTGTTTAAACTATGTCAGTTACGAGTTTGGCAGAGAAAACTTGATGTAATAAAGTCCATTGTTAGTTGGGGAGCGGGTGAATGGGATACTTGATGCCTGAGGTGCCATTAAGGAATGCATGACTGATTGCCAAAGTAGTTATTAATTATTCAGGGCACTCAGAACAAAGCAGCTCCAGTTAAAGTTGAAGCTGGGGGTGACTGTATTCCCCTTCTTTTTTGGCATATGGTAGCATGTCATTTGTCATCAAAGATCATGCCAAAGATCTTTGCAAGGAACAGACTTAACCCTCTTCTATGCAAGCAAAGATGAAAATCCAAGAAGCTGCTTAAAGACTGACCTGGTTTAAAAGCAACTGAGCAGGTGGTTTGGGATTTTGTTGCAGTACCTGAATGGTGACCTGGGGGTCAGTCCAAGGGAATGTTTTGGTTTGGTTTGAGTTTTTTCCTTTTGATGCAGAGATGTTGTTAGTACTGCTCGCTTTTAACAGTAATGAAGATTAAATAGATATTCTGTCTAGGGCTATATGATATTTGTTGTTTATTTCATCCAAATTGGCTAAGCTTTGCTCTTTTAGAATTTAGCAGGTTGATGTTGTTTGCGGAACCTTTTTAATTGAGCTTGTTGATTGAAACAGGCAAATAAATTTAAATACTAATAGAAACAGTGACACTAATAGAACAGGGAGAGGAAAGCTAATACATTACCTTCCTTTCCTTTCACAAGTCCACAGATTTCACAGCTATCAAGTGTGTTTCTCGCATGTAGGTGCCAAAGCCCAAGAGATGGTTAACTTTGGCTGCAATAACTGAAAATCCATCCTGAAAGGACATTATTATCTCCTAACCAAAGTTTTTTCTACACTCTCTTAAGAAGTAATCAAGAGGTTTTGGAAATAAAAGGATTTGAGAGTTGTTTAAGCCAAGGTGGTATGAAGAATCAGGAGAGTGTATGAGTGTTATGTGGAGCTTTGCAACGCTACATGAAGTGAAAGCTCTTCATATAATGGGAAACAAAACATTTGTGTTCAGAGTTTCCGCTGATTAGGTGCAGTGAAACCTAAGCATAGATAATGGAACAGGCTACTAAAGATGCTCCAGCATGCAAATTCAATCATTCATTTTCTTCTGTGTGGCAAAAATTCATTTTAAATCAAAGATGTTTTTGAACTAATTTTTACCTTGGAGATTTCATTTTGCTTTAAAGTTGTGCTTAAGGTATTGGATGAGGTAATTTCTTAGATGAGACATCAAATATTACCCCAAAATTCATTAAAAAAAATTACAAAAAGTACAACCCCGAGGATGGCTATTATCTGTGAGACTAAAATGAGCGGGGGCAGTGGAGGGGAGGAGAGAAGCCTCTGAAGTAGACTTCCTAATCAAATCATAACATCTTGTTTTCCTGTGACCATGTCTCATTCTATCACATGGATATCATAAAAAGTTTAAAGATCTGCGTGTGTGAAGCAGAGTTGCACAAAGGCAGGGTTAGACATGAATCTAGCAAAATTGTGGGCCTGTACAAAAGTCTATGGAAGTGTGTCCTTAACCTCCACAACCTGAGATGTCAGTGTGGATTTTCTGAGATTCTGAAAGGAAGAGAGACATTTTGAATCATATTGGTTGTCATTTAGTTCTTAAAAGGAACGAATATATTTATCTGATAGCAAGTTTTGTACTCTGAAGGACGTGGTTCCTTTCCCTTTGGCCAAAATAGAAATGCAGTTTCTCATGAAGTATATGTAGTATGTGCAATTTCTTTTGTATTTTTCTGTGATATTAGTCTTACAGTGGCTCAGGATGAAAATAGTCAGAAATTGTTTCATTGACGGTTTGTGGCGCAAAGTAATTTTGTTTCCTCGGATGACAATTTTTTTTACAAATGCATTATATATTTCACTAACACTTGAATTCTATGATTTTGGAAGTTTATTGTATATCCCACCTACTATCACTGTGGCAAGAGATATAAAAAACCCCAACTGATTTTCTTATTTCTGAATAAGTAACATTAATTTCAAAATTAAATCCAATTATGTTAGCTCAAATGTCATACTTCAGAGGGGTTTTTTTTCTGTTCAACAACTTCAGTACAGCTTTTCTTCCTGAAAAAATTCGGGAATGTTCAGTAAATGACAAACTGATTCTGTTTATGGAACATTCATATAAGTCTTAAAACTGGGGGTTTTTTTGGTTTGTTGGGGGGGTTTTGTTTGTTTTTTGGGTTTTTGTTTGGTTTTTTTAAGAAAGTATTGAGGGGCAATCAAAACAAATTATGTGGACAAGAGCTTGTGAAAATTGATCTCCTTTTAGTTGTCAATATCATTATTTATAGCTAGATCACTCTGGCAACCTGTTTCAAAGTGAAGTTATTGCCATAAACAAGGGATGGGGTACTGCAACTGTCAAGAAAAAGCAGGCAACCTTTATCGCTTCTTGTCCCAAGTTATGTCTTTGAATGCATGTTAACCCTTTCCTCTTACATGAAACCAGACAGTAGGATGATTCAGTGTAAACAATGTCGAACCACTTTAAATGCCCTAAAAATTGAAAAGGTTAGAAAACATATTGGAGATGTATTTTAAATAAATGAGACAGTCTCTTTCCTTCAGTTTCTATAAGTTACCTAAAGGCTTTCGTTAGACTTCCATTTAGTGATAAATGTTTATGTTGTCAGGGATTCTTTTTTAGTATTTGGAAACTTTATTAGTGTGTCTTATAGCATCTTAGCATAGAAGTTCAGGTATACATATTTAACTAGAAAATGAGTATTACTTTTACATGGTCTATAATTTACTTTATAGTACTGTTCTAGCGTAAATTTTAATGTAGTGTGCCCTGCTGTTTTCAAAAGGTCTTCAAGAGAAGTTATGATGGAAGAGTGATTTTGTTTTGTCTTGAACAATTTCATAAATCTCTCAGAATGTCATGACATTGGGAGTGATCTGGCTGGTATGTGTGGGCTCTTAACGTTTTTTCTGTTTCGGAACAATCTGAAAGAACTGTATTTTGCCGATTGTTGAAAAAACAGAAACAAAATTGTGCCAGGAAAGATAGTAATGTGGGAAATCCAATCTGCATTAATGATGCAAGGAAGAGAATACATGATGAAGGTGGGCTGGGGTGAATGACCAGCCCTGTGGATTACCACAATGGTACTTTTGTCAAGTCAACTTGACTTAATAGACATTGAAGTTTACACCTTCTAATAAGCAGGGAGTACATCACTAATGAAAATAACTTTAAACCATTACATTTTAATATTGTAGTCATGAGTATATTCTGGGAGTCCTCGTTATGAGAGTGTATCCTTACAGTAAATCACAGTTAAATGTCAAAACTCAAGATTAAAAAAATGAGTATGTGTTTTATTGCATTTTGACTTCAGAGTTTGAAGTACATTTCAGATTGTAAGTTTTTTACTTGATGAAATGGCAAGCATGCTAACTCAAAAACTTTTTTCAAGTAGTATTTTTTTCATTAATTTCACTCAAGAAGGAGTGGATCTAATCAGAGCAACTACACAGAAGAACTAATGGCAGAATTATACTTTCACTCTCTAGCAACAATAAATATTAGCCTAAAATATGTTATTCTCTACTTGTGCCAACTTTCCTTTAACTGATATTCAAAGAGATTCTCTCTTCTTTCTTACCTCTAAAATTGTTCTGGACAAATGAATAAGAATCAGATCAAGCTGATTAGTCTTTATCAGTCAGTAGTACTGCATTAAAGCATTTAATATGTGTTATGTACGCTGGCATGTGAATTTGAAAGTATATTATTCAATAAAGTTAGCAGTAATGGCAAGTTTCTAAGCCTTTCCAGTTGCCTTCCCAGTTTCCCATATGTCAGGCTACCTTGTTTGCTGTGAGGCATGTCAAAAAAAAAAAGCTTCAAACAAGTCTATGACTTGAGAGGGATCTGTGTGTATACAAAAACATGTCACTCTTTAACTGTAAATTCACTGATGCAGTGTAATTGGAGCTGTTGGATGCTACTTCAACAGAAATATTCCACAATGATGTCCAAATGTTCCTTTAGTCTTTCAAGATTATTCTGTAGTCATGGTTCAAATTTATTTGTTCAAACTTACTGATCATACATGTTCTAAAGAATGCAATGTCTCAATTATTTATGTGTAATTTTTTATTCAATCCTTTACTAAATATTTTATAAAATACTTTTCACTTAATATGTTTGGTAAAAAAACCCAAACCACCTCCCCCAACCAAAAAACCAACCGAAACATCCAAACAAAAGAAGTAGCAAAAAGCCCACACACAAAAATCCCACAAACAAACAAACAAACAAAAACCCCAAAGAACACTCAACACCATCTTCCTCTTCTCCCAATTTTTTTTAGCAACCTTTATCTTTTATGTGTTAAGTATTACAGAATCGTCTAGTTGACTATCCCTTTTCCGATTTTCAGGATCAACATTTTTGAGAAAGCAGGCTGATGGCTTCTCTGCAAATTCCAAAGCAAAGTGATTCTGTCCCATTCTCAAAGTAATCCCTTGTGTACTGGCACAGCTCTAGATTTTTTTGTGCTTTCAAATACTGAGACGTTGTGTCTGACATGCTTGCTAGTGGAAAAAAAGGTAAGCAAATGTACATTTAATACTAGGTTTCAGGTAGCACCATAGTTTTCAGTTATGTTGTTTAGGTGCATTTATGCTGTGTCCCTATTCATTATTAGTATCTTGGTCATGCCACAATCCTACAATTGCCTCCCCCCAGAAAAACAGGCAGTAAGTCTGGCATGTACTGTGCTAATTTTTCTTACTATAATTTTGGTAGGAAAAGGGAAAAACAGGAATGAATTGAAAAGTTGGAACAGAAGAGTGCAACTTCTTAAATATTTTTTAATTATTTTACATACGGTAGAGCTCTGATGAGGGCAGCTCCAATATTTGAGATCAAATCAGCTGTGGAGCAGCTTCTGTAGATGACTTATTGCACAATCTGACTCTACCGGTTGGTAGAAGCAACTCTTTAAATTCAGGAAAAAAATTCTTGACAGAGTAATAACACTGTATAGTAGCTTCAGGGTAAGAGTTTGCTTGTGGGAAGATTAATGTGGGATATTGGTAGTGGTGTTAAGAGAAATCCTTTTGTTTCTAAAAAGGGATAGATAATAAGCACTATGGGAATACCAAAATTTGCACCTGTCTTGTCTTTGCACTACCTGGCGTCTGGTGTTACAGATGGGGATTATGAGCTGTCATTTGTTAGCTTCTCATAAGTACTCAAAACTTTTTTAATGATGAGGATGAAAGGTTTGACTGAATAAGCCAGGATTGTTGTTGAAAAGCTTTTGGTTTTGTTTTAATGGGAAAGTCTAAATAATCACAAAGCTGTCACATCTGCTCTTAGGCTAGGGTAGTAAAGAAGGAATTCAGGAAGGCTGCTTCCATGTTTGCTCCTGATAGCTGGCTAATGTTGTTGAAGAACTGTAGTTGTATAAAAAAACCAAAATGAAATTAAAAACAAACCTTGCATGTGAAAACGGAGGACAGTTTGTTTGGCAAAAGACATTTCCAGAGGCAGAACACTCAGGCTGCTTGACTGTTCATTTCACTCTGCTTTTGAGATAAGCAATAAATCACAGGAAGAAGAATTGTAAGGATCATTTTTGAGGAGAAATAAAATGCTGGACTTCATATTGAAAGGAGTGATTTAGTACGTGAAAGACCAGGTTCAAAGGCACTTGAGAGGTGGAGGTGTGAAACCAGATGGCACAGCTTTTCCAAAAAGTTTTGCATATAATCCTACAGGCATTTTGAAGTTGGTGGATCCTAATAACACTTCCCTTTCAGCTGCCAAAGGGTTCCTTGGGGGAGCTCTAATAACTCTACCCTGACATCACTTACAGCAACTCTTGAGTCTCATCTGAAGGAGTTGGTTAGGAGGCTAGGGGATTTTCAGTGTAGTGGTGTAAATAATGAAACCAATCTGGTGATTTATTGTTCAGTATGTACCTTTGGTGTCTTTTGGTAGCACTTAGTTACCTTTAGAGTTTTTCAGTAGATATCTCTTATTCTAAATGTTTTTCTAACAGTGTGACAAATGTCCTTTAACTAGCATGACCATCTTTAAGAAGACAGGTGATGTGCTATGGTAATTTTGTTAGAAATCAGTATCCTCGTGGCTTTGTGAATGGTTGGCATAGTAAATGCAATTTCTGAATTTGAATTTTCAGATGTTTTATTTTCTCTATTTTTCTTACTACGCCTGCATGTGAATGTTAAAGAGGCCACTACTTTTGAAACTTGAAAATCCTTAAAATTTAAAATGGTTTTTTAAAAAAATTTTTGCTAACTCTGTGCAACCAACCCTGAACTTCCCTGCTGACTGACATAACCAAAATGACTAGATAGCCAAAGAGAGTAAGATAACTGAGTTGAGCCAAATTATCAAACCCACTCAGTCATCATCTGTATTTCTGGAGGGGAAAGGATTAAATACCAAATTATTTAACTTTCTAATTGGCAGAGCAGTTAGCCACATATATGTAAGCTTTTAATATGTAAGCTGTTAATAGGGTTGCCCTTGCTTATCTTCTGAAAATCATTCTGATCTGCTGAACTCTTCTGATTTGTGTAGGCATATTTGTCTTGGAGCTTTTCAGTGTGAGATGTTCTGGGTAATGAGAAGTTAATAATAAAATACTTCCTGTTCTTAAGTCATCTCTGTAATGCCTTTTTGGCTTGGAATTCTTGTCTTTTAGTTAAAGTAAATTCTGTCATTGATCTCTTCTTGTTTGCTCTCTATCAATATGTATAACTTTAAGTACTGTATTTACTTTATTTAATTGCCTTCCTACTTAAGAAAATCATAGGCACCTTTCATGTAGTACAAAACCCCTTGTGATTGGGTGCCTAAAATAGCAGTGTATCTTTTGATGCAACATAAATGTAGAATTAAGGTTCATAAGAGTGTTTTGAAACTGTTTGCTGGTATAAAACACTTTAGAGTATAGCCCAGCTTTTCATCAAAAATCAAAAATAGATGATCAAGTCAACAGTACAACAGCAAGTGAAAAATTGTCAGAGGGTTTTTCAATTATGTTTCAAATCATCATTAAGAATAAAAGAAATGAGTTAATTTTACAGGTAGGTATTTACACAGATGAAAGATAATATAAATTTCGGAAGCAATTTACTACTTTGCTAACAAAATATTTCTAAAAATGTTAGAACTTAATCTACAAGCCTGCACATCTTTGATGTGATAGAGGTGATCAAATTGAATGCCCGATATTTTTCAAATGTGAGAGACAGGTGAACCTGACCTTGTGCAAAGCCCCACTTCACAAAGGTGAAGCACAAGTGAAGGTCTTTGCGCAACTGTCAACCCCACGGCCACAATCTGCTCTGCCATAGGAAGCCAACCTGTACTGGTTACATACAGCAGAGCAGTGCTGTATTCCTGCTTGAAGTCTAAGAATGCCTTTGAGGTGATGTCATGGTAGAACAAGAGCAAAGTAAAATCCACTGTTATTTTTGCAAGCTACTAACACTTATCTCTAGGTAGTTAAGGATTATTTATACATTTTCTCAGAATTGAGACTAAACAGAAGAGAAATTATCACCTAATAGTTATATGTAACAGCGATAGTAAATAGTGAGAGGGTTTTACAGATTTTCATTTAGATAATAGGTACACTAGAGGGACCTTTGTCATTATTTTCTGAGACTCTGATTTCTGTCCATTTTTTAAAGTAGGCACTCTTTATATTTTGTCGTTTGTTGCCTCCTTTTCTATGAACTATGATTCTTACTAGGGACTAATAATTTAAGAACAATATTGATTTTAAGAACTACGTTCTTTAAATTGGAGACTTGTCATGCTGTTAAACAGTGAAAAAAATCATAAAATTTCCTTTATAAAGTTTGATCTTGCATTACCTGAAACTGTTTACAAATTATAGGGGAATGTGGGGAATCAATATATTAAAAGCTACCAAAGTGTGAACAGGAACAACTTTTCTGTGCAGGCTGATTAAAAAAAAAAAAGAAAAAAAAAAGAAAAAAATAATTTTGTGAAGCTTTTGCCCACCTAAGAAACCTCATTAAACAAACCATACAAAGCCACAACTTACAAAGCTAGTGCTATACAAAAATGCCAGTGGATAATTTATAGATGGAGCTGGCCTGAATTTTATGGTTAATATTTGGAAAAGTAGCAACATATTAAGGTTTTGTCATCATAAAAATCTGAAACCAGAGAAAAGTGAGTTTAAAAACACCATTACTTTCTTAATTTTTCCCTAAATCTAATTTCCTATTAAATTATGAGAGTACAATTACTTTTGAGAGACTTCCCACTGTCCTCTCACTAATTAAATACTTAAAAAAGTTAATCTCCTAATCAAGCAATTAGAGAATCCCCAAAGAGAACCAGGAAGCAACACATCTTGCACAGGGCACAGAATGTGAACTTTTCAGTTTAGGTCTTTTATACCCTGCTTTGACTCTGCCACGTGCAGTGTTCTGTCCCCAGTAACAGTCTGCCCTAGGCCATGGCTTCCTTGCAGTGAGGGCGCTCTTGGCTTCCACTGTTGTTTTTTTTTTCTGCAGGAAAAAGAGGTGGCAGCTCTTTTCTGTTTTCTGCCAAGTACTAAGGTTCAGAGAAGAAAGAGAAAATAATAGTCAAGTTACCTAAGGGGTGGTAACTGGCAATTGCTATAATGTCAAATTGTCATGGTTGCATCATTCTGTTCATAAATGCTGTTATTTTGGGCTTTGTCAGGTGGATAATTGTATTTTAAAGTTATTCTAACAATACACCAACTTGAATTTATTATCACATGCAATTTTAATGTTCATTATTTCTACTAATATAGTGATAACCACACTATTGAAATTTCAGTAATAGTGATATACTTTCCAGTTTATAGCCTCTGAAATCTTTGGATGTTTTGATTCTAGTTCTTTTGTCATGTAGACAGCATGACTGGTGACAGATTTTTTAAACAAGCAGTTCCCATTGCCTTCAACAAGAAATATTAGGTACTGGGAGTCTGAAAAACAGTGACCACATCATCAAAATAATGGTCATATTATTCAAACTGAAATAGGTTTGGGTTTTTTTAATATATTTATAAATTAATTGGCAAATAATTGTTTCTCTATATGTATTTATTATACTGAGATTACTGAGATACTAGTGAGATCTTATTTCCCAGTAGCTACCTATTCTTCTAATCTCCTAAGTGAGTGAATTATACACCGTGGACCATATTCAATAGTTTAGTGAATGTTGCCTGGAAGAATTAAACTTTCATGCTCATCAGGTCAAAAACAGTATTGATGCTGTCATTCTGAGATCACAATCAGTGTTTATCTCAAAAAATTGGTTTAATTTTCTGAAAAAAAACCTGAAGAGTGGGAGAAGAAAAAGAGATGTCAGTGTTTTAGTCACTCATTAAAATATCTTCATTTTTCAGAATTCTCTTTTACAACACATAATAGTTGCTAAGGTAACCCATATCTAGTACCAATATACTGTTTGAGGAGAGAATATAACCTTAATTGTTAAATAGCAAAATGTCCTTTTCTAACTTTTTAACTGAAACATAACTTTATAAAGGGAATTTTTACTCATCTAAATTCAGTCAGTTTGCATTAAGTTTATAGTGATGTACTTGAAATGACAATTTGTCTTCCCTCCCATTCCTCAAATGGTTAGTGCTCACACATCCTAATTTGTACATTCAAATCCTCATGTTTGTACAGCGGGCCTGCACAGATAAACTGAAAGTTGCAAATCAGCTTCATATTAAATAGCAAATAATGGACGTAGGCTAAGAACATGGTAACACTGTCTTCATGGCAATTAGGTATCTCAAATGTATGAATGTTTACAAAACCGAAAAATATTTTCTCCAAATACTAGACTGAATCTTCCTTCAGCAAAGCACGGCAATCATCACAGTCACTTTACCCAAATTGCTTAACATTGCTTTGTAAATGTGGTTCATGCAGAACATCTCAATTACATTTCATTTTTGGTACTGAGAACCCTCAGAGTGGGTTTCTATTCTCATTTAAACGAGCAAATCATCTCATGGGACTTCACTGAGTACAGCAGGTGGAAGAAATCCCACCAGAATTAGTCATGCAGATCTCTGCAAAGAGTGTTCGTGACCAGTGTTGCCTTGCAAAGTTGGTTGATCCTCCCTTCCCACCACCCACCCTTCCATCTCCCTTCTTTTTTGCCCTCTTCTATAGCAGTTTGCAGTGTCGGTCTCTCATGCCCAGGAAAAAACATATCAAGATATATAGTCAGTGAGCAATGCTTGTAAATAATACCTTTTTAATATCATCCTAATTTAGCTTCTTATTTGGTTTATTTCAGAAGCAGTTCTTTATCAGGCATTCAAATTAGCATCTTCAATCATATTGCTGTGAAGTACACTTTGTGTCTTGATCAAAGGATAAAGTTGTGGTTAGCCACTGACTTCAATGTAACAGGCTAGGGCAGCAAATCGCTTTGTTTTCGTTCTGTTGAACCCCATGTTACACAATGTCTGCAGTTCACAGAAAATCATGTTTCTTATGGGCTGGAGAATTCAGGTAGAACCATTGCCTTACACTTGACTTTTTATTTAAACTGATAATAAACCCCACATCTAACCACTTCCTGGATTGCAGTGAATAGCAGCCTGTGAAACCACAATTAATTAAAATTTTGAAAACCACAGTTTTTGATGTCTTGTGTTCTGTAATTAGTTCCATATATGCTACACTAAATCATCAGAAATGCCCAGTATTGCTGAATCAGAGAATGGGAAAATAAGAGACTGAGGGATATTTTAAATACATATACAAACAGGAAAGTATTTTTCAGAGTGTAAATATTAATTTTTCGAATGGGTCCTAAAAAACCTTTTATAAAAAAAGGGTATGTGGGGAATAGAATGAGGAGTTCCTCTGTAGAAGGCTTTACAACTTTTTAAAATCATGCTTTTGAAAAACACAATTAAAAAAAAAAATTAAAAAAGTGACAGTAAGATATAGCAGTAGTTTGTAAAAGGGTTAAGATCAGTGCAGGGTTATTGTGTGGCACCTCCTTTCTTGTAGAGGTGAGTATTTTGACTTTTTACCTTTATAGCATGGTGAATGTGCAAGAACAGAGAAGTAATGTGAAAGGAGATGAAGGTCTGTGCCATGTGAGGGAAATCCCTTCAAGTCAGTGTGACTGCTAGCAGTTCTGGTGGCCTTAAAATTCAACCTATTCTATTTTAATAGATTTGTTCATGCTCTAAGCAGCACAAAATTTCATGGGAGACTATTAGAAATAGAACAAAGCACTCCGCTTTTAAAACATCTCTGAAAGATCAATTTTAAATGGCTTTGAAAAGTTGAGCATGGCAGAAATGCATCTACTTTTATAGCTGATGCTAAAACCATCTTCTCAGATGCATTGTATTACATACGATTTTGAGATTTCAAAGAAATTGTAAATGATACTGTCAAAGGAACTTCTGCTGCTCCCAAGGACCCAACTTTTATTAAAGACCTATGACTTCCTAAGAGAAAGTAGCTAAATTAAAGTCCAAAATTGGAGTAATTTCATTCATTTTCCTGTTCTTATTTGAGTTAAGGACTTGTGGGTTGACATGCAGCAAAAAAACCAAAACATGTTTTTATACCAAATATTCTATATTTAGTTATACTGGCATGCAGTTATTGATTTTTATTACACCATTAGTATAATAAGTCCAAAGGATTAAAATGGACAAATAATCACTGAAGAAAAAAGTGTTTGGTTATGTATCCAGAAGACCTTGTGGCATAGTTATTTTGTAGCGCAGATTTTAAAATTATTTAGAATTAATTTGTTTCTAGAATTCAGCATTTCCCTCAACTTAATTTACAAAAGCGTCAGGGCTACCAGGTAGATGCTTTGTAATGTAATCACAGAAATGCAAGGCTAGAAGGGAACTCAGTGGGATCTTTGCTGAACATTGTCCTGTACTAAGCAGGGAGTAGATAGACTAAGTTTTACTCCTAAATGCAAGGGATTTTAAAATGTTTTTCCTTAATTTTCTCTTATTAAGCATACTTTACCAGTTAATTTTGCTTTTCAATTTTGTGTAATCACATATACTATACTTGTGTGCATAATATATATCAAAGTATAATGAGCTAACATGAGAATTAAGAGTTATAGATAGTGGAAAATAAGTAGAAGAGATAGAGCTGAACTCTAAGTGTATGTCAGAACAACATTATGGTTAGCAGTATAGGACTATAAAAGCTAGCTCACAGATTTTAAATCTGGCTTACTCAAAAAGTGTGAGAATCTTTATGTGGGCAATGTAGTCATAGTCTCAACCATGTTTTTTGAGTTTTGGTATGAATGCTACATATAGAACAAATTTCCATATCACAAGCACATAATACAAAATATTTTTCTTCACAAATCTTAAATTATGATGCATTTCTTATGTGTCTTATCACCCTAAGAATGGATACCTGAGGATCGAGACAGGGTTCCTTCCCTGTAAAGCAATGCTTTGTTCAAGGACTTTTTACCTTCAAGGCAGGACAAGCTCTGATTTGCAATGTCTGCTGTACAGGAATGTTGGGTGTGTTCCTTTTATTGTGATATGAATGAACAGAAAGCTGTTGTGGAATGCAATTTAACATGTATACTGAAAGATCAAATTAAAGTTGCATGCAATGTAGAAGTAATTTTCATTGTCCTTGACAGCTACACTTTCCAATTGTAAACAGCCATTCCTAGTGTTTAATGTTTGATGAACTTCCTATGAATGTACTGGAGTACATAAACATTTTCTTAAGAATAGCTACCCATTTCCAGTGAGGAAGTTCCTAGAGGGAACTTAAAGAAGCAACTTGTTGTTGCTTAATTTGATTGGGCTTTTATAGGTATTTTAAGTAAAATGAATAATTTAAAAAAATGTCTGCAGAAATGATGTCCTTCAGCTAGGGCTGGCCACATCTCCTGTTGTAGAATAACATACACAAACTTTTTTTATTTAAAACAACTGCACTTGTGTTGACTGTTTATTCCTTGTCAACTACTACCTGACAAGTAAGAACTAAAGCTTTGTGTACAGAAAATTAAAAAAAAAAAAAAAGACTTCTGTAAATCATAAATGTAACAGTGTTTCCTGATTGAATTTTACGTGTGTCTATAACTGTAGTGATTAATAATCACTGTAACTCCATTTGAATTAAGATCTGAGCAAACTGAAAAAAAATTGGACTATGTGTACATGCCCACTGCAATCTGATTCTTGGAATTTCTTTTTGCATTGACTCATTTGTTCTTTTAATAGGAAAACCTAGAAAATTGCATTTAAGTTTATATTCACAAAAAGAAGGTAAAGAGTTTATTTATACCAGCGTTTGAAAAAGCACTTCTTACTCAGCTCTTAACTTGTATATGCATTGTCATGAAATATCCTGCATGAAATATCATGCACACACACAATTCAAGCACAAAACAAAAAACAAGCTACCATAAGAGCTTATGTTTGAAACATAAAGAGGTAATTGAGGATATATTCAGGAAGCCAAAAAGTAATGAAATATTGAAGTAGTTTTAGAAGGGTCTCTGTAGAGTTAACTCCTCAGTGAGAGCAGTATGATGAGAAAACATCACACTTATTAGAAAATACAGCAAGTAATCAATATAGAGTTCTGCCCTGGAAATGGTACAAGACTGACTTTAAATAATGAGATAGATAAGGCAGAGAATAAAATTAAAATGTCCTTAAATATGATGGTGAGTAGTTAGTAAGGAAGAATTGGAAGGAAGGTACTAAGAGAGGGAGGACAGAGCTACTACTTAGGAAAATACTTTGTGTTTTAAAAACTTAACCTTCAGGAATCAGCAGCCATCCCATGTGATGCGAATAGTTAACCACCTGTCATGCACAGAGGTTCTTCAAGGCAGAAGGTGCTGCCAACATCCTCTACAAATGATTCAACCAAACTTGTAGCAAACACTTACAGAAGATGCACATTCCCTCATGTGTTCCATGTGTTGCAATGATTCATTGCAGCTGCTAATTTTTTTAGGACAGTTCTGTGAATGCAAAAATCAAAATGCTATCAGACATGGAGGTTATTATTTCTTAGACATTGAGGGGTTTGCCTGTTTTAGCACCATACTGCAAGCACAAGACACATTTCAGCACTTTCTCCGAAGAAAGATTTTATACGATTGTGGTGAGAAAAATTATATTTCAGTAAATTATTTTGGGACTTCATTTTGCCTATACACAGTCTATTTTAAGTCATTTTCAGCAGATACTTTATCTGTATAAACACACAAACATACAGTTCATACTCTTTAAAATGTGTGTATAGAGGTTAGTTTAGCCCGTGGTCTGAATTGGACTAAATATTTTTATTAAGCATTCAAATTGTACAAGATATAACATTATCCACTGAGTTTTAGGGTTTTAAAGTTGCAGTTATAATCATTCTATGTGCACATCCATGAGGTACATAAACAACCAGGGTAGGATATGAAAGATAGAGTTACCTTTTCTTATGGTATATATATATATATATATATATATATATATAGTTACATGGAGTGGGGAGAGCTCACTGTAAATTTTGTTTAAAGTCTCATTTAGAAGAGAGAAATGTATAAACAAGGAGAGAGTGCTCACTAAAAATTAAGTTTTTGAAAGTAGTTATGATTTAAATATTACTTTGCCACAAGTATACTTACTAGGAACACAAACTCAGGAATAATAAACCTAAAATTAGTTTGTATATCTACAGTAATTTGAAAACAATTAAAAAGACAAATTATTTGAGGAAGGAACTGTAGACTAAAACTGACATACTGATTCCACTTTGAAACTTCTTGTCTTGAAGACAGTCTATGCCATAGCTTGTTCTATACTATTAGATCTGATTCGTCACAGGCTAATTGTGTGCTTTTAAATGCTCTCTGTTCAACTCAGAGAAGTTTAACTTTATAAGGCCATAATTCCAAAATAATGAGGCTGAGCCTTTGTCTACTGAGTCAAAATGTGTCCAAGTCATGAGAGATCTTGCATTACTTTGAGTCTTCTGTCTAGAATCTTATCATTCACTACTACGTATAAAAATTCCTAATGCAAGAAAGTATAGTTGAAAATCCATGACAAAGGTTGAAAGGCATCAAGAATTTACTTCCATTGCAACTAACTGCCTGAATCCGCAAGCTTTTTGTGTTCTAGAGATTGCAGGGATTTGTATACTTCATGGTTTGAGACCTCTGCATTTACCAGAGATGCTGGTGACACAGCTTTCAAGCAGAATTGTTTATACAATTCTTCTGTCTTTAATTAACTGAAAGAATAAATCAGTGAATGAAAGTTCTTACCTAAAAGAATACAAGAATCACTGGATCATTCTGTAGAATAACAAATACTTCCAGTAAAGGAGAAACAGGAGAGAGAAATTTGGTAATTTTGTAGTGCTACTTTGGTGAGACTTACCAGATGCACTGAAAAAATCAGTAACTTCATGCAACTCCATGCAAGACAAATAGTTGTCTGTGTGTATATATTTCCTAGGAATAGCAACCTCTACAACTATTGTGGTGAAATGTATTGGCAATAAAGTCTCCCATATAAGACAGTACTGTGAGCATTAGTTTTCTTCTTTTTGCCTTTTAAATGAATTAGTGTGTATTATTACTGATCATGGAATATTCTGAGTTGGAAGGGACCCACAAGGATCATCAAGTCCAACTCCTAGGCCTGCACAGGACCATTCCCAAGAGATACATGTGATCACAGGACAAAGCAAAATGTATTTTTATACATATGTAAACACAAGTATATATGTACATACACTGAATTATATTTATGATGAGAACTAACTAACCACTAATTTTTTTGAAAATGGCTTCCAGAGATTATTGCTATTGATGGCATCCTCTGAGAGTTAATGAACTTGGTCTATATATGTGTCATCTGCGTCTTCACAAGAGTGTCTCTTACTCGCATGGTGTGTATTTCTAAAGGTGTCAGTGTGCACAGGCTTCAGGCAAAAAGATGCAATTTG
Source organism: Corapipo altera (assembly GCF_003945725.1). Lineage (NCBI taxonomy): Eukaryota > Metazoa > Chordata > Aves > Passeriformes > Pipridae > Corapipo > Corapipo altera. Next base: position 17,737,743 of record NW_020884876.1, read on the forward strand.
TGAGACGAATACTGATGATTAGTGACATCCTGTGCTGTTTCCATCCTGCTAATTTCCTTGAGAACATCTCCCAGTTGTTTCCAGCACAAATAGAATTCCAGGCCTCCCCTGTGGACTGCACAGAAACTCTGTGACAGGCAAAGATAGAAAGGCAAAAATGCGTTCATTTTCCCTTATGATCTTTGTGATCTTTTTCCTATTGGTGGTTATTGAAAGTAGAAATTATGCATGGTTTGGAAAGCAATCCTCAAAGTGCAGCGACAAAAATATGCATCTAGAGTTCAGAAAGCCATTTCTGGCTTTAAGGTGTAAATTGGTTCAAACCCATGCATGGATACTTAGCAAACAAGGTCCTCTGTGAGATAAAAGGAAAACCCTGCATGCATATGAAGAGAAACTGGACAAGCTTTTGATAAGAGGTTGTAGCATACTATAGGAACAGAAAATTTAGGGAGCCTGTGAAAAGCAGAGCTGGAGGCTCAGGAAAGAGGGGGGTATCATCCAGCAGTCTGGTTCTCATGTGCAGTATCTGATTAAATTGAGGAGGGTTGATGCCCCTACCCGGGCATCATTTGACTGGCAGAAGTTACAGCCCTGAAGTGAGGATAGTTGGATGACATGTATGTTTAATTCAGTGCCACTGGAACTTATTTTACCAGACCTACCTACTTAGCAGCCCCATAGTGCTGTGTCTCTCATGCAACCATCCTTGCTGCTGTGACAGTAACTTCAACTAAAGTAGTAAAAAGTGCTGCTGTGGATGGGAACTGTGATGGCCTTCCTGGCTTCCATCTCTTCTATGTGCAATTAAACATCCTTGGTTATTCCCTGGTTTTGGCAGACTAAATTGGTTGTCTGCCTCTGCATATTCTCTTTTTATTTCATTCCTTTGCTAAAGGCACAAGAAGAGGATCCTGGAACTTTATTTCTCTACTTAGGTGTTTGCACACAGGCCCAACTACAGATCATCTCCTCTTCCTTCTACCTTGCAACTTGAACAGGACTAACATTTTGCATAGCAGTGGTGCAGGTTAATGTTGCAGAGAGATGTCTTTAGAAGTGAGATACTCGCAAATGCTTTTTTTGTATTACATACATGCAAGCTAGTGAAAGTTTGTGCTTTTTCAGGTAGGCCAGGATTTCTAGAGGCTTTTCGCACCTATTACTGCATGTACCTGCTGCAGGAGAAAAGAAAGAGCTATTGTTATGCAGAGAAACTTGTGTGTCCTCAGGGCAAACTCCAAAAGAGTTTACTTTCTCTCATAGCTTCAATGATGCCAGTAGGAGGGCTACCTGTGATTACAAAGGAAGAAAACAGCCTTTCTTTATTGTTAGTGTTACAAGCATGTGCATGTACTATAAGTTTCAAGAGCATATCTTTAAATCTAAGCAGGACTTGGAGTCTTCTTGTATAATAATTAAAAAAAAAGGTGGAAGGATATTTCATTAGAAGAAATATGTTATTTCTTTCAAAGTACTGATCCTAGTTGGCTTTCAGAGGAGAGGAGGTTCCTTTGAGGTTTTTTTGTTGGAGAGTCTTTTCTAGTCTGGTTAAACCATACTGATTTTTAATAGTTTCTCTAAACTGTGCCAATTGATGAATGGGTTGTCACTCAGAAACTACTTGACAATGTTTCCTTCAAGACAAGTAATGCAAAAAAAATGGAGATTTCTTTTGTGAGGAAGTAATTATTTTAGACATATTATTCACTACTTGTAAATGTCCTGTCATACCAAGTATTTGACTCACTTGTTTTTGTTTTTCCAATCTTAACTCAGTTATTGCGTTGTTAAACGTGACATTCCTTACTCCTGGCAGCAGCAATTTAACAATATTATTTCTTGCCTCTCCTTTAACCGGAAGAGGGTAGTGTTAGTATGTTGACAGTCCTGTGCTAAGAAATAGGAGCAAAATAAAGGCTTTTCTTAGGTCGTGATAGTGCTTGAGAGCTGATCTTGAGTAGGTTGTAGGTGAGTGCTGTTTTGTTCTAAATTGTTTATCCTTGGAGCAGGTTCAGTTCAAGGAAAGAACAAATGGATAGTGGTACACAGGAAAGGTTATAACATCCAGTCCTACATCCAAATTTATACCTGATATCTGTCTAACATAATTTTGGATTCTTCAGGTAAACTAATAATGAACATCTAATAAAAGTTGGTTGTATTCTTCTCTTACAGAACTTGTGAGACAAGGAATTGTCTTTATGCTCATTTTATAGATTTGATAAGGCTGTGTCACAAGCCTGTATGCTATGAAATGCCTGGTGCCAGAGTAAATCTAAAAATGTTTGTGTTAGCAGCTGTTGTGCTTTTGGTTGTGATGGCTTAGCTGTTGGAGCTCTATGCAGAGAATAATATTGCTGTCCTTTTTCAGAAAGATTGTCTCTTGTTTATGATGCAGTCACATACACAGTCATTCTGACCTGGCAAAGAGATGCAACTTCCAGATGCTTTACAATTTGAAGCTTTGGTCTAAATCCTATGTTCAGGATAACACTGGATATACGTGAGAGGACAAGAAATTAATCACAACTCTTCAAGTTAAGCTACATACTAAATCATACTTTAGGTTTGAACTTCACCTAGACAATTTTAAATTATTTGTTGAAGTTTTTTGTTCAGATCTGCTGCTTCAGTGAGGGTCACATTCTTATTCGATTTATAATAGTGTCCTAGCCTTTTCCCTTTGAGAGAGAGGTTAGACAGATTTGTTTAATAGTAACTTTGATTCCTTTAATTCCTTTAATAAGGCCAACTAACATTGTGAGCACCATAAAATGCATTTTAATCCCTGAATTTTTTCTGTGGTAGTGTTGTTATGTGTGATGTTCAGGGCTGGATAGTCTTGTAATGTTAGGTTTTATATTATTTCCATCCATTTTTCCTTGCCCATATCTTAAACTGTTGTCTAAATGTTGTCTATTGGCCTGTCTTCTACGTTTGTAAACAACTTAGGGGATTTCTATAAGGTATTTGTTTTGACAGAGTGACCTGCATGTACAGAAATACAGTATAAACAGACCTAACAAAAATTCTGTTTGATCCAATACTAATTGTCATTCTTGGCTGTTCTACAGGCCAGCAGAAGCCCTATGTTTTCTGCTCTGGTTTTCATTCTGAATCATTTTAACTAACAGTAAAAATGCAACTGTTTGGCTCCATTTTGGTTTTAAACATATTTATTCTTATTAAAGTAAATTGAAATTGTTTCCGGGGCAGAAAAATAGAAACCACAGAATGTTTTTTTACTAGAGGGATCACATTAAAATACAGAACTTGTTGATGTATTTGTCAGATCTATCTTGACAGAAATTGTTCATGCTCAGGGAAACAAAAACAAAAAAGGTGATCTCAAGCCTAAAACATTGGTAATAATTAAGAATATACTTCTATGACAGAAAAAGTATTTACTGTCAATTAGTATTTATTGTAGAAGAGCTTAAAGAACATCACTTCCCAAAAAATGGTCTCTGTCAGGAAAGTTATTTTGCGTTAACTACTATATTTGGAAAGCAGAAGTGTCTGCTGTCTTGTGTTATGTCTCCCCTGTCAGATAAATAAATATCTGTTATATCAAAGCTGATTATTTGCTAGCTGACCTGTTAGGGGAAACATACAGTTCTGTGAAGGTGATGCCAGATATACAATAGATGTACAGTTGACAAATGACTACTACATTATAAGATCATCTTCATTGTCTCCATCAGCATTGTGTAGCAAAACAGAGATGGTCAGTGCCCCTCCTGTGAGGCTTTCACACCATCATTCTGCAGTGAAATTGCATCTCTGGCACCTACTGAGTACTGATGTTGGCAGCACTGCACCGGGAGTGGCTTGGAAACATCAGTTTGGGTCAGGCATGCAAGTGGAGGTGGGGGTCTGAGTAGGACTGTCAAGAGAGATGTAGATTAAATTAAAATAAGAGTGATGAACCTGCTGTAAAGTGAATGGAAGCTCCATTTAAGGAGCATTTCAACGTTTTGAAGTTGCAGATATGATGCTACATTTCAGAGTTACACAAAAGTGACGTATTTGCTTGTTCTAAAAGGTATGTACCATTAATGAAGTCGAATTTTAATTTCTTGCATTAGGTCATTTCTCCTGTTTTCTATTCTGAGAGTAAAACTTTACTATATGTGTAAATATTGCCTACAGAAGACAAACAAAGAGAAAGCTGAGTGTAATTATAAATTGTATAAAATTCCGATATATAATTTTAGTAAAAGAAAGGAGTACTGTTTATGCTGCACTGGATGTTCTGTCCAAAAAATTAAAAATATAAAATAATTACTACCTATTAGCAAGTTAAAACAATGTAAAGTATAATTGGAATTAGCACTTATATAAAACAATTCATTGAGATTTCATAAAGGTTGTTATGTCATAATATAATTTACAGCATTTATAGCTTTATGATATCAGCTATCTTTCTAATCTTTGGTACATTGTAACTGTAATTTAGGTTTACTAACTTTAAAGATTATTGGGAAAAACATTCTTAATCTTGAGATTTTAATGACTTTATTCCAAAACATTCATCTTCCAAGTTGTGTAATATTACTGCTTCAGTTACTTTTTCTTCACATTTTTGTGTGCTGTGAGAATGATTAGGAAGTGATGGCAACTTTAATTGTATTACCACTGTGCAATGATTCACCATATCTTAGTATCATTCTAGCTCAGGCAAATGTCAGTTGAATCCAGAGTACCATAAATTGATGGGTTACTTGCTATAAATGTAATGCTTGGTGTGCGTGTTTTAAGGTGTGAATATAGAAATAGATTCTAGACCAATGCATTTTTATCTGGGATCCAACAGGTTTTAATCCCAGTAGCAGTGAGACACTGAAGTAATTTCTTCAGCTGGAAACAAAATAGAAGATTGGTTTTGGTTTTTTTTCTTCTGTCAGGTGCTAGTTCTACCATGTGATTCTACCACTGATTTTGTTTTTCACCTTGGCAAAACCCTACACCTTCAAACCAGGAAATGTGACTGTTGCAAATACATCATCATGCAGAAAAACAGGAAGAAAAATTCTGGAATGTTTCTTTTTTTGACCATCTGAATTACCGTGTCACATCACTGTTTTGAAGCTTGCTGAGCAGCATATTTTGCTAAGAGCAGCTATTTAAATTATAGACCAGAATCTGTTGCTTTATTATCATAACCTAATAGATGGATCAGCATGTTACTATTTTTAATGTGGGTAATGGATGGAAGAGGAAGAGAAATATTTAAATGTTTTGAAACCTCCAGAATGGGAAACAACTTCTTCACTAACTCTATTGGAAATGATTAGCAAGATGAAAATATGGTAAAGTTAATAGTAGCAGCCCACTAGACCTACATTTTGTATTATTTTTGCAGGACTCACAGTTAAAAAGCAGCACAAATCATTCTAGTGATTGCATTTCTTGAAGTTAGAGAGAGAAAAAGCTTGAAGCAAAAAACAGGAAGGCCATGATGGTTACTTGCATTTGCTGCTATTTCAGACACACTTTTAGCTGAAACCAAAAATGCATATATATTAGTATTGAGGGGACAAAAGAAGAAAATATTATTATTGATATGTCATGTATCACAGCCATATGTGTTTTAGAAAACTGTTGTTTAGTGTGTAGTGTTGCAAGGATTATTTTCTAATTTTTTTTCCAGCATAACTCTTAAATTTCTCATAAATTTCCCTGATCATTTCGAAAAGGTAAATGACTATCATTGATCTGACACTATAGATGGAAAAAATTATAGTATATATACACCTTACAGTACTGAGAGTGCCATTTTGACACTAAGTGATACGAGGATTTTTAAAAATATATATATATATGTATAAACACACATATTTTTGTCCTTCCCATCCCCTAAATCAGCAGTATGTTCAAATTTTTCTTCATCTTTCTTACATGATGCAGGTGAATTGCTCTAGTGTAGTACTATGGACATGATTTCTGTAGTGAAGTCTGTATATAAAAGCCTAAAGGAATTCACGGTACTGCAAAAGCAGCTTCCCACTTAGTCTTCCCTTCCTGCCTGTTTTTATTCTTTTGAAAGTACAAACCAATGCATAATTTTGAAATGGATTGTAAAGTGAGCAAAAAGAAAAGCCTCACTTCGCTTGAATTTTCTATGACTAAGTACTACTGATTCAGTGAGTTTGTCAGTGAGATTTGTGCTGTGGGAAAGTACATAGACTTTTTCAGTACTCAATTTCAGCATTTAAGTACTTTTGAGTACTTTTGGAACATTATTTTAGTTATGCTAGATGTTGTTATTACTCTGTTCATTATTGTTTAACCAGACATGTAATTCTTAGCACTGTACAAAACACAACTGGTGCACTTTTTTTATCTATAGATGAGAACAAGAATATTTGCTGTCTTTGTACTAGGGTATGTTCATGTTTTACGTTGAAGGACAAGAAGACAAAAATTGTAGCTAAGTTTCCGAGGAAAGGCAGAATGTGAAATGTGTCAGATTTCTAGAGGGTTACAGTAATTGCCTGTAGTGGGGCCACATTTTCAAATCACTCTTTGTTCTATTTCTTAAGTCCCGTCAGTCACTCGCTGAACATTTTCAAAGGACAGGTGTAGTGGCATGCTAGCTGCAATGCTACAAATATAAGAAGCAGAAAAACTGTGTAGAAGAAGTTTGTTTACAATTATTGCTAAAGAATAATAAGGTACTTTCTGACTCTTGTCATTTGTCTTATTCAATAAACTGTACTTTGGAAAAAGCTAGCCATTTATAAACTTTCCCAGCTATGTAACTCCATAAAATATAGCACTTTGTCAAAGCAGATCCATTAACCCTCTGACTGGTGCTCTTTTGGCTTTGATTGCAGCACCACACAGAAGCACCTAGCCCATCCTTGCTACCCCCATCAGCTTTACCATTAGATGTGTTAAACAATGCCGTTGCTGGATTTAGTACTGTGGAAGACCTTATCCGGTATCTTGAACCAGATCGGTGGCAACTGGATTTGGAGGATTTGTACAGGCCAACGTGGCAACTTCTTGGAAAAGCGTACATTCATGGGAGGAAATCAAGAGGTAAATTACTCTTCTTTCTGGTCTTGCAGCTTTCTACGTGTATCATTTCTTTATAAAGAAACAGTAATTAAGAGCATTCTTCACCTTAAGTTTTAGTTCCAAGAAAAGAATATGTTAGAAACACAGCAGTTATCGTTGTTAGCTGTTCTCACCATTGTATTATTTGAGAAATGACAATGACTAAACTCAAAACTTAAAGGAATTTAGCAGGATAAAACAGCAAATGGGGATAAAAAATAAGGAAACAAACAAGGTAGTTTCCTATAGGGAACCTGGGAGATCTTTATTTCCACAAAGTAACAGGGCATCTTGATGGGGTAACATAATCGAACTTTGTGGGTTTATTTTATTATAGAGGGCAAAACTTTATTTTTTGTTTGGCATTGGTAATTTCTTACTATATTGTGTGAACGAGTGGTTTATATCCTTAGAATTTTTCCAGTCTCTACACGAAATAAATTGAGAGCAATTACCTAAATGTCTCTCTTTGATGATATCTTATGAAATCCCTGTGTCCAGGTCTGGTTTGTCATGCAGTTGTCAACTTCATCAGTTGTAAAGTAGGTTATGTTTTCAAAACTTGTAGAGCTATTGTTCAGCAAGACATTTTCTTCCATCTGCTTTTGACACTCATGGATTTCCTACCACATATCATCCAGATGCTACCCACTATTTCATGTTTATGGATTCTGTGTGGATGGATAGCATGCAGGCAATACCGCTTTCCTTACCCACCATACAGCATGAAAACATATGAGCAAAACTGAATACACTTCTCTGTTGACAGATGTAGACTAGATTATCATCTGATCAGCAAGAAAAGAGAAGAAGTAAAACCTTTCATAACTCAAATTTAAGATTTTGACAGCTCATTCTTGGATCAGAGCCTAGAGATCAACCTTTGTACTCTACCTGCGTTGCTACAGCTGTGCACACAGCAGCTAAATCAAGAACCAGAGAGGAGGAAATACCTTTAAAAGCTCTCAGCAATGGACCATACCTCTCAGATAGTCATTTAACACTTCCTTAATTAAAGAGATTCGGTATTTGCCAAATGTATGTACTAAGCATACAATAAGTGGGAGAAAAACAAAATGTAGCTTGTGAAAACTTACATAAACTAAAATGCAGGTGTTGGATAACATCTGTATAGACAAAAGCAACTCCTTGCAAGACATATCTTAGAAAGAAACTATCAGAGTAAATCTTTTAAAGACTTCTAATTAGATGCTAAAATAGATTTTTCCACTGAATAAACATAGCATGGTATTGCCACATTTATCTTAAAGAGACCACCCTCAGACTGCATTATGGAGTCTGTAATGTAATAGCCTGAGGTGAAAAATTTGTCCAGTTGAGATGACATAGTATTAACTGTTAGGTCTATTCAAGAGAGAGAAAAAGCAAACCTTTTTTTTTTTTTTTTCCCTCCCCCGTGTTATTCCCTCAAGTAGTATGTTTGCTGTATTTCAAAAACTTTTAAGAAATGTTTGGGAGAAGTGCATGCCCTAAAATTTTTGGGTTTTCTCAAACTCTTTGATTCTATGATTAGATCAGTTTCATTTTTGCAATGTTTCAATGGAAAAGCTAAATTACTGTCCTGCTTTCATGAACATGTAATTAAAAGTGAATGTTACTTTAGTAGAGAAGTGTCCTCTACTCCTACTTAATAACTTGTATGAAAAAGGCTATATTTAGACAACCTAAATTCCACAGAACTGCCTCTGATGTTTTCTCTGGATAAAATGTGTCCAGAAACTTCTAACCAGGAACAAAGACACACCAATTCAGAGGCTTTGATGTCTAAATATAGTCCTGAATTCTTTTATAATATTAAGCATACTTAAAAATAAAATATATTTTGCTCTACAAAAAACTTATCCCATTGCTTCCCACTGAAATCTATAATCATTAGATCATATTCTGAAGCCTACTCGAAGAGGAAAAATAGTCACAGTCCAACCATTGTCCTTAGCAAATGCTTTTTTCATATAGTTATGTGATTATTTTATTTTTTTTTTACTTCTTGTTTGGGATTTTGTAGCAACTCCTGTTGTAGAAGCCAGTAAAAAACTTAACACTCCCAGGAACATCTCCAAAGTGCTTAGGAATGAAAACCATCCTGCTGCTATCTGTGCTCACACACAAGTGCCCCAACCAGAATTTAGTTTGTTTCCTTGACTTTGAGAACAGCATCCAGCTGGAAAAATGTTTTGGGAAAGAAGTTTCCCGAGGGACTCAATACATGTCCCAGAAGATGCCAGATCATTGCATTGCCAATTGCAGAACACAGTTAATTTCAGGCTGATGTGAACATGGATTAGTTCAGTTGTATGTGCCAGTGATGTACACTTTACTGTAGACCTACCTATATCTACATTTTTTTCCTCCCTTTTTTTCCTTCTCGCTTTATTTTTATTTTAGTGTTTCTCATTTATATGCTACTGCAGAGCCTTGTATTCCTCCTGAACTAGTGCTAGACAAAGGAACTCTGACTGTTGTGTCAGACATGATACATGAGTGGAAGCCAAGTTGAAGGAGTGTTTAAATGTTCACATTATAACAGGTACTGTAACTCAGTGCACTTGGGAAATCCACATAACCTTTTATTGTGGTTAAGTAAACACTTTTAAGGGAATATATACATTCTCTCATCTAGCTTCATGCCCACAGTGTGTTAAAATAAATTTTGAACAGACAGCTACTCTTTGAAAAAATAACAGCTTCATTCACACACTTCAAAGAAGTGATTATATAAGCACTAGATAAATTTGCCACAGACCTTTTAATGAAATTGAATTACATAAGGTAGGGCAAGGGTTCATTGTGAAGTATCATAGCAATATACCTTAATACATTTTAAAGCATGAAAATCAAACATGACATTTGTTCATCTCTCCTGAAGCCTGTTGTAACAGTATGGCATACTGAAATATATCTGCTAAGAGCTGACTTCATGCTCTTCCACAGAACCCTTTTAAAATTCATGTCTGCATGTCTGAGAGGTTCAGTTCAAATTCATTTCAATTTTGTGACAGAATGTGTAACACTCTGCTTATTTTAGTGCATTGCCCTTTTCTCTGTGTTATAACTACAGCTAGCACTGGGAAATTGGTGCATTCCACTGGGGGCTGCCAGAAGGCAGGCATCTCTTTCCCACTGGTTGGTGGACTTGCAGGAAGAGCTGTCAGTGCTCAGCTTCCACTTTCAATGTCTCATGGTGAAGGGCTGAGCAGCATGTAGGCTTAGCTTCTTTAAATTCACAGTTCCAAGCATATCAGTCTCTGCAGAAACAAGCTACCAGTAGAAAGTATTAGCAGAACAAGCATTTCTCACATCGTGCTTTAGGCATTTTATCCTCCTTCAGACAGTTCAGTTATTATATGTTTAAAAATGTAACATAAGAAAGAAGTACTCCATTCCTGTGTATAGTCCTTGATTAATGGAGGTAGACATGTCCACCCTCTAAATGATTCAGCCTAGAGCTATTAGCTGATCAGAAGAGCTTAAATAATTTCTGATTTCTCACAGTGAATCTCTCCCCCGGAAGTTTTGTCCCTCTTGTCCTTTGCTCCCTTCTCCAAGGAATGCTCTTGCAGTGTGGGAGGCAGGCTGGTGTCCTATCAGTAACCGTATTGGAGTTAGTATACACTCCCCCCTCTTAAAAATCAGTTTGTTTATTTAGGAACCTGTGTTAACCTGATAGTGATGGAATGAAGTGCCGCAGCTTGGCATTCACTGTAAGTGCAAGGAGAGAAAGGCTTTAGCATGTTTAACTGACCTTTTGCAATTAATCCTTACTTATGGATGCCAATATATGGATATGGTCTGCAGAAGAACTGTTCGAAGAAGCGTGGACTAAAATTCCTTCACAAAGATCTGCTCCTGGGATTGTACCAATGAGCATTTCTACTAGCAGCTTCTAAATTCTCCTTGTTTCTTATGTGTTTAAATAAAATTAAGAAGTGTTATCTTGCCTTGATAGGCTGAAGTTCTCCTTGATGACCTCTAGAGACTCTTTATATAGTAAGTAGAGAGGAAAAAAAGGTATTTCTCTAGAAGATGATTAAGATCAAAAACTTGTTTTAGCTTTATTGCATATCTTTTGATTTATGAATGGATAACAACAAATAGAAAGTATTTTTAAAAGTAATATCAATGCACTGCGATATTTTCCCCCTGATTTCTTTTTGATTTAGCTCAAAACCAGTTGATTAAAGATCTTTTCCACTTTGTTTGAGGCTTCTGTTTCAACCATCTGAGTAGCCACGTCATCATCGGGTTTTCTTTTTCTATTTTTCTTTTTTTTTACCAGAGAAAGTATCCCTGTGAATTAGACATTACTTCTGCTCTTTAATGATAGGTTTGGAGAAAAACAGTTCAGACAAAATATCCCAGATCATGGTTATTATCGTGACTTTTCTGAAATAAATCAATTTACATTGCTTTTCACTTTTTTTTTTCAGTGTTTCTCTTTTTTTTTTTCTTTCAATTTTAACTGCTTCTTTCAAGGCCTGTTATTTCTTGACTGTGCAGCTAAGGTGAACCTAAAGGAGCATGTCCTGTTTCAGAGCTTTTCATGAGCTTGCTGTTCAACCACTGACATAGTAAAATTTACTGTGATACAGTAGAACCAGTTTATAGGGAAACTGGTTCCAAATATTAATGTCTTTAACTTGCACTTCAAGTTAGGTGCTTACAAGGAGGAACTTTTTTTTAAGACACATTAAGAGAAAATAAAACCTAGAGAAACAACAGAAATTCACATATATGCTGCTGTGAAGGAGGAGGGGAAAATGGAGCCTACTAATAGTTACATAGGTACACAGTCTTGTTCACTTATTTATTCTGTGCAAAATTCACTGATGATGACAACTTCTTGAAGTTCTTAGTCCAAAAATTCTGCTTAGATATAAATGGTTTGATTCTTTCTTGTACTTACATCACCCTTGCAAAGAAGCAATAATTGAAATTTTATCAAGTTTGAATGCTTTATGCAAATGAGTTAAAACACCTTTGAAATTTTGCAGGATTCTGATTGCTGTGTACTTGTCCAATCCAAAATGATTATAGAATAGCAACACTAGAGCTCAGAGTATTAGTATGAACAAAAAGAATTCCATTAAGGTTGATTTTATAAAATATATACTGGAACATAGTAGCCAAAGCTTGCTTTGTTTAATTTGAGCCAACTTTGCCAGTTGGCAATTATAAAATAATTGGTGACTATTACTATGCAGCGATCATTCCATTTAGGTTTCATGGTATTCATATAACTGCAGTATTATACTTTTGTGCTGAACCTGTACCGCCTGCACAAAAGTGAACCTTCCTCAGGGGTTCTCCACTGCTGAAGTTGGTTTACTACCAATGAACTTGGATTGTGAATCAGAAAAGCATCAGTTTCTTTGTCTTTTTGCAGTGGTTGATCTCAACCTCCTAAAGGAGGAGGTGCGGCTGTATAGTTGTACTCCTCGCAACTTCTCAGTGTCACTGAGGGAGGAGCTGAAGCGAACTGACACCATCTTCTGGCCATTGTGTCTCCTGGTTAAACGTTGTGGTGGAAACTGTGCCTGTTGTCAACAGAACTGCAATGAGTGCCAATGTGTGCCAACAAAAGTCACCAAAAAATACCATGAGGTACACGCCTTTTTTACATTTGCATGTTTGGAAATACTGAAAGCCAATTAAGGACTTTGTTTTTACTAAAGGAATGCACCAATATTAATTCTAAAATATTTTATGTATTATCAGTGTAAGTACATTTTTTAGCATTTTAATTAGGTATTAAATTGAAAAAAGTAGTATCTGCTTGTTAAAATACTATTCTGTGCAACTATTAATTCGTTTCTGAGATATTTGTTTACTAGTGCAGTTCAAACACATTACAACCATACCTTTTGTTCTGCTTTCTCTAGTGATAGATGCCAGCTTTATGGAGAAATGGATATTTGTCCATTTCCATTACTATAAATCTATAACTACAATTACTTATTATAGAATTATCCAATTGGGTAATTCTACTATTAGGTCTTAAATAGGTAGAAATCTGAAACTGCAAGACTCTTCTTTGGTATAGCAACATGATTTAATCATGTTCAACAAGATTTAATCAATTTTATAAAGGGCTTGAGGTAAAAGAAAAAATAGTAATAAGGAGGTAGAATTAATGAAGAATTTTTTTTTAATATGCTTCCTGTCATCCAGTGTGTTTCGAGTGCAATCTAGCTCATAGCCTAGGTGTGTGATGAAACACCTGCTCTTTTCTTGATGCTTGACTTCTTCCCCTTCAGGTTCTTCAGCTGAAACCAAGGATTGGTGTCCGGGGATTGCATAAATCATTGACAGATGTACCCTTGGAACACCACGAGGAGTGTGACTGTGTTTGCAAAGGGAATACTGAAGGATAAACATGATTTAATTGTGCTGTTTTCTTTCAAAGCACATTCAATCAGTGGCTGATTCTATTATGGGGCTTGTGCATTATCTCCTTCTGTAATCTCAGTTGTTTGCTTTGGGGATCTTCCATCTTCAAGATTTACAGTGATCTCTAAAAACAGGAGAAGCCAAACTGGGATTATATGTTGTGTGACAGCTCTGTTTGGAGGCCCAGTGAAAGGATGGGAGAAAGGCATCAATGAGGGATTTAAAATATATGTATTGTTGTTATCCCCACAATTTTCTTGACAATACATGGATTTATAATTTAGGAGTAGAAATAGAGTTAGAAGGCTGACATCATGGAGACTTGATTCTGCTGGCCATCTCATTTCTACAGCTCCAGTGCACCTGGCCTCTGGTTGAAAACACCTGACATCTTTCTTTCTGTGTTCAGCTATGCCTACGTACTCTAAATCAAAGCGTTCTCTGTTGTATAAACTTGGGCTAAAACAGACTGTCTTGCTCCGAATTATACTTAATTTCTCTAATGCTGGTAGGAAGGACTGGATTTTTCCATGCACTCTAGTAAAGCTCCTGCCTTTTAGAAGGAAGACTGGACAATAACATGATCTAAGGAAGAAAACATTGAAAAGAACATCGCCTTTATTCTTAGTATAATAGCTGATGATTTTTGGTTGGTTTGTTTGTTATTTTTTTATTGTGTACATTTTTATATTCTCCTTTTGACAGTATAACTATTTGCTTTTCTAAACTTGTTAAATATATCTATTTTTACCAAAGGTATTTAATATTCTTTTTTTTATTACAACCTAGATCAACTATTTTTTAGCTTTGTGAGACTTTAAAGCCAGATATGTACAGCTGGAGGAACAGAGATGTGGTTATAGTGGGAAAGAAACGTGATCTCATTTCAGTTTGTTTCTGCATAGTGAAAAAATACAGTTTTTTACCTGGATGCACCATAATAATAGAGATGTGTGGATGAAGCTCTAAGCTTGCTCACTCCATGAGACTAAAAATATGAGGGACAGACATTACTATAAGCGGTTTCAGAAGCTGACTTTAAAGATTCCCTCTCTCTATACTGGCCTTTGTTCAGGTAGAAAAGAAATGAGCATAGATGGATGCATTCTGGCTTGTTTAACTTTAATTTCTTAAAGTAGAAGAAAAGAAACCGGTAAGAAAAGAAACCAGTGGCTTGTAGCCTTCATGATGCATCAATGTCATGGGAAGGCAGCCTTGTTAATGTTGAAGTGTATGGTTTTCCATTGACAGTTATAGCTGTTTGAGTACTGTTCACTCACAGGAACATAACACTCTGCATAGTTTGATGAACTATGGTATTGTTCTTCTGTATGTATATTCTTTAACCAATACACTTATCCCACCCTATGCAAATTGAAAAGGCAACAGTAAAGTATTTTGCTTGTAAAATGCTTTAACATTATACCTAGTTTATTTTTTTGACTATTGGATTTTCAGATTGTAATGAATCACAAAATAAAGTAATAATGCTAATTTTGGGAGAATAAATGTTTCAGTGTGGCTGCATATTTGTATCTGTTCAATGTGCAAAGTTAAGATGGTGATTTTCTCCTTATTGTTTTGAAAGTCAGCTCTGAAAACAGAAGTCTTCTGTTACCAAGACTTTCACTTGTTTTAATAATTCTGCATTAGTGTAAATCCACAAGAAGAAAAAGAGGAGAAATGAATGTGATGCTATTTGTATAAACATTCAAAATATTCAAAAGTGTGGGGATGTGAAGCCATCAAATTGAAATAACATCTTCTGCTATTGTTTCCATTGTGAAAATGGATTCTGATGTAAATTTGGCTTTATGCAAGTTAGTATGGCGTTTTGATACCAGTTCTGGAAAATTCTCTTCTGATTCTGTCCCCACGCTCAAACTCTTACTCAATAAGAAAAGTATCTGGTGTAAATGTGACGTATAATTATCCAGTCTGAATATTAACCCTGTATCAGAATGCAGAATTATGGTCACACAAGAAACCTGCTGTGCTTGAATTTTGAGTATTTGAGTGTTTTGCAGGGATGTTGGTGATTTTATTTTTTTTGCATTAATATTATCCCTTTTTTGTGATTTAAAGAGCTCTTGAACAGCAAGTTGAGATAGAAACAGAAATCATAGCCTCTGGCATCATAATTCAGCAGAAGAGTCAAAAAATATAATTCCATTACAGAAATTTCTACTGTAAAAAGTGCAGGAGGTGTCATCCTCTCTGTAGACTTGATAGAAGAAAAGACAGGACTCTCCGTTTGATGGGGAGTTTCAGGAGCCATATGGGGTATGGAAGGTAATGATCTCCAAATGTCACAAGTATTTCTTGTATTGCCCCCCTTTGGCTCACTTTTTTCCTTGCCAATTTCTTTCACCAATTTACTTCCCAACTGCTTGCTATGGACCTATGTGTGAGCTCATTATCCTTTTACTCTATATCTCCCTTCACAGTGCTGTCTTCCTCATCTGAATCCAAAATCACATCCCTTCTGTTTGCCATTCTCTTACCAAACATCGTTAAGCTCTATGCCTAATCTTTATGTCAGGTTTTTCAGAGGAGAGTGTTGATCTTACATCTTTGTGGAGATTTTTAAAAATTTGTTGCTGTCTATTTTAAGCCATGAGTTTCTGAATTGCATTAGTGTAAGCATCACTGTTTGGGAATAAAGGGATAAATCGTTATTTCCAGTGGGTCTAAACTGTGGAAATAACTGAGTAGAATAAAGTAGCTCCTGTAAACAGACAAAATCCTAATAGCATAGGCTGCATTTTGTAAGTTTTATCCTATGCCCAATAAATGTCTTCAGTTGAAAGTAATTATTACCCCCAGAGGAGTAGATGGGGGAAGTTGACAACTGATTTTGAACCTTGTTTTTATGGATTCTGTAGATATTCACATTTCTGGAACTGTCTTTTCAGCTGTGGCCAACATGAGAATCATGTGGAGAAGCACCAAAACTTTACTCACCAAGGGCATTAACTGCAGATCTCTTGGCTCTTAAACTCATTTAAGTTTCCTTGCTCTTTTTCTGCCTAGTTGCACAGGCTCACAGCTCCTTTTCAGAAGAGGAGAAAAAAGTGTCTGGAGGTAAAGACAGACAGAAGCATAAAGCTTTGTCATCTAGTAGCTAGTGCATCAGCTAATGCAAGCTGTTACCTGATTTCCTTTCTAACAAAGGACTGTGTTGAAACTTAAAAATTTGCAATTCAGATGCTAGCTGCTTAAATAGTCTCATTTTGATTACACCAAACTCTGGAAATAAAAATTGTAAACATTTATTTTCTGTTTGACTTTTGAAGATACAGTAATAGTGCTACTGTTCGAAACTCTCTCACAAAACCTCACGCAAAAATGCTAAAGAATCGTGGTTGTAAGACTCATTCAAACCAAGCAATGAAGCTAAGTAGACCAAGTTAAATTTCTGATTCTGTTAGTGATATGATGTTTAAATTACTTCGAGATTGCCCTTTACATGTTTTTTGCGTGGGATGCTTTATCAGACAATTCGCCTTTGAAAGTCCTTTCATGCACCTTTTAAAACCAGGGACAGTGGTTTTGTTTGCCAAAATCACAGTGTAAAAATATGTCTATGTATTTCAGCATAAATTGGACAAACTTTTCAGAGAAAGCAGTTTGCCTAATGCCTCACTTGAATTCCCCTACATTGTTGAAAGAAAAATAAAATTACAACTCAGTCGTGGGAGAAAGTTGACACGTTTTGCAAGTGTGATAGAACATAAGCTAGATTCCTGCTCTGAATCTTGCTCTATGTCAGTCTTCATTGACCTAGTCTGTCTTCATCAAGTATAGAGTCAAAGTCCAGCCTCCCAGCTGAGGCAGCTCTGTTAGGTGCAAAAGGTTCATCAGTGTGAATACCCCATATATGGGCCTGTTTGCTGAAAAAAAATATCTCTTTCTCAAAGAAGAGTCTCCAGGAATTCTGTAGTCTGGAAGGGCTTTCTGTATAGCTGATTTGGCAAGCTTTTATTTTGCCTAATGAAGTAAAGACAGAAGTGCCAGTTTGACTCAAGCCCATGCTGCCTCCTTCAGATTCTGCTACACTGAAGACAGATCCAAACCAGCTTGGGTCTGGTGTCAGTCCTGTTCAGAGTGAGTGATAAGGCACATCTTGGTAAACTTACTTTTCTTTCACTGTGCAGAATTCCAGTACATTAATAAGGTTGGCAAGAAAACTTGTTCATTTGTCTTTGTCCTGCTTCACTTATATCTGTGGGGTGGGCCTTGGGATCTCAGACAGCATCTACATGAAACTCATTAAGAGAGAAGGTCAGTGAAGGCCACGATGTTTAGAGTTCTCTTTTGAAAAACAGCATCACAGAGTGATCAAAACAATTAGCAACTTTGAGAATCAAAAGATAGTAAAATTAAATTCACTACTTTGTTCAAAAGACTTCATTTAGAGTCTGACAACTATTTAAGCTTTGATTTCACTCTTTTTGAGATTTTCCACAATTTTGGAAGATGGGCTGCTTTTCACCCCCACCAGTAGTTTTTTATTACTGCATCCTTTTGTGACAAATTGAGTGATTTCTCTCAAAAACAGTAAACACGTGACTGTTTCCTCAGGTGTTGAAAGGCTGTACCCTCTGGTTCTTTCAGCCTTCAGGATGACATCTCTTTTATTGTGACTAATACACTTTTCAGTGAAGTAGTACCTGTGTACCATGTAGCATCTTTATGCTTGCACAGCTAAGCAGACTTTTGGTATACTTGCAGAGAGGAGGTGCCAGGCAGGAATTGGCTTTTTAGGGACCTTCACATAATCGTAAAGCCATAGCAGACTAGCTGAAGAGTATATGGAATTCAAATTAACAAAATTCCAGCACTGTTCTGCAGAAAGGATATGCCCCACATGCAAAGCCTCAAAACAAGTCTGTTCAACTGTGACCTGCTTAGTTAGTTTTCATGTCTCATGCTGAAGTGTTGTAAGACCAAGCATATCTGATTTACAAGAAAGCTTTTTCATCCAGAGGCTTAAGTAACTGGAGCTCTGATTCATTCAATAAACCATAACAACAATCTTATTTTTTGTTACATTGTGTAGTTAAATCTCAGAGCTTAAGCACAAATTTCTGATAGAGTCAGAAACAGTTGCCTCTTGGTTGGGGGGGTACAGTGAGAGGGCATCTTTTCTTGACAATTTTATAGCATCTGGCTCTTTGGGAAGCAATCTGTATATGTTGCTCAGAGATATGATCTGCATGTAGTCCTTGATGACAGAATCATGGAATATTATGAGTCAGAAGGGACCTACAAGTCCAACTCTTAAGTGAATGGCCCATATGGGGATCAAACCCACAGCCTTGGTGTTATTAGCACCATGTTCTAACCAACTGCGCTAATCTGGACAAGCAGGCTTTCAATTACAAAACTAGTTCTCAAGTATGAAGAATTAGAAGTCTGTGAATAAAGAGACAAGTGAAAGGCCTGTGTTGCTTTAGATCAAGTTCTCATCCTGTTCAGTGTTCTTGTCTCTATTCACGGTGATTGTCGATGAAAGCATAAAAGTATGCTATGCTTTCCAGATTCCATAAATCAGCAGTTTGGGACTCCTTTAGCCAGAGTTTGAATTACAGCCCATAACATCCTCATCAGCAGCTGTAAAACACAGCCCATTTTAATAAATGAATATGTTTTCTGTATGATGTGATCAGAGAGTCCTGAATATCAGCACAGGCTCTGCCTTAAACTTGGTTTCCTTTGCTGCAGATGAGCTGAATGTGTTCAATAGGAACAGACCATCTGTTTCACTACCAAAAAGGCAGGGGTGTCATGAAGTACAGCTGATCTACACAGGAAAAGCAATGTACTTCTTGCATGCACTGTGAAGTGTTTAATAAAAGCATAGTGTCATACAGACTAATTGCTTGCAGGAAGGATAGAAAAAAGTTACTAATTGTTCTTTTACAAAGCATTGTTAATAGTAACAATGCTAATGAATGTTTCCTGTACATTTCATTAGAGCCAAGGCATTGGGCATTGGTCAGATCGAACACTCTTTTCTCATACATTTGTCATGTTCCCTTTTTTTTTCATCAGTTTCAAATAATTGAAATATTGCAGGTTTTTTGAAGCTGAAGTTTTGACTACTGGTGATAACAATTCAAGAAGTATTAAAAGCAAACTTTAAAGCATAGCCATATCTAAATGTGTTAACATCTCAAATAAAAGAAACAAAACTACAGGCTAAACCACAATGGAACCTGTGGCTGCGAGGAATTCCTTTCAGTCACCTTAGCAATTTTACATTTCCAGTAGTTTAACAGTGTGGCATGTTAATTCTAAAGTAATATAGCTGTTTTTTCTAATTGTAAAAATAAGGATTTATTCCATGCAATTCATGAAACTAAAACAGACAGCAACAGTATAGAAGCTAATGAAGTGTGGGCAGGATGAACTGGCAGTGAGGTGTATTGAAAACTGGAAGAATGGGCAGACCAGAACAAACTGTATTTGGAGACCAGTATGTGTGGCCCAGGGTCAATAGTGGGTCCAATCCTGTTCAATATCTTCATTAATGATCTGGATGTTGGGGCAGAGTGAGAGCACCCTCAGCAAAGGTGTAGATGACACCAAACTGGGAGGAGTTGACTGATATACCAGGGGATTGCTCTGCCAGCCAGAGGGACTTTGTCAGGCTGGAGAAAGGCCCTATAGGAACCTCATGAAGTTCAATAAGGTGAAGGGCAAAGTCCTGCACCTGGAGAGGGACAACCTTAAGCACCACTACATGCTAGGTACCACCCAGCTGGAAAGCAGCTTTGAAGAAAAGGACCTGAGGGTTCTGGTGGACACCAAGTTGAATGTGAGCCAGCAATCTGTACTTGTGGCAAAGAAGGCTAATGGTGTCCTAGGCTGCATTAGGAGGAGTGTTGCCAGCAGGTCAAGGGAGGTAAGCCTTTCTCTCCACTCAGCATTGCTGAGGGCACACCTGGAGTACTGTATCCAGTTCTGGGCTCCCCAGTACAAGAGAGACATGCACATACTGGAGAGAGTGCAGCAAAAGTCCACGAAGTTAATTAAAGGACTGGAAAATCTCTTGTATGAATAAAGGCTGAGAGAGATGTGAATGTTCCTGAACATCAGGAAAGGCTTTCTTACTGTGAGGGTGATTAAGCACTGACAGAGTTTTCACAGAGGGATTTTGGAGTCTCCCTTGTAGATATTCAAAAGCCATCTGGAAATGTATGTGGCCAACTGGCTGTAGGTGGCCCTGCTTGAGCAGGGGACTTGAACCAGATGATTTCCAACCTCAGCCATTCTGTGAATAGCACACATATAAATTCCAGCAACTTTAAATCTACATCTTAACACTGAGATATTCAAATTATCATAGAAAATAATTTAAAAGCACAGAATCAAATGTTTCCTTATGCTAAAAAGAATATACCTAGGCATCAAATTACCTCATAAGGTTTACGATATGATAGATGACAAATTCATAGTCACAGGATCATAGAATCAACCAGATTGGAAAAGACATCTGAGATCATCAAGTCCAACCCTTGATCCAACACCACCGTGGTTACTAGACCATAGCACTCAGTGCCACATCCAGTCTCATCTTAAAAATCTCCAGGGACAGTGAATCCACCCCCTCCTGGGCAGCCCATTCCAATGTCTGATCACTCTCTCTGTAAAAAAATTTTTTCCTAATATCCAACCTAAACCTCCCCTGGCAGAACTTAAGACCAAAATTCTTCAGTTTCGTTCATATCTGTTTTGTTAATCATTACTTTCAAGTTAAAAACTGAAGATAAAGATGGGAAATAATAATATGTTATGCAATAGGAAAATGTCTATGTCTAGGCCAATATCCTGTGTGAAATCACACCTTTAGTTTTCAAGTAAGATCAAGTTTCTTGTATAAGTGATAGCCTTTGAACTCTTACCAAATGGCTTATTTAACAGTCTTCTGTGTTTTAGTTTTGCTTTATGTAGTGCTTAAGAACACAGACATTTTCCTCTCATGCTTGGTACAAGTACTTTTCCCTGACAAAAGGTACCTCATAAGAGCAAAGAGAGATTGTGAGTTGATAGTCATTTAGGAAATGGCATCAGGTCAATTTTATGGGACATTGTCCAGGGGCAATAATGCCAGGAATGGTGCCACACAGCATGATGATAACCATCAGCTCACAGATAGGCCATTATGTAAATACCCACAGGGTTGGTACCAGTACCCTTTGGAGTCAATGGTGGAAAAAATGCACTTCTTCAAAGTTGACTTGTCTTTGCTTCTCTTTGAGAAAATATATAAAGGCAAATGACATCATCCTAGCCTTTTCCTGGAGAAAAAAAATAAATGAAGAGCTAGCTAAACTATGCCAGTACTTATAAATTCTTTTTGCCCAATGGGAGCATGAAAAAACAAATAGAGTATTAATTTAAGCAATTCTGCAGTTCCCCTTACCCATGCTCCAGGTTGCATTTAAATCAGTAAAGGCAACATTTTCTCCAGTGTGAAAGCAGTAAACGAGATCCTCTATATAAATAATTTACTCTATAAAGTACCTGAATCACTGCTATACTAACCACATTCAACCATGTCAAACCACTTTAAGTGTTGGGTTAAAATTGTTGTCTTAAATATGACAGCTTAGTTTTCAACTATTTTAAGCAATCTCAACAGATTTTAGAATTTTGGCTGCACTTGCAGTATCTTTGAAGGTCACTCTGAGTGCTGACTGCAGTGAAAAATTTCTTTGTGACCTGTGGGACAGTTTTAAACAGTGAGGTCATGAAGCAGTTGTATTTAAATGCAAGAGAAGAGGTCAGACACAGATTTATTTTTAAGTTTCAGGAAAATGGTTAGAGAAATCATTCTCAATTGGCAGAAAGGGGTCTCCGACTCCTGAGCTAGGATTGTTTTGTCTCTTAAAACTTAAATTTCATTCCCTCTCATAGGAAAATGTGAGAAGATTAAAATAAGAATCCTATAATCTAATATTTAGCTTTATTCTCTTCCATATATTCTTTTTGTACACATCATTCTTCATTACAAGCAGTAATTCCCTGCCTTCAAGCTGTGCTAATGGGCCCCCAAAACTGGAAATCTTCAGTCTTCTTTGGATCTTCCAGATCAGTGTCAGTGTAGTTAAGCAACAGAACTAGAAAGTGGAGAGGTGCAGTTTGTGTCAAAAAAAAAAAAAAGCTCAAGATGTATACAGATGAAAAATGGAAGACCCAGAGGAATTCTTTACAGACACAAATCTAAAGTAATCCCTTAGCACCTCTTGAGAGCCAGTGGGCTGTAGGGTCAACTTTACTACTGCCTTTGAAAATCTCTCCTTTGAGCAAAAGAAAAATTAGGGCAGAAACATATCTTTGAAAAGGGATCCAGGCACGGGAAGACTGAAGAAACTAAACACACAGCAAACTGTGGTGTTTACAAAGGAAGCTGGCCATGTTTGGGAACTGGTGGTGTTTACTGTTTGAGGAGCTCCTAAGGGCTAGGGTGTGCATCTCAATCTGGGCAGATGAGTTGTGTTTTACGTTGTTCTGAGTCTGCCTGGCAGTGTAGGAGGCTAAAAGCAAGCATGACAGAGACCTCCCTGTTAATGGACACTTTGACTTTGGCAGGATGAAGGGGTCTCACCTGCACCTAAGTAAAAGTCTTCACAAAGGCCACTGAGGCAGGGGCACTCCTGACTGGCTTTGCAAGGGTATGACATTGGGGACAGAGAAGATTTAGGCAGGATATGGTCTACTGTGAGAGATCTGCCATACCTTCACACCTGGGTACCAAATATGCTGTCTTGGGTGATGTTTTTTTAGATGTGTTGTGAGGTATGGCTTCTCTCTGGCACTTCTGTAGAATAAAACTCAGTTCCAACAGTTCTGTCTGGCCATCATTAATTTGTCAAGTCATAAAAGAAGATGAAGGTTTTACCAGAATATTTTCCCATCCTTTTCTTCTTTTCATTGAATGTTTTACTCTCATTGCCATTCTGGCATTAGAAAGACTATGTTGTTGGTCTGAGCTGCAGTTATCGGTTGTATGTGCCTCAGCCGTGGTTGTGCCTCGAGCTAGTGCTTTTCATCTTGCATCAGCATTAGCTACAGGTGCATCCAGGGTCCATTATAATTCAGTTGATTGCTACTAATTTGTCCTTCAGTAATTTGATCAGTTGTCAAAACCTGATTGTTTTCAAAGGCAGCCTAAAGAGAGTGCAGGAGGAAGAGCAGGTGATGCAGAGGGTGCCTGTCAACCACTTCCTGCTGTTGGCAATTGCAAGCTTGGATGCAGAGGGAGTGAACTCTTGAGATAGTAAATGAAGTGGGGGGTTGGTGAGGCTAAGCTATGGTGGGGGAGAGTTTCAAGAGCTGTTAAGAAGACAACTACTTTTGGAGTTGAATAGCGAAGTCTGTAGCTAGGAGACATGAGTGAGCGAGTTTGGGCTGCGTGTGGAAGACTACAGGTGGAAATGCCACTCTATCCATGAAGCGGAAGGTTGGTTACTTTATCTTAAAGAAGTGCAGTAGTGGGAGTTACTACCACCTGAATACTTTAATATAGTTTATTTTGTAATGTAATGCAAGCTTCCAACTCTGGGATTATATAGTGGAATTATAGACTAAATTTATAGTTTCATTTTTGGTTGCTGCACTTAGCTTTTGACCAACCAAATTAAAAAATGAACTTTAATTATAGCAATGTTATTTTATCCACAGGTCTTATCACTGATACTGTTATGGAGGGGGAGGTAAAGAGGGTACAGGATATCTATAGGCATAAAGCTTCCACAGCCTCTGAGCAGAAACCTTTTGCCCTGTGCAAGCTGATTTACTTTGGAGAAGGTAGGCTGTAATTCTTGAAGGCCTGGCCAACATATGGTTTCTTTAGCTTGAAAAGTTATATACTGGCTACCTGAACTGCAGCAAGGAAAGAAATGAACAGCTTTTGTGGCAGATTCAAGCTGTCTGTGGAATGTGCATTTAATAGCTTGAAAGGAGACATGCATTGTGTTTAAATTCAATGAGCCAAATACTCAACTGTTCCTATTTCATGTTGTATTTTGTCTATTGTCTGCAAAGCATAAAGGAAAATATTGTAAGGTGGAACAGGGATTTGGAGAGGCTTTCTGCCGTTTGCCGAAAAGCCATTTGAGACTGTAATGGCAAGAACATAGTTGCACATGGCTGAGGAAGACTTCAAGAGGCAGAGCATTTGCTTAAAACATACAATATGCATAAAAACTCAGGATCAGGCCTGTGACATAAGTTTACTGTGACTTGAGCAACTGGCTAATATTTAGCTTTAAACAACAACAAAAAAAATTCAGATATATTGGCTGTTTTCTAATTCTTGTGGCATGTCTAGTTCAGCTCCAGCCTCTTACTATTTAATTCAGCAAAAGCCTAAACCTCTACAGCTGGAATGAGCTGCTGTAATTCCAATTCTTGTTTATATGACATGAGTACTTTGAGACTCAAGTCTGGCAAGTGGGAAATTAATTTTTAAAACAAACTAGCTTGGATACATCTCTCAGCAATTTTCTCCCACTGTGCAATCAAGAATATCTTTACTTTGAAAGTTTAGTCTTCTGTTTGCTGTGCTAAGTTCCTTGGTGTTCCCTCAGCCTATTGTGCTGGTTTCATTTTTGCTGTAAATGTAGTATTTTCTGTAATCAGAGGCATTATGTTTAATTTTCTACTGTTTTAAACTTTTCTTTTTACTGGACTTCCAGCAAATTTGTTTACCAGAGATACATACTGTGAAGTGTATTTTCCTGAGCTTCCCATGGGTAAAATAAATTGCTTCATGTGGGAAGAATGGAAAAATAACATGATGCGTTCATTCGGCAGGAGATCTTTAAAATTATTCTTTTCATTTACAGTGGAATATTCAGCTTTTTACCTAAAATTAGAAAACTTTTTGACATATGCTGCTTTTTTTTTTTTTTTCTTCCCTAACACATTTGTCTTCTCAGGAGAGACTAAAAGAGAGCTTAAGACCATTTCCAAGTATGTTGACTGTCAATTTAGTGACTGTAAATTTAGTTATATCAACCATATGAATACGGATTCATTCACCCAATAGCAAACACAAACAGATCCTGTTTACTGCTGGGCAGGCACAAAGGTACTTTAGAGAGCCACTGAGGGAAGGGCTCTGTGTTGTGCGGTGCTGCCTGACCCATGGGCTCTTCACCTCTGGCGATGACACCTCTGAAGCAAAAGAGAAATTTTAGTCCTTTACCATGTGCTCCTTCAGTCAGGGAGAGCTGGGCTGGAGACCTCTCTTCTTCATTTTTAATGCTTTTCCTGTCCCTTTTTATTGACATTTTCCCTAATGTGCAAATACTGAAATCATCTTGTTTTCTTCTATTTTTAAGAAGTGGATGGGATCCCATCAAACAGTCTGTCATCTGCTCTGCTTTCCACGTGGTCTTCTATGGATCTGCCTGCACAGTGTTTAGAGCAGGAGTGCTCTAAATAGGAGTGCACTTTTGAAGCAGGAATGCACATAAATAGTGAAACATACAGATTGTGTGCAGCAGATCACACTGTACACGCGTACAGTTCCTTCACAAATGTATGTGCACAAAAGCTGGAAAACTAACAGTGTGAATATTTGTCACAAAGCGAGCCTCTTAAAGTTTTTGGTTTTGGTTTTTATTTTTTGTTTTGGTTTGGGTTTTGTTTTGGTTTTTGGTTTTGTTTTTTTTTTGAGCATGAAAAAGGAAGAATTGTCCTAATTAATATTGATTTTTTGCTTAATGTACTCTCTGCCAAGGCTAGATTTAGATTATTATGAGCTCCAAGTGATTTTAAAATCAAATTTTCTTTGATGACAGAGGCACATTCTAAACTCAAATATGTGCATATTTTCTATCTAGTGATATTCCAGAAACACCTGTAATGAATTGGCAGATGACAGAGTAGTAAATTTTCCTTTCAGTCTGCATGGGAAATCTTTTTTTTTTTTTTACAGACCACAAAAGTTGACATTTCATGCATTACAGTAAAACAGAGAAATTGAGACTGTGATTCTGAACTACAGATTCTGTGCTTTTATAAACAAGGACTGTGCTTTCAGGTTTAATATAGTAACATCATCTCCTTATCCTCTACCTTCAAGTTGGTAACCTATCAGACTGGAAATCAGCATTATACTCTTGTATAATATAACATGATGCCTCATGTAATGCTGAACAAGTTATTCTTCCTTTCTTCATTTAGTTGGTTGGTTGTAGGTGATGGTACCTTCTTTTTACAAGGAACTTTGAATTCTGAATATGGAACACAAAATGTAATTTTAAATACAACCTTGTTTGTTACAAGATGGTTTGGAATAATAGCACGTAGATGAACCCATGGGTATACAGAATGAAAAAGAAATGGAACTGCAGAAGTATTTGACATGTAATTGCATTGCCACGTAAGGGGAGGATGGTGATTCACCCAGGTAATTATTTCATGAAGTGCTGAGATGCTGCATGCAGCATTTATAACGTTGAAATTTCTGCTTTTTTACAGTAACCCAGAAATGTGGTATCGTTTTGGTAGGTTTTTTTTATCATGTCTTCATTAGTGCAACTTTTTTCCCAAATAAACAGGACTGGTGTTGCACCATTTAAAGGTTACAATGGATTCCACAATTTGTGTTTTCGTCCATGTCTGCACTGCCTCAGAGACAATATAGGCCAGCAAAGATTGGGGTTAAAGCATGAATTACCTGAAAAGACAGAACTTCAGGAATAATTGTTTTTTTCAGTGATTGTGTCTTCCTTAGGGCTGCTTCTTGCCACTTATAGCTTGAAAACTAATATAGAAATCATTTTACTGTCTATGGATTATTTGGATATGTAAGGGTTAATGGGATTGAAATAAGCTGGTTTTCATAAGGTCAAATGTCTTTCCTCCACTTTACCATATATTTGATATATATCATCATTTTAATTTCTGGATGAATTTGCTAGTGGTATTTACTTCTGTTTTTAAGGAGCATTTCTGAAATAACCAGGGGATTTTTACACTTCTTATTCTTTGTTATAGATATGAGAAATGCTTCTCTCTAACCTAAAAATCTCACAGTATTCAAATGAATTTCTGAAGAATTTTTTATTCTTTCTCTTTCTTTGTATTGTAAGAGATCACAATTTATATTCCTTTTGTCATCTACAAATGCGAGAACTTAACAGTAAGAATATAAAATTTGAGGCTGATTATCTGAAGTGATGTAATTCAATAAAGACCTAAAACTATCCAGTTTAAATATAACATGACATTAGTAATGTGGCTTCAGATTGGCACTGAATTATTGAAAATCTCTGGGGTCTAATGTTAAGGTTTCAAAGTTAAAATGGATACTTCTTTACATGTATACGTGCATTTCCTTATTTGTGCATTCATAGGCTAAACTCTGTTCGGTTGTAAAAACATCCCTGGTTGCACATGTGTCTATTTCAGCTTTTACCTTTTATATGAAATTAGCTTTATCTTCTTACCATACATACTTGTATGTGAGATATATATATATATATATATTATTAATTTGCTATGCTATCAGTCCTACCATATTGGTAGTTTTGTGAAAACAAAAAAACCTCATAAATATCAACAAAAGAATCAGTGGCAGAGTGCAAATTACAAGGAAAGAAGTCTTCAGTGCTGTATATTTTACACTCAGCGACAACAGAAAAGCTGCTGCCTACCCCCAGTCTAATTACCATGGGCTTTATAGCTCTTACAGCACCTGGTTTCTTCTATCCTTTGAAAATCAGTATTTCTGAAGTAAATCCATAAATCCAGCATGTATTAACGCAAAAGTTTTGAACATTGCTTTGTTCCTGTGCAACACCAGATTTGCTGTTGTTGCAATGGATAGAATGCTCGTAAGGGAGAACAGAGAAAGGATGGTACATTCAATCTCATTCCATTTGTGCTATTTAATCTGCTTTTGCAGATGTATGAGGGCAGTTTTCTCCTTCATCTTCCACAAAAATTGTAGAGTCTTGTTTTTCAAAATGGGACCAAAAAATGGTTTCGTAACAGACATGGGTTTGGTGGGTAAAAAACCAACAACCCCCCCAAGTTAATCTTCTTCTCAGAAAGAATCTGAGTGGTGGTGCATTAAATTATAAAAGGAAAAAAACCAAACCAAAAGCCCAAACCAGTGTTAAATGTTTTAAAATTCAGATCCGCTTTTGCAAAAATAAACAGTTTAGTGATAAAGTAATAAGATTATTTTCCCTATTTCATCTTTGTTAATCAAGACCTTTGTTCATTTAAAATCAGTAATATTATTGCAACAATGTTATGCTGTGAGACAATAAGATTTTGACTTAGTGGGGCATGCAGTATTTATAGAGACAAGTTACAAACTCTTAAACCCAGGTTTTATAATGGAAGTGTTGACACAGGCTTAATTCTGCTGGCATAATAAATTCCATTATAATGTTCATTATAGGAATTTCCAGTCCTTTTATAGACTGTAGAGTCTCTGGAAAGCAAATGAAGTAAAGAATAACTAGACTATCACACAAACTCCTCACAGCTATTACCTCTTAAGAGGGGCATATGTTTTGGAGTGTTACTTTTTTTTCCCAGGAATATTCTCCTTTTCTCCAGAGGGTGGGACTTCAGTGTAACTTGATTTGTTTGAAGTTGTCTTTGTTTGGATAAGAAGATCAATTTGATGTAAACTTATTGTTAGTTTTTTGGAAAAAAAAGATACAAAAACCTCCTCTAAATAGCACCTTTTGATCTGTCTCACAAATGAGTGAGGCCTGAACTGTGTCTAATATTTCATTATTTTCTAAATCTAGTAAGTGTGATCTGTGAATCCTCTTTCTTGTACAAATCATAGTGTACCACTTTGTTGAAGGGTTTATATGCATGTTCACCCAAGAAGAATTTCACTATGTGTAAAAGCAACCCCCACATATTAACCCCATGGAGAGTTTTAACCCCTTGTATTTTGCATCAGTTACATGCTAGAAGTTACTGATTCTTATCTTGTCTGGAGAAAATCATAGAAGACATTAGTTAACATATCTTTACTTGGCATTACGGGAAAGAGACTGAACTGAATATTTTGATTCTCTCATATTTTTCTGTAGATTCTTTTCAGTTGCCCTACTGAAGCAGACTAGAGGAGAGGTTGTATTGTATTGTATATGCATTTCTATAGGAATAGAAAGCCTAAATCCTCACAGAAAATTTGAAAAAAACTTTCAGGCATCTCTCAAATACTATCAGAAAGATCAAGGTGGACAGTCTTTATTGTTCTTGTATGAGTATATAGTTGTATATGAAAATTCTGCTAAGAAACTGTGAACTTATGATCAATACTTCACAAAAAACTCTAGCTCTAACTCTTTTTCTGTAAGTCTTGGGTGTCCTTGAAGTAATTCAACCATCTACCTGGAATCAGGTATATCAGGTGGACAAGGCAAAATATTAGACTGAGAAACTGTTTGGATGCTCTTTAATGGACCTAAAAATATGTTATGGCTGTGGTGACAACCCTATCAGAAGACTGATGCTAAATGCAGCATTGGATGACAGTGCAACAAGTTGTTGTCCTAAGGAAGACCACCATAAGTTTCTCTCTCCAGTGGGAATTCTGCTTTTTTATGACCGTTATCATGTGGGATGATTAATTTTGTACAAAGAAGGGAGATGGGGGAAGTGTCCTTTCTTGCTGCTTTTAATTCTCAGGATCCCCTTCTTAGCAGTTATTCCAGGAAATGACTCAGGGAGTACTGAGCTATAAATAACATTCTTTTACTTAGGATAGAAGAAGAGGGAAAAAGGTGTAGATGTCTAAATGATTGGTCTAATACTGAAACAGTTCAAGCCTTTAATTCCAAACTATGAGAGCTGACTGTATTTAATTAGGGACAGACAGGCAATAATGTATGAGTTGTGCATGCAGGCCATCTTCAGCTAACTGAATAGCTCTTGCATTTGTTCAACTTGGCAAATACAGTATTCCTTTCACCATTCTGTAATACACATCTCTTTCCCATCTACATTAACTGAACAATGAAAATCCACCACAAGTAATATGCATGATATGATTGCAGTGTCAAGAAATAATAACCATCAGAATATCCAGCAAATATATTTCCATGGGCATATGTGCACCTTCCTTTTTTTGACTGCTAATAATATAGTTCTTAAATTTCAGGGAACAGTAGTAAAATATGCAGGTTCTTGTGCTAAAGCTTGAAGGTCACAAAGTATTTTCAATCTTTGTATTCAACTTATTAATAATTACAGGGATATTATAACTACCTGTGAGATTCTGGATTATTATATTATCTCAGAACAACTCAAGTGGGGGGGGGGTGGTAAAGGGACAAGTTGAATTTCACAGCAGTGAAGTTCATGCCTTGTCCAAACACCTCAAACCTCAAGACTCACTGGGTGACTGTAGAGCAGCTGTCAGTCAAAAGCAGCCCAGGAGCACGGCCTATACTACACCGTGGAGCCCCTAACCCAGCCTTAGATTGGCTGGCACAGTGGGAACACCACCTCTCACCCTGCCTTGGAGCCCCAGAGTGGCCAGTGGGCCAGAAGTCTTGCTGGGGATGAGTGGCCACAGGGGGCCAAAGCACATAAAAACGGCAACACATGGCTCCATCTTTGCTTGAGACCTGCCACCTGACCTCTTAGGAGCTGGACTTGCACAGGACTCTCTGGTGGTAGCTACTTAATAATGTCTTTCTGTCGTCCTTCTCCCTTCTTACTCCTTCTTTTTCCCTTTCTTTACTCCTTTCTTAATTTTTTGAGTAACTTGGGACCAAATGGGTTGTATTTTTTTAAGTTGTATGGGTTAGCATGTGCTAAGTCAGTGCTTTGTGGAATGCTTTGTTTTGCTTGTATGTTACCCTTTAAACGTTTGTCAAGACCTCTTATTTTCTCCCCTATTTTCTAACGTTTATCAGTAAAAGCACCTCCTGAGAAAACGTATGCAGCTTCTTCTCTTTGTGCTGCCTCAAGCTATTGAAGAACCAAGGTTCTCTTCTAAAGATTCAGTGGGTGAATTTTTGGAGCCTTGTATATTTTTTAAAAAGTAAAACTCCCAGATGAGTTTTTCATTCCAGTCCTGGGGTCTTAGAGTACCCTTCAAGCTACTGAAGACGAGGCCTCTTCAGAGACGGAGTCACTGATGTCTTGTATCTTTATTTTGTCCAAGTGCTGTACTCTCAGAATTCTAAAGACTGATTGCTCATCTATCTGTATTTTGGGATGTTTATAGGTAATCAGACTAAAAAGCTAGAATCTAGAAAGGCAAACTATTTCAAGTGAAGAAAGGCCTCAGTGGGAAGTTCAGGAAAGAAATAATAGTTATTTCGAAATGTATTTCCTTTGACTAGGTGCTATAACCTTCATATACCCTGTGGAGCATATTTCAGTGAACCACTTAAAGGGAAAAATAACACAGCAAGCTGGCTGAATAATGCATGTGTCAGATTCTCTTTCTATTTGTTTGTCTTGTTTTGAAGAGAAAACAATGAGTTTAAGGAGGCAATGGAGATTGATACCTCAAGGTAATTTAGAGAAAGCTTAAATGACAGTAAAATATATAGGACAAATTTTATGCAAGTATATTGTATATTATATATTAATAATTGATATGATCAGTGAACATTTACACATTTAAAGAGACATTCGGTAAGTTGATAGCTGAAAAGATTATTTAGATAAACGTGCATGTGAATGTGGTTTGTAGAAGTTTTTATCACTCACACAAAATTTTATGTCCCAAACAGTGAAATTCCTATGGTAAGAAATCAGAATAGACCAGTACTGAAAATCATGCATGTAATTTGTTTTAATTGTGATAATGAAATAAAGCTTTTAGTATTTATATTTGATTTATTTACACTTATTTACTTATGTATGTAATACATTTTTCTCAATTTAAAATGGAAAAGTTACTCAGAAATAAGATATGGGACAAGCCTTAAGAGAAATGGAGAAAATGGTGGGGGTTTGGTTTTTTTTTTTGTTGTGTTGGTTTTTCTTTTTAGACGAGTTCATTTATGTTATGAAGAGATTGGAATTATGAAAACTCTATTTGCAAAGAAGAATTTTATACAAAGTTATGACTGATTATTTCCTTTATTCTCACCCTTTTTTTAATGACTCCTTAAGGAAAAATACATTTAGAGAAGAGAAAAACCTTATTGTAAAAGCTTCTAGCATCAGGAGTGAAAAATTGCTTTAATGGTTCTGAGTCATGATAAGATTCTGCTGCACCTGCATGATACATCAGTGCCATAACAATGCCAGTTTCCTATCGAAGTTGTTATACCAGAGACAACTGTTTCTTCTTACTGCAGTGTTTCAATATGCAACTCAGGTACTGATGATCCCACCTACACCAAAGTCTTTGTAGATTCATTCATAACCACGAACAGCATGCATTAGATGTGAATATTTCCCCCACAGTTCTATTTACGGATTTACATGGGTTTGAGGAAATTGAATGGAAAGCACAGGACCTGCACTGAAGGTTCTTGAAATTCTGTTCTAGAGAACATCAATGTATGATATAAGTAATTAATTCCACATAATAATTACTATATTTCTGCTTGTGTGCCATTTCATTTCCAATAATAGCATCAAATTAAGACTTGAGTATTTGATTGTTGAAGTAACAATTATTTATATCCCTTTAAGATGATACATCACTGGGTAAGTCATAACATCATAACATTTTTTACTTTGAAATTTATTAGAATTATTTGTGTCAGGGTGGTGATGGTATTGTTATTTTGTAAGTCACTGAAATTAAGTTTATCTGCAACTGTTTGTTGAATTTCTTATTGTAGCTAATTCCTCTAACACTTGAGCATCCTGCACACAAAATTAATAGGAAAGTCTTACATGGACCTTAAAATAATTCAAATATTTTAACAGGTTCCAGTACTTTTTACATTTTGCTTTTCATAGGGTAGATTTTCATAAGACAGGGAGGCAGGGTTCTCATGTGGTGGTAATAAATGTAGTACTTTAATTGTGAGCATCACTGATGTTGGCAAGTCTTGTTCAAAGAAGGCTGTGAAATGTTTTCAAAAGAGATCAAGTCTAGATCTGTCTGCTGCCCTCTGACAGAGACTGTGCTTTGGCCCTACACACAAGAGTGTTGATAATGGTGCCACCAACAATGAATTCATCTTAATTTGTTGTATAGTCTCCCTAAGGATCTCAGTTCTAGTGCTTTATTAATATGTTTATCTATTATCTTCAAAAGTTCTGTTTCTGCTTATCTTGAGGTGGAGGATATTTGAAGTTGCCACTGACATCAAACTTCACAGGTCTGTTTTAAGTTCCTTGTGAGGGTTGTGTATGGGTTTTAGTGAACTTCTTTATATTGCAGAATGCTTGTGTTCTGTTAGCTTCCATTATTAATTGAAGAATACATTTTCAAAGTTCTCTATTGAATGTCCTTCTCTTTTGATATTTCAGTCTGCGTGCTAAGTGATTGATGCTACAGAAGTATCTGTCTTTTGTATCAAGTGTTTGCTTTTCCTGTTTTTTTTTTTAGTTACAAAGGCAAATTGTGAAGGAATGAAAACACCCCCTCTCAAATGAGATGATTGCTTTTCATGCAAAACATCATAGCAACATCCCCTGCCACTTTGCTTCCATGTTTTTGCTACCTGTATTCCCTTTCCTGCCCCCAGTTCTCACTGTAGTATTGTAAGACCTGCTCTGTGTGCCAGGACTGCTACCCACCTGTAGGTAGCAGCTGGGTGGTATGGCATTTAATCACCAGTCCTTTCCTCAGTGAATTTCTCCTCATGTTCAGTTTTGATCTGAGTTTCCTAAAGAACTCCACTGTCAGCAGCTCATTGTCACTGGCACATATCACGTACATGCCAAGAGCTTTCGTCTACAAAGAGTTACAGATGGGCTCAGCTTGAGTAGTTCTACTACAGTCAATGAGACCACTTATGTGCATGAAGTGCCTGTGTAAGGTTTCGAAGATGGTTACTTAAAAGTTATTTAAATATACGTGTTTTATATCCAACAATGAACTTTGCAAGGACTGTTGCTGTGAGGGAGTTTATCTGGCTTGTATTGCTTTCTGGAAGATACACAGACCACTGTGTTATCTGTCTGCCCTTTCACACAGATCTTTGTCTTGTCCACTCATGCAGAGAAGTGAGGTGTGCCTCCTTGCTGTTCAGTTACTTCAGTGAGCTCTGCAAGGTGGATGGGCATTGTTAAGAGTTGTTCTCAGGTCACACATGCTATGGACCTCCATGTCCATAGGTTTGGGATTTCTAGGAGTTGCACCTATCCACCCTGTGTTAAAAAGCTAGCATTCTGCTAACACACATGATCAGTAGTGCTGTCCTCCCTCATATCTGGTGTTCCCAGACTGTTTGAAAAAAGAAAATGTAAGAGTACCTTCTGTCCTATTATTTCTTGGGAGCCAGTCTGATTTTGTTCAGATTTAAATATTTTCCAATTCTTTCCCCTCCAGAAGTTTTGTAACCCTTAACTTATTTAAAGGTAGTCTGACCCTTCTTCCAGTCAAATCCTCAATTGTTACTTTTGCTTTGGAAAAAAAAAGTTACTATCACTTAGACACAGACAAATAAATTATTGTCTGCTCAAATAGTAAGAAGTAATCTTGTCCCATTTACCATTTCTGGAGTAGAATATTCTTTCCAGACACGGCATAACAGCAAACAAATCACTTTGTGATGAAAATGTGGCCAAGCATTGGTGACCCCTTTGCGTCACTAAGATTTTCAAGGAAGCCACTCTGTTTTGCTGGATCTTGTTGTTGCAGACTGTGCTATTAATGCATCTATTAAAATAACTAATAATAGTAAAGGTGAAGAGCAAGAGTATAACTGTCCTCCAGTGCTTTCAAATATTTATGATACTCATGCATTTGCTGAAAGACATTCCCAGAAGCTTTTAATTATAACACATTATTAGCAGAAATCCATATGTTGCTTCTTTTTGCTGCCTCTAAAATCTTTTCTTTAGAAGTTTTATGCATTTGGTCGTTAGGTATAGCTAATATGTGTTCCCAAATCTGTCTCACTGCTAGAAAAAATAAAAGTTACAGGTAAAAAATTAGCTTAAATAAGAAGAAAAGAAAGAGGGAACCAACACTAAACCAATATTATAGGCAAAGAAACTGAAGCTGCTGTCCCATGCAGTGTAACTAAGTCTCAAAAAGCAGTAACCACTCATGTTTTGTCTTTGCTGGCAAACCAGCAATCCTCTCTTCACACTAACTCAAATGTTTGTCCAGCCTTGATTTGGTCTGTTTCTTTGCCTTAAATCTATATAACCTCAAAAGCAGAGAGGGAAGAACAAAACCCTTTTGTACAGCTTTTCATACTGAAATGCCTCAGCCAGGGTCAGAGCTGAGACAGGGAGGAGAGCAGGACTGAGGCCACCAGCAGGTAGATCAACTATAGGATCCACCACCTTAGGCAGAAAGGAGATTAGATAGCTTGTCCCTTATCAAGTCTGTGACAGATTCAAGAATGAATCAAAATCTGAGACCAAGATCAGTACCTAATACATGGAAAAATCAAGAGGAGAGTTATTTCTATTTAGTGTTCTTTTTCACTTAATCGTTTAACATTTGAATAAATATTTGTGCCCACAAAAAGTATCTTATTTCTACTCTCTTTTATTTTTATTTGTAAACAGCATTACAGGCTTTTGGTTTAATTTGTGCACGTACAACTTGCAAACTCAAATTACAAAATGAGACAGGAACATAGGTGTTCAGATTAAAAAAGCAGCGTATAAGTTTTCAAGTACAAAATAGACAGCTTGGCTCCAAAGATATTTTTATAATGTTAGAAAAATATTATAAAAACATACAATCAAAATGGTATAAAATCTGGATGTGTTTCAATTTAAAAGGGTTATTTTTTGGATAGAGAAAAACTTATATTCTAACACAAGTACAATTTTGTGTGGCCAAAAGTGTAGAGGCAGCACATGAATGATTATATACCAAAGGAAACATACTGTGTAATACATTTGTGCAAAAGAAAATAATATCACTAAAAAGCTGATAATAAATGGCTATCTGGAGTATTTAAAAAATGGAGAAGTCTAGACTTCAAAAATATGGTAATTAAAATGGGTCTTTTTGTTAAATACAGGCAAAACTGTAATTAATAGAGTTGGCATTTACTTGCAAAACAATGCTAAAACTATTCAAAGTTAAGTGATTTAGAATAAATGGCTCTGGATTATGTGGCTATCAGAGTAATAGAAGGAGAATACTAATTAGCACTCCTAATCTTTAATACTGTACCAATCCAATTCTCTCCTTTGGTAATTCTTTATTGTAGCCATAGTAACAAAAGAAGGAAACCTAAGTCACACAGACATTTATGATTCCTTTTATTTTTCTTAAACAAGTCTTAATTTCTCTAAGAAGCTCAGTTTCGTACTTATAGCACTTGTAATTATACTTTTCTCCATTTAAATATGACAGCATATCCTTAGGCATTAATTCATTCCTACACAGCTCATCTAGATTAAATTTTAAAAAGCTTGCTCTTGGTTTCATTATTTTATGAAGAGGCCTTTAAAATAAGCTGCAGTATTCAGAATTTAAATATATAAATATCTATATATAATGACAGTACTTACCTAGAATAGAACAGTTATTTTGAGGGATGTACTTTTAGAAATAGTTTAAAAGATTTTCATGCTAAAGCAAAAGAAAGTTAAAGAAGGTAGTGATTAGAAAGCTACAGGAAAGGTCTTAAAACATATAATGAATCATAGGTTAATTCAGGTTGGAAAAGGTCCCAGGAGGTCTCTAGTCCAATGTGCTGCTCAAAGCAGAGTCAGTCCTGAGGTCAGCCTGTGCTGCTCAGGGCTTGATGCGATTGGGTCTTGAAAGGCTCCAAGGCTGAAGACTGCACAGATTCCTTGGGCAGCCTGTTCCACTACTGGACTGCCATAATAGTAAATGAATATTTTCCTTTTTCCAGTGGGGCCTCCTCTGTTTTAGTTTGTCTGTTGTCTCCCCCTCTTGCCACGGACTGTTGTGACTGTGTCTTCATGCTAAATTTACCACAGGCACTGGGGATTCCTGAAGTGCCATCCTTTCTCCCAGGTGAACAAGCCTCAGCCTCTCCTCGCAGGATTCCTGCACACCTCCTCCAGTCTCAGCCATCTTGGCAGCCCTCTACTGAACTTGCTCCAGTTTGCCAGTGTCTTCCCTTACTG
This sequence comes from Corapipo altera, assembly GCF_003945725.1. Classification (NCBI taxonomy): domain Eukaryota; kingdom Metazoa; phylum Chordata; class Aves; order Passeriformes; family Pipridae; genus Corapipo; species Corapipo altera. The sequence goes on from NW_020884876.1 coordinate 17,775,429, forward strand.
GTCAGGAGACCTTAAACCGGACACAGTATCCTAGATGTGATCAACCAATGCTAAGTAAAGGGAATAGACATCTTCCTTGCCACTACGTATTTTCCTGATGATACAACCCCTTCATTACTGCCAGGGCGCGTTTATCTTTAGATTATGGTCTGCCAATGTCTTCTCAACACAGTTGTTCCATAGCCTGTACCAGTGCAAGGATTTCAGACATTCAAGGTGCACAACTTTGCATTTGTCCTTGCTTTGTTTCTTGTGGTTCCTGCCATCCCATCCCTCCAGCCTGCCTAGGCGCTTCTGGATGGCAGCCATGACTTCAAGCAGATTGGCTGTGAGCACCAACTGGGTGTCACCCGAAAGTTCAGTGAAGGTGAACTCCAACCTCTCCTCCAGATCACTGAAAAAGATGTTAGACAAGAGAGGTCCTGAAAAAATCACAACTGGCCTCCAAGTAGAGAATGAACCATTAACCACCCACCTTTTGGGCCTCAGGGCCCAGGCAGGTTTTCACTCATCTAGTAGGCCACCCATCCAGACCCACCACCTATAATGTTCCCACTCAGATACCAGGATTCTGTAGGAAAGGAAAAAGTACTTCTAGATTTTTTTTTGACCAGAATTCATATTTCTAAACTGCAGAAGAAGCTCTTTACTAAACAGCACTGCAATATTTTAAAGTCACAGATCTATAAATATTTAATCTGGCAAAAGGGGTTTTGCACAACATATAAAATGTGGTTTATTGATTTGTATGCAGTAAATAGCATAGCATTTATTCTCTTTCTATCTAGTATAGTAACAGGAGTGAGAAATATCTTAATTGTACTTGAAGTACATGTCCTTATCATAGTTTAAATCTACCATAGTGAATGTATCATCATGTCACTGATCATAGCTTTTTTGAGAATTATTTTTATTAAAATATATTTATTTCCTTCCTCTGTGAAACTGTATAGGTGTATGTAAAACAAAAGTGGTTAGGGAATGGAAATTTTTTCTTGGGAGATAACCTGAGCAGTCTCTGAGGTGGGAGCCTTAGAGTATTTGATATGAGAGGCAGGATGGTTTTCCAAGTTCTAAAGAGACATCTCTCCTCCTTGACTTCTTGATGGGTGCCATCCCTAACTGATTAGGTGCCAAGGATGCACAGATATGTGTTCCTGTTAGATTTCAGGAAGCATGTCCATCCTTGTCACAGTTAAAGGCACTTGCAGTTGTGACCCAGAGCCAGACCACAAAGAATGGCCCAAGAGCCAACTCCCTCAGTGCAAACAGCTTTGAGCCACTGGCAGCTGTGATATGTTCATACTGAGACCCTTGTGCAATGTGCTCTTTTTAGAGCAGGTGACTGGAAACTCTCTTCCCCATCCTTCCCCTCAAAGAGCTGGTACCTGCCTAACTAAGTCATTTAGCTTGCCCTTCTTTTCCATTCTTGGCTCATTTCTGACAGATTGTTCTCTTCTCCACCACCATCTTTTGCAGTGTGATTATGTAATTCTCTCCTTTGAGTAATTTGAAGTCATGTGAAAATTTCCTCCCTAAAATTTTGAGTTTCTTTTACCAGGATTTTCTACCACATAAATAATCTGATGAAAATCAAGAGAGGAGAAATCTGAAAGAAAAAAATTTCCTAATACTTACTCTAAGACTCTGTGTCCCAAATGGCAGCCTTTATAATTCCCCCAAGTAGCCACACAACTTTGCATCCACATGAATTCTTTAGTTTTCATGCATTTTTCTGAGCCTTCACACTGACATGGCTGTCCAGATTCTCAGATGGAGGAGGGTTAGGTGGGGCTGGGTTGGAGTGATTGCAAACTGAACCTGCAGCTGTCTTTAGCCACATGTTCATGTAAAATCCTCTATTTCCTGAAGGCTTTAAATTCTTTTTTCCTGGGCATTCCAAACTAGCTTACTGTGGAGTGACCCAGTCACAATTTACATTTAAGCCTAATTTGAATTCATAAGCAAGGCATTCCTTGGTCTGTTTCACCTGAGGGGCTCTATCCAGCTGGCATGCTCATAGCATGACTAATGGTGCAGGCTGTGTGTGAAGTACAGCAGCAGCAGGAGGTGATGGGAGTCTTCATTCATTCCTCCAACAGGAGTATGAGTAACCAATGTGGATTCAATCTCTTCTCAGTAGAAGGATTTTACATCCACCTTTTGCCCCAATCTTCCACGTAAAAGCTATTCTAATATGGTTTTCTTCTGTGAAAAACTCTACATTTAAAAAGAATATGTACTTTTTTTTTTTAGTTAGTAAGAGAAGGTGGGCAGGAGCGTGCACAGAATTTTTGCCAGAACAGTCATGCTATTTAGGCATCCTGGGGCAGTTAGAACTCTTACCTGGGAAAAGGAGAGGGCTGAATTCTGCTCCATGCTAGTGGTTATTTAAAAGCTTTACCTGACGACTGATTAACAAAAAAATTCATGAACGTTAGCCTCTTGGCTGTTGTCTCAACTGGATGCCTAATGCTACTCACGGGTTGAAGAGAAAAGGGAAGAATCTGCCTTGGTAGAAAGTCACCTACTTGCTACTCTTTCTCCCCACCTCCTTCCCTCCCTGCTTTCTTCTAACAGGTCTTTTATATCTTTTTTGGATTTAGACCCTGACTGTAGGCTTCAGTCCTTGCATTCCCAAGCTATACTGATACCAAGGAGCATGAAATGAGATTTGCCCTAAGGCACAAAACTCCAGCAATATGCATTTAAAAAGCTTTGTGTGCACACAACTGTCTATTACAGTGGTATTTGAAAAAGAACAAAAATGTATGTTATTATGCTCCTTTGACAGCAGTGCTTACAGAGCATGCAAAGTAGAACAGGTCTTGTGGCTTGTGTGTTCATTCAGAATTGAAAGCAGAGAAGAGAAGAGGCTAAATCAAGACAATTATGACACTTCAAAGTGTTTGCATGCTATTTGGTAGAATCACTTTTCTTAAGACATTTTAACGGATTTGTTCTCAAAAAGCGAAAAGCACTTAAATTACTGATATGTTGCTACATGTGTGTATAAATGTAAATTTTCATTTAACAAAATATGTGTGCTGTTTATTTTATTAAAATGTTGTTTAATAAATATTCTTACTAAAGATGTACACTCAGTACCTGAAAGATAAAAGAAGTCCCTACTCTTTATAACTTTCCCAGTATAAAACTTGAACAAGTAAGATATTATTGCAAAGCAACTGCATCAGAATAAAATTTTAGGGATTAGAATAGCATTAGTCTAGCTCAAGTTTTTCTTTACACAGCTCAGAGCATTGTCCAGTCTTCATACCATTGATTTCAGGTATAATTGAGATAGGTGTGTGATAGGCTACACAGCACAATGGAAAGCTAAGGCCAGGCCCTTGTGTTGTTTCTGTATGGCAAGGTCAGTACACTGTCTAGAATTTTAGTGTTGTGATGAGACAATCAGCAGGGACAGAGAGAACATTTTTTAAAGATACATTTTTTTTTTTTAATTAAAGTAGGACTACACATATGAAAAGCTGAAACATACAGGATATCTGTAAGTTGTAACCAAGTAATTTAGCTAACAGGTTGTTTCTAATCGGGTTAAAGCAGAAAAGCTGTGAATTGTGAGGCAGCTAAGGAGAGGATCAAGTTGTTGAGAGATCAAGATTTATCACCAAAGTATATTTTCCCAGATTTGAAAGAAACAGAGAAGTCCTTTCCACCCTCAACCCCACTGGTAACACCACTGTAAAAGTATCTAAGACAGTCCATTTACTAGATTATCTTGAAACTTCAGAAACTTGAAAGCGTGTTATATGGGAAGTGTAGTACTGCATAAGCACTCAGACTTCAGCCAGCAAAATAAAAGGGACATTTAATACCCCAACAGTATTAACATTGTATTTACAGCTGCTGCTGCTGCCCACATGAAAAAATGTTTCCCAGGGGCTGAGATCAAAGGTACTGCCACAGTGTGACTTACTATGGGACTACACTATAATAATTTTACAGTTTTAACAGATTGTTTCCAGTGAAAATGTGTGCGATATAAACTGCAGGTGTTCATAAACAGGGAATGAAAGATTTTTTTTTTTTAATACAGGTTAAAATTTAAATTAGCTACTTGCTTCAGCTGTGCAACAGTCTCATGTTTGAGAAGTACTTCCTTTACCTATAGTTTTCAGAGAGCACATATAATCCTAGAATTTTGATGGAACCAAATGAATCCTGTGTAACTGCTAGCCTGTTCTTTCATATTAGACCAGTAGGTTGATAGCAGTTTGTTGTCTGTTTGCTATGGGGTTTTAAAATTAGTTTTTGTAAGGCTATTGATACCTTATATGTAAGGAAGTTTATATGCAAGTGGAAGCTTCTGCATTAAAAATGAGACAGAACCCCCACAGTTATTTTACTTTTCAGAATGTCTTAGCTGAAGGAAACTAGGCTGTCCCTCTCTGTTTTATTTTGCCACCCTGATGAAGGAAACATCATATCTGAAAGAACTTAGAAATGGCAGCACACTGCTTGCCAGACACTGAGGGTTCGTCACCAGAGTGGTGCACAGGCATTTAGCCTTCTGACTCTATTAATGTTAATGGGAGTCAGGCAGTTCAACCTCCATATACCATGCTCTAAACATATCCATTGAAGTCTGGCAAAGAAGCCCTGAGGCTTCCTTGTAAAAGTCTTTGAAACTGCTGCTCTTCTCCTGTAAGATTTGTGATGAAAAAGAAGCCAGAAATCTGCCCACAGAGATTTCCATGCAAAAGCTGTGCCTTAGTAGAGATAGGTCTGGTGTTTTGACGTATTACTAAAATCAAAGCACTGTGAGGGGAAGAAGGGTGATGTGAGAGGTACATGCTTCCCATGGGCAATGAACTGGATGGCTTTGTAGCTGCACCTCCAGGCAGGCATTTTCTTTACACATTATACTGGAAGCTGCTGAGAAACACCTGAATCAGGCACCACAGTTCACATCCCCAGCCCTGACAAAGCATTGCTGTTGTGGTGTGTTGTTCTGGTCTGGTGCAAAATGGCTATACAGTCAATTTATCTCTCTTCTGGGAGTGTGGAAGGATATTCATGTTTTACAGAGGGCTGACCATAAAAATCTCTCTTTCAGCTCCTCTGTCAGTAGGGAAAATGAGACCATCCCTGCTGCCCCCCGTTATGTGGGGAGCAGGAACTGGGGGAGCTGCCCTTACAGCAGCTGATCAGCTAGTTATCTGAGAGAGAAGAAGACTCAGCCACATCTGTGAATAAGGCCTCAGGGAGGTTGTTCTTCATGCCTTCTGCCATGTGTGGTCTTATCTACAATGCAGTCTGAAGGTAATATTTATTCCCATGTAGATATTGCAACAGGTTCACAGTGCAAAAAATGGTTTCTGGAATGCAATTAAAAAGGGGCAGGAAGCCAGCCTCCAATGCTTTCTTACTTGTACCACCATAAGTGTGAAGTATTATAACCCCCATCATCAAAGCTACTCACTATGAAGGCCCAGGGAGAAAAGAGTCAAATTCTTTCTTACTGTCAAAGATGCCTTAAATTCCTTGACTCTTCAAATGGATAAGTGAAGATAGATGGTTCTGCGTTAAGGCAGTTTGAAGTTATTCTCATACATCCTCAGAATCACCAATTTTTTAACAGTGGCCTATTTTTTTACTTCCTGTATTCCTGCAGTTGTGTGGTCCCCTGCAGACTGGGCTGTCTTCCACAAGCCATAAAACAACTTGAGGAGTGCCCTGATTTAGACTTGCTTAAAATTCTTCTTGACTGCAGTCATTGCCCAGAAATGCAGCAGTGCAGGGTGGCAAAAACCAGCCATATTGCAATCTGCCCCCAAATAGGTTTATTTTAATTGAGTGCCACTCAAGACATGTCAGGTAACAGATTTCCTGTTAGGAGAACTCACTGAAATTCTTGGTAGCACAGAGGGATATTTCATTGTTTAGGTCTTTGTACTCATCCATAGAAAATATCTTACAAAGCAAATACGTGTCTGGATGAGGGGAATTGAACTTCCCGCTTCCGGATGTAACACGATCCCTTCAGAGAAAGAGGTCTCTGCTTGCACACTGCCCGTCCCTTTGCACAAGCAGCTGTGCTGTGCACAAGCAGTGCTGCGGAGTGCTGAGACAGGAGCCAGCAAGAGTAATCCTTTCTTGTCGCTCGCTGACCACAACAGGGAGCTGGTGACAGTGAACATGTAGCAGTCCTTGTGTCCCTTACCACCATGTCAGGTCACATTTCTACCTATGCTACCCTAACCTGTGGTATATATTTGTCTGTCGCTCAAAACAGACTTAATTCACTTCACCAGCAATGTTGCTCTCTGGAGAAGTACTACCTGCTGTCACTAACTGACTCCAAAGTAAGATAATCCCACTTTTTTACATGTAAATAGTCATTCTATTTTTAACTTTTAAATTTTTTTTCTTGAATCAACAGGTAAACTGTAGTTTATATTTTTCTGCTTTTTCATGCTTTTTTTTTCCTCTCTCCTACAAGACATCTTGTCAACTGATATTTCGATGAACAGTATTTTTGATTGTTCAGGAAACAAGTTGAGCATTTTCAGAAGCCTCTGAGCTTTACAAAGATGGTGCATATCTTTCTCTGTGTGTTTTAGAAGTGCAAGCTTTCTCTTCCACGATAAATAAAATGCAATTCAAGAAACCCCAGAAAACATTTTATCAGCAAGAAGCACCACAATGAAACTTTTTACTTGACTTCTTAATGCTTTGATGATTGAAATGGAACATCACACAAATTTAAAAATGAAAAACTAAACAGCTAAAAATAGACTTCATTTGTTTATGCTGTTTTTCAGCAAACTGTCATGATTAATCTGAGAAGTACTGGTACGATCTTAAGATCACTTTAAAAATAAATTTGCCTTCTTTTTTGCTAAAGATATTGGACAGCAAGATTTACAGTCTCAAAGTAACACTAATATCTTGTCCTTGCAGCAGAGAAAGCAAAAGCCACCTGTGGTCATATATTGAGGGTTGATCCACTTCCTATTCAGAGATAACACATATCACAAGCCCAACTAGTAAGGCTAATTTCTAATCCAGTGGCTCACAGAGAGCTATGATGACAACAGAGATTTTTAAAATAATGTTTTCCTCAAAGTATAGCACACCCTAAGCTGAGGATCACATGTTGATCTCAGCATCTTTTTCTTGATAAAGCTTTTCACTGCCATTGCCATGCCTCACAGGCTACTTGAATCTTCTATTTGGTTCTTCAAGATTTTGTAATGTCTTTTTTGATTTTTTTACTGACATATGGAAAAGGTGGAGGAATTTCCACTGACCCAGTGACCTCAGATGTTTTCCCATCATCTTTGAAAAGAGTTACTCTACTGAATGTGTTTATTCTACTTGATTATAGGAGAAGGGTTTAAGAAATGCATAACTGTGTTCAGCCCATGGTTTTCTGTATGTCCAATTTGACTTCTTGACTAAGAGCTGAAAAAGGGTCAAGATCCTGTGATCAAAATTAAATCCTGCTGCTTATTTGCACTGAGCAGAAATTCATTGCTAGAATAGGATTAAAAAAAAATTCAAAATCTAAAGTGAAAGTTAAAAATTTCCCATGTTCTTAAAATCATAGCAATGACTTTAAGGGGAAAAAAAAGCAACCAAATAACTTCTTGTGGTTTGTGGCAATATATTGTAACAATGTGAAATGCACTAACAGGATGCAATAAAAGTTTTGGGGTTTAATTCTGCTTTTTGCATCAGTACTTTTTAAAGTTATTACATCTCATATTTATACAAACTAATCCTTTTTTTAAAAATCAGTTTTATTGATTTGTTTTGCTGGTTTATCCTGATGAAGTAGAAATTTTTCTGTATCAGACATTTCACTTTGCAAAATTGTGGGACCTTACAGTTTTCATAATATTAACAAAGCAGGTTAATTTAGCAAAGTTTGAAGATGCAGAATAGTGTAGTTTTAGCTCTATTTCAGGAACTATATTTTTCAAACAAAAAAATTGAGCCATCAATGACAAAAATTTGTCACAAAAATATGCATCTTCTACACTTCTTAGCATCTATGAAACTAACAGTTATGAATTCCACCACTTCCAAACTGAAAACTCACCTATTTGCGTTACAATTACAGTTAATATATGGTATAAGAGTTAATGGATCTGCAACTCATCATTATTTTAATTACTGGAATATTAAGCCATAGATACATCAATTTCATGAAATTTGGCAGATTGGCATTGGGGTTTTGTAATATGTCAGTGTCTCACGATTTCATTAGACTCTTGAAACAGGCATACCTAGTAGCCATACATAACAACATGAGGAACATGTGAGTGAACTGAAAATGGAGGATGGTTATCGTAATACTGTTTGCTGAAAGAGTTTACAAAACGTAACATAAGAGCATTTATGAAATAATTTGCTTATGAAACAGAAATCCACCTTCCCCAAATCTAATTTGAAGACTTGCTTGTTACATATTTTCAGGGTTTGCAAGTTATAAAAAATTGTAAGTATTGTATAAATAATTTAATTCTTTGTGAAGTTAAAAAGCATCATGGATATTTCTTATCACATCTGTGATAGGTAAGAATGTTTTCATATGTATTTTCTGCAGTTCATGTTTAACCCTTACCTATATCAATTGGAAAACCAGTAAAGTAACACCAAGTTTTCTAACTGTGGTCCACTCCAGAAGAAGCCTTAGAAGGATTTAAGATATTAAAAGTATTTATCAAAATTTAAAAAATCCTCTTTTTGTGACACCTAAACTCAAATTTGCAACACCTGGTTGCTTCCCCCATGTGTTTCTTCTTCTGCAACTTCATTTTGATGCTGGGCTGGGCTGACCTTGTCTGGGGGATGCTAGCAGCCAGCATCTTCAGCTTCTCTGGAATCTGAGCACTGGCTACATAGCTTCTAGCAGTCCTGCTGACCTGTTGCATACACACAGGGAGAGCCTGCAGGCACTGACAAAATCTTAGCTTAGGAGGGCATGTACATAATTTTTTTTGTTGGTTTTGGATTTGTGGGGTTTTTTTTCAAACAAAAGGGGTGCCAGAACTGGTGGCCACCTGATGTAGTAGTAATTAATATACTAATCTGGAAAGACAAAGCATTGATACTCACTCCCTCTCCTACTCTCTCACTCAATTTGCTGGTGTATAGCTTTGGAGGCCTGCTTTTTTAAAGGCAGCCACACAAAGGTAAGTGGGAGTTCTGGAGAAGTTATTTAGCTGTTGGGTGCAGTTATATTTTGCTTTTCAGCTGATAGCAATTGCAAACACCTGTTGTGCTTTTTGCTTACCCAATTTCTACCAGCTGAGCCCTCAGCATTGCATTTTAGCGTCCTTGTACCAGCACAGGCATCTTTCAGCCATTGCAGCACTGAGAACTTTGTATTCCTCTTTTTCTTTGTGTTCCTGTGGCAGTAACATATTCTTGTTTTAAAGAAGCAAATTGCTAAACTGGAATTGTCATTGTCACAAAGGGGAAGAGTACACTCTAAAGTAAGAAAATCTGCAGTGGGAGAAGGTTAGGAAAAAACACAGTAGGATACAAATGTTAAAGTATTTATGTAGCCTCTGAGAAAGTTAAAAGATGGTTTCATGTTTTTTTGTAGTTTTTATGGGTAATGGGGGCTGAGGCACAATTAATATTATTGCTAAGGCCTATGGGCGGTCTACTTGTGACCTGTATTGAAAGTTAGAGATTACTTGTGTGCAGCTGTGTATCTCTCTGCCTTTTTGTTTTGTCTCTGTGTGTTCCATATCTGGGTGATCTGTGTCTATGGCAATTTTGAAAAGAATGTTCTGTGGCCAAGATCCAGAAGGTTTTGAAATGGCAATTTTGAAACTGCAGCAACCTCCGGTTGCCCTTAAGGAAGAAGCACTGTAAGATGCAGACAGGTACTGTTTTCTGGCACTCCTTTCCCGATCTTTATTTGGTTTCATCAAACTTAATAAATCAAATGTCAGTGAATGTGATAATCTGCCAAGGATAGCCAGTCAGATACTTAGTGGGATACTGAGCGGTGTTTAAATTCAGTTCTGTTCCCAAGACACAAACCACAGATGCTTGTTTTAAAAGAATGAACTAATTATTCCCACAAAATGTGGCTGCAGTATATCCACCCCATCAGTAGCTTGTACCCTGAGTAAGTTTCTCAGAAAGAAAACATTGTTGAAACAATAACTTTTTAAAAAGGAAGTAAAAATCTAGCTAGAAGTTAAATTATTTCATGAGGTTTTGGAAAGCTAAGGCTGATATCCCTTCTTTAATGTCAAGTTTCAAGCCCTACTTAACTGTCTCCAGTGGGAATGCTTTAAGCAATGGAGTGGAAAAGTATTCTGTGATAGAGCAGTCAGTTTTGCTTGTGGAATTGTTCAATTAAGCATTTAAATAATAGCATTATGTCATGTAAAATACAAAGTGTTGTTGGCCAGCTGACTCTGTCTTGTATAAATATTCTCTTACGTTGTGCAGTTACATTTGCTCTCTATGGGCCCATTTTTCTGACGTTACCTATAAAATTATTTATGATATCTTTCTTGTTTACTCTCGGTGACCTGGGAAATAATTTTTCCACACAACAAGAGTTACTTCTGTAGAGAAAGATGCCAGAGAGCCCTGTAAACCTGTAGAGTTTAATGTTCTATCACCTTCAGCAGAGATGGGAATTTAAAAACCATGTTTTGTTCCTTGGCCAGGTGTTCCAGTAGTGGTGCTTCTGCGAGAGAGGATGCCCCTCCCTTCTCTCCAGATAGGTGAGATTTAGACTGGGAATTGGTGAGGGTTTTTTTGAAGAACACAAATGAGAAAGATAAGAAAAAAGAACAATCATAGGCTGAGAAAACCTGGCAAGGAAGGAGATCACCTTCGCAGATCCTGGCAGTTGGGTCTGTGCTCTTTGTTTAGCTTTGCCAAGCTTTGGGCAGTTATGGGCAAGCCCAGAAAGTAGATTATTTCCTTTTCTGCAGAAAGAAACTCAACCACCTGTTTAACCCCTTTAAGAAATATAAATATCTCAGAGGAAAGTAGGCGCCAAGTGAGATTTCTGAGAATGAAGCTTTTAGACTGGTGTGTTCAAGTTGCCTGAATGCCTTTTTGTTACCTCTAAACTGATATCACTAACTGCGGGTTTCTAAAATGAGGCAAATGCATAAAACTGGATGAGTAAAACAGTGTTTCTGCAAAAAATTGCTCCTTTACTATTGCCAGGAACCTTTTACAGCTCAATAGGGATTTTTCATGTTAGTTATTGATTAAGCATAGGAACAAGTGTAGTATTTTGGAGCCTTTAAATGCATGACTACTTTTGAGTTCCTCCTGTTCTACAAGGAAAATACCTCTATTTCCACAGATTTGATGTGCCATGTTAGGTACAGCATCGAGTACTTGGAATGATTTGTCTGACAATATTTCAGAAGAAAGCAGTCACCAGTTGAAACTTTAGATGGATGCTTGTTCAAGTTTAGTCATTTCAATCCTTGTCTTCCGATTTATCTGCAGATTAACAGATTAGGCAAAATAAAACCCTCTCTTTTAAGGGTGCAAAATGTCATTACATTTTGGACACCACAACCCTATGACAAGGATGCCAAGCATATGTTCAAGCATTGCTTTAATACTTTTTAAATGAGACAAATAAATTGGCAAAAATAGTTTTTATTGAAGAAAGATTGGTTTTGATTTTTTAGTATCAATACAGGAAAAACGTTTCATTTTAAATATTTAAAGGCAACATTTCAAACCTAAGAATCAAATTACTACAAGTAAATCCATAAAGCATGGGGGTTTTTTAATGGTGGGTAATCAAGATAATACCTATTTCTAAGTAAATGGAAAGAGCATTGAGTTTTACTGAATTAGTACTTCTCACAATCACTTCAAGTGACCTGTGTATTAGTATGATTGTAATTGCATGGGGTGTTATTCCATTTTAATAGCATTCAATTAGGTGCAGAACTATAGATTTATTTTTTTCCTGTTTTTAATGTCAGCTGCAAAGTAGGTGCATATATGGCTATTTTACTGAAAAGAATGTAAGGACTGTGCTTGTTCAACATGCTTCCTAAGCAAGCATCTCCCCTTTTTTATAGAGATGCTTTTATATTTGCCTTCTATTGCTTTTCCTACCAAAGGGGTTTGAAAAAAAAGTCTGTTTAATTCCTTGAAACAGCAGGGTGATGAAGTGGGGTGTGATTTACCCTTCACCACCATGCTCTAGTAAACAATAATGATATGGTTGTATATTGTTTGGAGACAACATCAACATTCCAATAATGTGTATGTAAAATCATCTGCAATCTTATGTGACACTGTTGTAATTTTTATTAGTCTTGGAAAAGTGAAACTTACTGCTTCTTCACAAAGTCTTGCACAAGTCAGTGATGTATGTTATTCACAAAAAACCTTCAAACACTTTTACAACAGTAAAATAACATACTTTGAAAACCACTAGAGGTAGTTTCAATTCCTTTTTACTTATTACCTTCCTTTGCTTAGTAGTGCTCTCTCTCTTCTGATGCATTTTGACACTTCCTAAACTTCTAACTCTTAAAATAGCATTGAGATCAACTGATGTGTGTAGTGCTGTCCTCTCCTGAATGTAAGCATCTGACAGTGCTAAAGGCCTAGACAACTTAACACATAAGCAGTGGATGCACATGGGTGAAAATGCAAATAATTCTTCTCTTTTTGTGACTAAGTCACAGCAAGGCCTAAGGTTACGCATAAAGCTGTAGACCAACCAGAACGTTAGGTGGGAAAAGAATGTAAGCCCTGGCAGGACAGAGGCTAAAGGTCCTGAAATTAGTCAACAGCCAAGAGAAGATGCTTACAGTAATGGGGTAACCTCAACATTTCATTACATTGATCTCAGGCTTCTCCTGTGTCAGCAACTGAAGAACCTCTTGCTGTTTGATCCAAGTTACACTGGCAGTGAAGATTTCTCTGACTGTTTAGAAACTATTCAGAGTTTTGCCTCCCTCCTTTGTCCTTCTCCTCCTTTTCTCACACTACTCCTAGTGCCATGTATGTTACACTTAAGTTTTGTAAGAACTAAAAAAAACCTTTTTTGAACAAATCCCTCTGAAGAATCTGTCTGTGCATGGCAACAATATAAAGGTGTAAAGGTGATGTTAAAATATATTTGTGGCAAACACAACTAGATTTTAGTGAGTTGACTTATTTGTCCCTGGCATATTTCACTTTCTTATTGTTTAGTATTTCTTTCCTGACTATAATATTTCCTTTGTTAATTGGATACTTGTTTTTTAATAATAAACTGCATGATACTGTCCTTGAGAGTTGAAATGGTTAAAAGTGGTTAAAATGACCAGTTTTTCCTTGGACTTCTGAATACAGAATTCCTTGTCTTTATTTGAATGAGGGAGGAAAAAAATCTCTTGTGTTTCAACACAAATTTACAAGTGTGGGAAAGTAGGTGGGGAGTACAGTGCTGGTGCATTGGGCTTCTGCTTCTGTGGTCCCCTGTTCCAGGATTATGTGCTGTGTATAGTATCATCTCCAGTACATGGCTTCAAGTAGGCAAAAATCCATGCAAATATTTTGATCAAAACCAGGTGTGAGTGGAAATGGAGGACCACTATGGTTTTTGCAGAAACTATCATTTTGTGGTCTGTTGTGAACTTCAGTGTGGGCTATATTTGATAACTGTGGTATTTATAATGAAGGGTTAGGATAGTGGTTTCCGTGCTCTGAACAGTGAGGCTGTGGTACATGACCTTCACAACTATGTTAAATAAAATAACAGCTATGGATTTGCAAGGACTCTGATTACTGGGACCATATAGTTTCCCTGACTTGCTCACTGGCCTGTAGGAGATGCCGAATAATTAAATTAAATAAGAAAAATGTGGTTAGTCTGTTGGTAGTCTCAGGAACGTGAGACACAAGAATAATGATCCTGATGAATTTCAGTCCCATTGAAGTGAAAAAGGAACTTGCTGCATTTTGATTTTATAGAGCCTAAGTGTCATTATTTTCTTTGCTTGACTTTTCTTTCTTCCTGCCAAGATATGTAGGCCCTATATTAGCAATCAGAATGGGGAATATGGGTGATGATTTCCACAAAAACACAATGCAATGTCTTTAGTTCAGCACAAAACATGCTTCCCTTTTTCCCCAGGCTGCTGCAAAACTAAACATGTATGAAGACTTACATTCATTTAGGTAAATATTCATTTGGGAATTTCATTAATTCCCAAAGAGGTTTTAACCTCTTTCATTCCAGAGGTTTTACACACTGAAAGAGAATCTTTATTTTGCAACACATATAGTTATCTAAACTTTCAGATAACTATTGTCATAACATAATTGGAGTTACTACTGATCTGTTTACAGGGAGGAAAAAGAGGAGAAAGTCCTACTTTTCTGGGAAGTTCTTCATTTGCAATCTGGTCTGAACACACTTGTCATGCTCTACTTTTTGAGCTTTTTATTCTTTCCACTTCTGGTGAGAAAAACAAGATATAAAACTTTTGTAGTGGTATAAAATGGCTTGTATGCATGAGAAAGAAAAAAAAATCCTGAAATGATAATGGTGTGATTCTTGCACCTAAGTGCTAGAGCAACACCAATCCTAGAGGCTTTGCCAGGAACTGGGCATAGGACTTTCCTGATGTAGAAGCTTAGTTTGTCATCAAGTTCTTTTTAAAATCTTTGGAGAAAAAGAGAAAACTTTGTGGTGTGATTCTTCTTCTGACCTGTTTCAGGTGCCTTTTTTTGTGGCAAAATGAATTATTCTCTGGAAATATTTCTTTCTATTGTCTATAAAGGGATATAATTTCAAAACTAGACAAGTACATTTAGTGACATAATTGTAGCCACCCAGGGTCCTTCACTGCTACTTTAACACCTCTATATAAGTAAATAAATACGTCCTGTTGCAAAAATATTGTATTTTCTCCTGTGTCAAGAGCTCCAATAATTTTGCAAGTATAATTATTTTTATGCTGCTGTTGACTTTGCATAGGCTGTGCAATATGATGGCTGTCCATGTCACAGAAGCCATGATTATTAGTTGAGGAAATCAATGAAAAATGTTGGGATTTTTTTCTTTTGTTTTTTACAGCTAGTATTGTAAAGCACTAAAAAAGTAGAAGTGCTGTAAATATATACTCTGTCATTCTACTATCATTTAATGATGGAAACTTGTATGCAAGTACAATTAAAGCTATTTACTGCTCCTCTCTTTTCTGGTACACAGGAATACTTGTAACTTCATCTGCTGGTTCTGAGAGTAGTGGTGTTAAAGCTCTGTCATAATGGCAGCCTAAATGTCTATGCTGACATCTGATTTAAACCTCTGGCTGCTTGATTTATTTCCAAAAGCCTGAGCTGGTCTAGAGGAGCAGGGTGCTTTCATAGCTTATGACCTCAGTGGACTCATGTCGGGTCTGTGGTGAGACAGGTCTCTTCTCCCTGGATGCTGTGCTCCTCTGGATTCATAAACACTCCTGGGGCTGGAATCAGGAAATTTATGAGCTCAGATATGATGGGTTTGATGCAAGTAAGTGCACAGCATTTAAAAGAAAAAAAATATTTTGTTTAGTTGCAATATGCCTTGCACTCAGAACTTCAATTTCTCTCCACATTAAAAAGAGAAGCAGAATCATTATTTTCAAACTGAAAATAATTACAAACAAATTGTTGTAATTTTACTGACAAATGATATGTATGACCAAAACCCAGAATTTCATGCAACTTGGTGGGAAACCTAACTTACCTTACTAATACTTCATTATTTACTTATATTGTTGTTGTTCTGATTTGTTTGGTCATTGGATAACTTCATGTGACTTCATGTTAAGTACCAAAATGTAAAGAAAAATGTTAAACCATGTCCTTCACCCCAAAGAGTAATGGAAAAGGGCTGCTGTACTTTTTCATTCTTTACTTCTGGATTAAATCAATTATTTCAGCACTATAAAGAAAATGCTTGTGTCTCAGAGAATAATTACCAAGTAGACACTCTTTAACACCCAGAACAAACATCTGGATCGTGTTGACTGACTTTTCACCATGGTAAAAAAGGGTGAATGAAATATAATTCCTGCTTTCTGATATCATTAAGATTTCTTCATTCTCACAACAGCTGGAGCTCCCAATATAAGCATTTATATACTCTTTTTTTTAAAGTGTTGCAGATGTTATGTGTTTTAAAAAAAATTGGCGCATCTTACTATGAAGCAACTTGTGTGTCAAATGGAGTATATAAATGAATTAGTTTTTACATGAAGTCCTTGTTAATCATTAATTTGAGCAAAATATAAAATATTGATGTCTTTGCAACATATCAGAATAAAGTAATAAGTGCTAATTATTTATGAATAGACTAAGCTGTTCCATTTTCATCTTCTGCATGTGTTTGTTGGGTTTTTTCCTTGTATATGTATGTCTGATTTTCTTAAGTATTTCTAATACTCTATTATTTCTACAATAATATTCTTAATACAGTATAATCTTCTGTGATAAACTGTAGCAGACTGGCTCTGGGACAGAAAAAAGCTATTCTAAATTGTGGTCTGAATTTTAGGTCCCTTGTTAGGCTTTAAAAGAAAGAAGTGCATTAAAAATAGTTTGACTCTTTTATGTGGTGGATTAGCCTGGGTTTAGCTTCTTTGAAATCTGGTAATCAGATAAAGTTCTGCACAAAGCAACTGCAGCTCTTTGCACTAGTGCTTACGGTGAGGACCAGCTTGAGGTCAGTGATCAAGATGAAGGTACATTTCAAAGAATTTCCCTTGGGAATATGTGCTAAGAACTGCTGATGGATCAAAAGCACTAGTCTGTGGCAATGAAAAGACACAGAGAAGCACTTACTGTCATGGAAGTACAAACTGTGTTTGCAATAGCACTTGGCATCTTTTGTAAAGTGCATGGCTATCAGGACAACGGGAAGCATGACAGCCTGCCTTACGTACTTAATCTTCTGAGAAGAATTATTTAACCAGCTGTGGCACTTCTCTTTCATGTCTGGACAAGGAGGCCTAGGCACTGGTGTAGGTTTTCTGAGAGTGAAACTGGTCTGTTTTCCCTGACAGTGGAACTGATTCAGTGTTGCTGAAGTGAACATCTTCATCAATGGGGCTGTCCTTGACCGCTTTGCTACTGGGCTTAGGTAGGATTGCGATGTGCACAGTGAAAGGGAAAGAAGGAAGTCCTCTAAAATAGAGAAAATAGGGTGTTTGCTGCCACTCTTGAGTATGAGAGAAGATTTTCCTACTCATTCCCTATAATTTCCCAAAACTACAGGCATGTCTGTTGACTGGACTCTGTATCTCAGTAGAGGTGAACGTGAATAATACCATCACACTTTCTTTGTGATAAAATCATACACACTCCAGCCTAGGATCCATTGAAACTTGCAGACAGGCACACACAAGCAAAAGGCAATATAGCTGTTTGATTTGATTGGGTTTTTTCTTCTTTACATCAAATTGTGAAGGTGAATTGGCTTACTGCTTCTTGTAGTTCAAAACAACTGTATGAGCTTGTGGGCATGCATATATATATATATATATATATGCAGGAAGTTTTGTTCAGTGGGATTGACGCAGAACATAAAATTAAAGTGTTGGGTAGCTTTTGTAATTGCAGCTGCTGTTTGTAGAAGGAGGGTCTGAATGCCCTCTCCCTGCTGCCTCTATGAATTTTTGAGTAGGCATGACATGCCAACAGAGTTCTTACCCAGAACTCCTGGACATGCTATGAAATATATGAAGAAGTAATTGGCAATTACATAGGAATTTTACTATTGTATTCTGTCTTCCTAATTATTCTAAGAACAGTTTCTGGGTGCTGTATAAAAAGGCTGTTAGGTTTTTTACCCCTTTGGAGACTGAAGTGATCACTCCTTCGTGTTGGTGACAAACTTCTAGCATTTACAGAAAATTTTGTCATAGGCGATTCGAATTTCTTACTTCACAGCATGCTCTGTTGTGGTATTATATTTTGAACTTGACAACTGTGTGTGATGACTACAAACTTGAGTGATCCAGTCTGGTAATTAGCCAGTGGCTATAACGTTTTAAAAGGGTAAGTACCATTACAGAATGAGCAGCACCTGTGCTCAATGGCAAGTGTAACAAAATAAAGAATGCATTAAATTTAAAGCCACTGGAATGATTTTAGGAGAAAATTGCTTTAATATGTCTTACACATGCAGTAGGCTCAGGATGCCTACTCCATGTGTAAAACAAAAACTAAGAACTACCTGGAAAGTCTTGTATTGGTATGCAGGAAGTTGACTACAAGCAGCAATTTACATTTTGGGACCATTAAAATTTTTGGTTATTTTGCTGTGTCTGTGACTTTTGGAAAGGAGAATTCCTACCATATCTGTGTTCATTTTGCTCCAGTGTTTGTTTTGGTGATTCTTTTTCCCATATGACTACTGCTGTATACTAGGTCTTACCTCAGTGAATATACAGACTGACTTCTCAGAAACCACTTGGAAAGTTACACCAAGATTGAAGGGAATTCATTTCTAAATTGCCAGTTTTTTTTTTGTGTCTGAAGCTCTGATGAGAGCACTGCAAATTAACAATGAGAACATTAGTATAGTTATTCTGTCTCAGTTAGATCAGTTACAACTGAAATGTTTTCAGCTAATGTATACAGCTGCTGCTGTTGTCATGTTGATATCCAGAACCAAATGGAGAAAGAGGAGATGGGAACAGCATGAAGAGCAAGAAGTTGTAGTGGGATTTAATGTTTTAAGTTAGGCTGATGTGACACTCTCCTTAGGCTGGGAAAAAGTGACAGCAGAAAAGGAGGTGGAAGAAATGGGATGCCAAAAAAGACTAATGTGGTCTGACAGCTGCTGTTCTCCAGGCCCACGTGCTGCTCGTGCAACAAACCAAGAGTTATTTGCAACAATTTCTTACAGTTTTTTCCCTGATATTTTTATTAGAGACTGTAAACTCATTAATCTGGAAAGTAGCCAGAAGCTTTGCTTTAGCTCATACTTGGGTATGAAAGTGCCAGAGGTACTTGGCAAAGGGGTACAGAGTAGAAGTGGTTTAGATTTTAAGTGCTGAAATGTTAATGCGGCCCAGGGAAAGTTCTCTTGTGAACATGTTATTCTGTAAGTATTCAGTTTGTACCTTCCTCAGAAACATCTAATTTTAGTCACCAGTAGATAAAATATTCTGGCAACTAGCCTGATTTAATGAAGGTAATGTTTGTTGAACATTGTCTAAGGTTATACTGACAGATACTTTCAGAACATGGTTAAGCAGGTACACAGATTGAAATATTACTCAGTACTACTTTAAAGTGCAGGAAAAATATTTCTACTTCATTTTCTTTAAAACATTAACCTTAATGTAGAACATAAAATAATAGATGAACTGAAAAGTTCACCTTCCATTTATGCTTGTCTTTGTCCTCTGTGACACTGGGACCAATGACTGAGTAAGGTAGCTAACTATTCACACTCCTTTGCTGCCACAGGTAAGAGTATTCCTTAAAGGACAGAGCTCATGTGCCTAAACTTGTTTGCTGAGATATTTTCAGATATCCACAGAATATACCTGATCCTAGTTTTGCTTCATGACTGTTTGAACATAAAATGTAAGAACAAGGTAACAGAACAGCAGCAGTTATGGTTCCTTGGGTATCTACACTGGTTCACAAAAAGTACAGTTTTGTCCTCTCTAAATTATTTCCTTATTTTCTTATGGTCTTGTCTTATAATGGCCCTGATGCTGATGGCACGTTGAACTGCCTTTGCACTAGCATTTCAAGTCAGGGATGTGCTTCTGAAGCAAATTTCTGGATTGTTCCCAGTTGCACTGGATTATATTAGGGGAGGGGTGGTGGTCTGCAAGCGCATAAAATAGGTTCCAAACATAATAAAGTGAGAAATTCCATCTAGGCATTTAGGTTGCCCATTATCCAACTGCAGGAACTAGCAAAAGCAGAGGGAGTGTTTATGTTTTTAATTCCGTTTCTGCACAGATTTGTCCAACTGAATGTAGAAAAAAAACCTAAAACAAACAAAAAACCAAACAACACCACAGAAATCATCAAATGGAACAAACAAATAAAGCACAACAACCACACACGTGAGTAGTTACACTGTTTGGTGGCATCAAGTTTTAACTATATTGTATGAAGAAGCCTCATTTTGGTTTGTTTTGACTACTCTGACCCTACTAGCCTTATCTGTCTTTAACCCTTATTTTAAAAAAGGCAGTGAATGTTTTTTTCCCCCTCATTTTGTCACAGTACAGGGGGTTTTATGAGCCTCTGCCATATTACCTTTCAGTCTGATCATTGGTAGGATGAAAACAATTTATTTAGGTTTTTTTCGTGTATGGAAACAAATTCTGATAATCCTTGTTGTATTCACTTTATCTCTTACTAATTCTACTATTCCTGTCAGACTGTTGTCCTTCCCTTGGACTCCTGCTTCAAAATGAAAATGTAGGCATGTTTTATGCTATATTGATGTCTTCATAGGTGTATTTACTGTACCTTTGAGATGCTGGCTTGCTTTTCTTGTTTTTCTGCATTTTACAGAATTATACCATGAATTATTTTCACTGCCACTGTAAATAAGTGCTACTTTCATTACTTGCCTGTGTTTGGACTGTGGCATAGGCCCTTTCTGTGGGCTGCTTTTACTTGCTAGTATGATAGGAAACTAAGCTGAAGAAATACAGGAATTTCATACAGTATCTGACTTTGTATTTACCGAACGGAGCAATGGGAACCCAGGCTGTCTGAAGGGAAGGATGATATCCTTTTGATTGTCAGCTGGGTCAGTGTAATGGTTTGTGCCCATAAAACTGCAGCTGTGATTATTTTTTGCATGTTTCTTACACCTAAATTGGGGACTTTGGGCAAGAGGTTTAAACAGTATCATAGCAGGCTAATAGGAGGTGAAATGAGATTACATGGACCAGAAATGATGCTTAATTTGCTTATTTCTTGAAGCTTAGAAATTATTATGACTTCAGTCATGTTGCTGTGTTTCAAAGTACATGAAAGGAAAATTTATTTTGGACATAGAGCAGGGGATAACTGAACTATAGAAACTTGTTCCAAATAAGAGATCATAAGCCTGTGGCATTTTTGCAAATGACTCTAAAACCAATGGCTTTGAACAATGCTGTTTTGACTGGTCAGTGACAGTTGATTTAATCAGGTGGATGTCTGCTAGTTAGGATGGATTTGCTATGACTACTATATCTTTTTAAAAGAACAACAATAATAAGTGCAATGAAGCATGAGACAAGCTATGGTCAACGCTAGAAATATAATGAATTATATTGGAATTATAATTATTTGCTTTCTCAAAATAATTAATGGAAAAAATCCTGACTGTTCCCAATGGGATTAGGTAATCCTGAGATTTGTAGGTAATGTATTATGTGTTAAAGAGCGTGCTAATTTGTGGTGATTTATTATGAATAATTAGTATTGTCCTAAAAGATTTATTTAATATTTCTCTGCTTCACCATAAATATTGTTTGCTCACCAAAAGCTGTGTTTAGTGTTAACCAACCCTACATAAAGCCTTTTAGCACTGTAAATTTATTGTGCTCTCTGTGTATTTATACTGTCAATAACTCTCTGTTAGAAATTTTATTGTGAACCACTTTTCTAGTGGAACATAAAACAATCTCTTTAATAATCTAATGGAAGTTCATTGTGTTTAAGTAAGTTTCAGTCTGCAGTTCTTTCTGTTCTAGGGCTGGTTGTGAGGATTTAGCATCTGTCTCTTATCTCAACAATTTTTGCATAGTTTTGGGAAGAAATTGAAATGGAAGGAGTAGTAGATGATAAACTGAGAGAAAAGATTTGGATTTCGTGTGATTAGGTTTACCATTAGCTCTGCTTTAAGAACAAAATGGGACAATATATTGAGTCTAAATGTGGAAGAAGCAAGACAGTAAGCACTACCCTTCCATACTAATTTGACACCTGATGTGAGTCTTCATATTAAGTTTGCTCTGAGGTTAGTTGAAAACATTTTAACACTCAGCACACTTGATTTCTTCTTTTTTTAAATTGGGGATAGCCTGGGAACCATCAAGTGCCAAATGCTTTCATCAAAGCCATAAACAAAAGGGGGTTCTATAGGAAATCCATTTACTCTCAGGAGGTTTCAACAAAACACATTTTCACTTATTCAGAGCGGAAGAATAAATCTGTAGCTCTTTCTAAAGAGACTTACTTCATGGCCCTAGGAGGTAGACACAGTACTGGATTTAAAACAAAAGCTGAAACAAAAGCATCCTCAACAGGTTCAGTAAATTGTGGTAATATTTTATCGGTTTGTAATACATCTGAATGTGAGAGCTATTCAGTTACTGCCCAACCTAGCAAAACAGATAGCTTATGAGAGGAGAAATATATGCTGTGGGGATGCTGATTTTTTATTAAATAAAGTAACATTGAGTGAATCAGCTTCTCAACTAAAAGAAAGAGCTGTGCTCTGATAGCTGTGATCATGGCATAGATCTACAGCAGTAGAAATCTTAAACAAACAACCTGATGTTTTACCTGTATTTAATCTTTCTCATTGCAGATCATCTTTATACATAAACACACTGGTAATTAACCTTGCCCGACTTTTTTAACAATGACATGGTTGCTGCCACAGTACAGGCTCATAGCTCAAACACAAGGCTGATGTTACTGAATAAATACAGTGAGGGGATGCTGGCTAGCTCTGGAGGTCGACTCCCACACCACATAATAACCCTGGATGACAGCCAGCAGGTAGTGTATCTATATGCATCCATCTGTTGTTTTACATCTTGGATAAATGGTTCTATATATATATGACTTTTGGTGGCAGAGACTACTTCTGCGTGTATTCCTACTGGGCATTGAGGTGTCAGGAGGTAATCAACTGCCCATTTATTTAGTGCAAAATACAGAAATATCTGCTTGTGCATATTTTCTGAAAAGATCAGGCTATAGCATCTATTTTAACTCAGTTTTAGAGTAATTTATAGACCAGCATGGCACTTGCTAGGCCATTCACAAGGATCCCTCTCACTGTGGTATATCAAAATACTCCACAGAAACACACTTTATCAAATCCATCCTGCTACAGTATTTGACCAGTCATGTGTGGACCTGCAATGGAGAATGCTGCAGGAGTACAAACAAGTCTTTTATGGAATGACCAGTGTTCTTCCTCTTCAGTGATAGCATTCACTAATAGAAATTTAAATGTTCTTGCCATATAACGCATTCTGAAACACTACTAAAAAAGAATATGGGAACTGTCTGGGTTTATTTCCCCTCTGTTGTTTATAAGGTACATGAAAATACTGAATTTTTATAAAAAGTTAGTTTGTAAAGAATCACTAGAAGGCATAATTCTTATCAGTTAAATTCTGTTTTAGTTGAAGAAAAAACACATTCTCTGACAGAAAACTGTTTGGAGGTTTTTTTAGATTGTTTAAAAGAGAGGCAGTTTGATCACCATTGTGCATGGTATATAAAAAATGGAAATGAACTGCAAAATTAGCAGTGCAATCTTGATACATAAAATTACTTAAACATATGTTAGGTATATGTTAGGTAATTAGCAGCGAGGATTTCTGGTTGGTTTTGGTGGAGTGATTTGTTTGTTTGGTTGGTTTGGTTTGGTTTGTTTTTTCCTGAAGCTATGGTTTCCAGATGTGTGGGATCAACAGTAGTCTTGCTAGGTTTGATGATGTGTTGTGGCTGAAGGCATGAGACTTTAAAGATGCATGTTATGTGCAGCAAAGGAAACTGCAAGGAACTGGAGACTGGCTGAAAACATTAATACTTGGAACTCAAAATTAAAGCATACAAAAGTTTCTGAGAATAGCATAAGAATCATTACATTTGTTGGAAGAAATATTTCAGGCTGGCAACATTTTAAGAGAAGATAATATATAAACCCTCCATTGCTTCAAAATACGTTATACTCTGAGTTCATTTACAGTATGTAGGCTGAGTTAACAGGACTATCCATTAAAACTCCTTTTTAATGGATATTGCTTCATTGGAATTCATGGTTTCTATTATTTGCTGATATTCTGCATTTTATATGTAAATGTCTTTACAATTTTACCTGCAAATAAAAACATATGGTTGCAAAACAAAAAAAAACCCAAACAAACAAGCAGAAGAAATTACTCCTCAACATGATGATAATTGGTAGATTTAGCAAATATTGTAGACATGTCATACTAGGACTGTAATTTGGCTAGCACCACAGAAAATGTTGTAAGACATTTTTGGTGTTGCTATATTATTCCGTTAAAGGTGTGTTTAGACTTTTCTGTTAGACAGATTCCGATAATGTATCTTGGTGCAGCCCACTTTAAGAATAAGAATAGGTATTACAGTTCTTGCCTAGAAACTATTAATGTGGCATCCTCACAGAAATCACAGGAACAGCATAAGAAACAGTCTTTCAATAAAAAATTACTCTAAGTCTGCAGCAAGGAACTAGAGAGGTTTGATGAGAATGGAAATAAGACAAAAAAAAGGACCAGATTAATTCCTCCTGTCAGCACTAGGCTAGCATCTGCACTTGCCTTCAAATTAAAAATTCAATTTCTTTGAAATAGTAGCAACGAATTATTGAGCAAGTGGTTTAATTCTTTCTTAAGCAACAAAAACATTTTGGTATTGAAACTGTTTTTGAGGTTTGAAAGGAAAAAGCATGACTTAATTTCAGTAGTGATAAATAACAAGCCAGGACATAAGTTTCCTAAATCACATCAACTGAGTATTTTCATGTATCTATTTGATTAAGAACTATTTCTAAGGGAGATAGAATTCCTTTCCTCATCATGTATAATGATGATGTACTTCTCATAAAAAAACAGTAGATAAGCAGTACTCAGAAAAATCCTTTGATTATTGTTTCTAAATGTGCTTAGACCTTTGTGCTCATTAAAAAAAAAATTCTTTTCTCCTTGAAAGAACAGGTATAGGGCCCAACTAGCACGTAATTCCTAATCCCTAGGTATTTGCTTACCCCATTCACTCCCACCAGTAACCAGTCTAAGCTGGTCCAAGTCTATGTTACTTCATCATGATGTCTTGAAAAACTCACAGACTGTGGTGAATTGAATCTCCTGTCTCTTCCTCGCAGTTGCTGAATGATAATTGCATGCATTTCTGGATTTTTGGGCTATTTGGTGGGTTTCACCGAAGCCTTGAAGTCATGAACCTTGGCTGAGTTGCGTACAAAGAGCATCCGGGGCTTGAGATGTGAAACTCTACATATATATGCATGCCAAGGAAAGTAGGCAGTCATTTCTATGCGGGGAAGGGGAAGCTGGAGTTGGTTCAGTTTCATAAGCCAAATTACTGGGCAAATCATGTGACATACAGCTAATTCACACAGTGTCAACTTCCTAAACGTTTATACCCTCCTTGTCCCCCTCCTCCCTGTCCTTCCTCCTCCCTCTCCAATGAGGGAGGTTCTGGTGGAGTCATTTGTAAATCTTGTGGTTAGAAGAGGATGTGGAAGACAAGATAGCTCAGAGCACTGAAAGTAGAGCAAATGGTGTCCTACTTAGTTCAAATCTGCTACATTTTTAAGTTTGTGCCACCCATGTAAAAGGGAGGACATATGTAACAAAAGTTCATTATTCTGAGTTCGAAGGAACCAGCAAGGGTCATCAACGGTACAGCTCCTGTCACTGCATAGAACAACCCCAAGAATCACACCATGTGCCTGAGAGATTTGTCTGACTCTGTTTGCCAAGGAAGTCCTATTTGTTATAGAATGGTGAACAAACTTTTATTTTGTTCCTCTGGAAGATAATTATGTATCTGGCTTAACTGACATTTACGTGTAGACCTTTGTTTTCATAAGGAGTCCTTCTGAACTTGGTGATAAACAAGGAAGAATGTGTACCAATCATAGGTTAGTCTTTACCATGTGCTTGCAACTTTCACTGTCTCAAATCACTTCATGTTTTTTCCACACAACATTTTAAAATATAACTTTATTTTAAATGCATTTTTCTCTTGGACAGATATTGTTTAATTTTTAATAGGGCAGGTGATGAATTAAAAGTCTATGTGAGCTTCTTTCCATAGTAAATTAAAGAATAAATCTACAACAAAATGTGAGATCAGTCTTGTGACTGACAGTTTTATTAATAAGATGATATGAGAGGAATCTTGGAATCCAGAGCAATAGACTGCTAGGGCTCCTGCTCCCTGTGGACAAGATGTATAAATCTTAAAAAATTAAATTCTTTGCATTCTTTATCCTCAGTTGAAAACAGTACTTTATATTCAGACCTGTTTGGGCTTTTACTGATTAAATGAGTGTTGCATACACTATCATGTGAATACATAACCAGTAGGCTTTTATCAGTCTCATATGTGCTACTGCCACCAGTCTCCTAAAACTTTATGAATACGATTCACTAACAACAATCAGATCAGCTGTGTGCAGCAATAAATACGTATTTCATAAGTACCCACAGAAATTGATACTGTAAGCTCTTTGAGTATGATGAACGTGGGCATTCTGTATCTGTACAGTTGCATTCTCTGACAGGTTCAACATTAAATATACCTATAAAAGCTAGTGGTAATACAAATAACTGTGATCAGTTCTAATTCAGACTGTTTCAGAATAATTTCAGATGTTCTCTATTCTCAGTTGCAAGTTCAGCTCATGAAATGTCATGCTTCTGTCACATTCTGTCTTTTTGCATTTGCAACAGCAGAAGATTTGAATTGGATTCTTAGCAGGTCATACTTTATATGGAGAAAAATCCATATAATAACACTGTAACTAATTCCCTGAAAAACTCTACACTGGCCTATGAACAGCTTCCAAGAAGAAACTACTGATCTTTGATTCAATGTAATATTATTGTTGAATATGTCCAAGAACTAAAATTGTGATACTCTTAACCACAAAACACTTAATTCGAAACACTTCTACATCAGAAGTGCACTGTTGAATGGATACTTCAGCAAAGATTTGGCTAATAATTGTTAAGGTAGTGTAACAATGGTTTTCAAAGACTACAGTTAGAGGCAAAAAAAACCCCAAACCAACACACCCCTCGCCCTCCACAAGGTTCCCCCCCCCAAAAAAAAAAATCCTATGCAATATATTTTATTTCTATAGATTTTGTATCCAGTTCAGTATCACACCTATCACGCTAAACCTACACAATAAGATACATGGATAGACACACCTATGTTAAAGCACTTTATGTAAACTTAGCCTTATAGTTACTTCTTGGTTAAGCTATCTTTTTTTTTAAAAAGAAGAGTTCATTTTGGGAAGACTTCTTCCTTTCTTACACACCTCTACCCATGCTGTGCTCACTTCAGAGGAGAGAGGATCAACTTCTGAGCGTACAACTATGGGATCTGTAAATACAGCTTTGCAAAACTTTGAGACTGAGGCTGAAAATTATGGGTCTTAGGAACTGCTATTGCGATCAGTACTTGCACAGCTGGGAAGAAGAGATTTCTTGTCTTAATCTGCACATATTCATAATAAATTGAATTTAATTTATAATTTTATAATACATTATAATTGAATATAATTTATAATACTCAAAAGCATTTTATGCTTTGGTTCAAGAATAGAGAAGTTTAAAATTGTTGTGAGGAAGACAATTAATTCTTTAACCTTCATCTTTGATAACTTCCTTTCAGTTATCAAGGGGGCTACGAGTTATCCTTTCCTTCCAGAAACTGGTTAATTAAATGCCATCTGAATAATGCAAATGCACAGCATGGATTCCAACACAGACTTTTCTCAACAATTTTAAATCAGGTTAAAAATCACTCATTTGCTTTTTTTCCCCCTGTATATTTTAGCAATAGAGAGTGAACATCACAGTAGAAATCAGCTATGGATTGTACACCGCATACAATTTCTTGGGGTGAACGGAATTATGATAATTACCATCTTACTGTCTCAACAGTTTCAATTTCTTCAGTGTTGAACTGCATTATTGCAAACTGAACTGCATCATCAGTAATTTTGTATTATTTTACAAACATACTGCCATCAGAAACAAACAACATTATTTGAAAGTTGTGTTTTTTGGTTTTTTGCAGTTTTTTTCCCCCAAATAAGGGAGAGTGCCCAGCACTTAAAAACAGAACTGAGGAAAACCTACATATCATGGTTATCACAGCATCACTAGGAGATGATTTTGAATGTCTCAACAGTAGCATTGCTACTGGATTATTTGGGTGCAGAAGAGAAAGTCTTGTTCAACCGGAACTCAGCGGTGGGATTTTGCTCTGTAAATGACTGCTCTGCCTAAAGGTACAGTGCCTGATGCCTCCACAGCCCTTTGGTAGGTAGAATAACCACTGTGAGTAATCAGCAGAAATAGCCCATGGAAGAAGGAAAATATGATATCTTTCTTTCCCAACCAGAAGCTTATGAAGTAGTAGGATATGATTTATACCTTACAAAACATGCTTTGCTACTCCCTGCCTTCACAGTTATCTTTCAGTTCCCTCATCTTTTGAGTTTGTTTTTTTGAGGTGGTCAGGACCTTGGGATAGTAATATTATTCTTGATTTTAAAAGTACAACTGACCAAACAAACCTGTACGTGTTGCCTCAAGTCTGGTCAAGTTTCTGCTCAAAGTGCTAGAGTATGCAGCTGTAGCTATTGTTACTACTTCTTCCCTAGCTGTCATGGTTTAAGGTGAGACATCGTTTGTCCACCCACTAATTATTGAGGTAATGATTACTTAGGTGAACAGTCCCTTATTTAAGTAAATACATTTGAATTGGAACCCTGTAGACTTCTGGCCTCATTGCCCAAATAACACATGTGCATTCATTTTTTGAAAACTAGAGACAGCTTTATGGCATATTTCTTTGTGGGCTGTTTGAGCACAACTCGTTGGCCCCAGATTCATATTTGTTGAAAGTTTTGAAGATGTTTTACAATCTTAGATGTCTATAGTTCCAGGTAAGCTTGCATGTTCTGAACACCTAGTTGGAATTTGGGTAAGACTCAAGTCTTGTTTAAAATGCTTATTTGATTGGTTTTTCTAAATAATCTTAAGTGTGTATTTATCTAAAAGCCTACTCTTTAGACAAAAATCCTTTATAGCTTAGTCATTCATGATGGAAAGAAAAGATCAAAAGGCTACAGAGGAGAAAGTGCTTGACTTTGTTGTCAAAGGAGAAAGTGCTTGACTTTGTGGACTGAGTCTCAGGAAAGCTGGAGTTTTGGCTGGGCCACAGACTTTGTGTATGGACCTTTTATCTTGGTTCTTTCTTCTGTAAAATACAGGTAAGAATATTGCCCCATCACAAGACCTGGGGGAAATATTTTTCATGGTAAAGAAATAGTGAGTGGTTTTAATGGTAAAGACAAAGGACTTCATGGTACATAACTGAACATGGAAGTGTATGCAACTCAAGTTTGAAATCAGTAGCTTCATAAAGCACTTGTCCAATTCTGTCATGTATTTTTCAGGGCCTGTTGCTGTATCATGCAGAAATAAAGGCAATCACCCTAATTTGAGTTTTGTATTAACTGTGTAGCTTAAAAGGATGAAAAAATATAATAGTTTTGCATCCCTTGTTAATGTTATTAATGCTATTTGCCATAGAATTACTACTCTTTGTACTTTATCCACAGCTAGGGTACTTAAACACAAAAATTTTCTACTTGGCAACTCCACTCTTTTCTTTCTGTTCCTGGCTGATATTCCCGAATCAGAGCTAAAAATAAAACTACTTTTTCTTTTCTTTTCTTTTCTTTTTTTTTTACATTTTACCTTCTGTTCTAACAGGCATCCTTTTACTTTCAAAGCTCAGATCCTTGCACTAGCCTTCATTGCACTTCATCTTAATACTCAGAAATATTAAATTGTTCTAACCAGTGTAAAATCACTGCTACAGTATCTAGAACATGAAAGTAATTTGGAGAGGAGGACTTCAGAGTATTAAGGTAATAAAGAAATAAAGACACAATTACCTTACAAACAAGGAATATTTTTTTCTGTTTCAGATCTGTTTTGGGGGCATTTCATTGAAGCTGGACACTGTGATAATGTAATAACAGTAGTGTGGTAAGTAGAAGTGGTGGTGGTGGTAGCTCATTTTCTTCTTAGAGGTCAAAGCCAAAACTGAATGGTATTTTTATATGACGATGTAGAATTATTTTAAAATCAGAGGAAAAGAAGTAGACTGCTATATCAGTGCAAATCTAGAGATTCCAGACGTGAATTGGCATAACAAGGTAGTTTTGAGAGACAGTCACTAAAAGCACAGTGAAGCTGAAGTCTAGCAAGGAAGAGTGAGCTTTCTGGGGTGGCTCAGGCCCTTGTTGAGAGTCCAAGGGTACAGACACACTGCAATTGGGAAACTAACATTAGCTCAGACAGGATGCATGAGTCAAGGATATTGAAAAGAGATGAAAAACATGGTATTCAGGCATCTGCCACTCAGCAATTGCTGGGCACTGTTTGTGGTTTATGTTGCTGATTGGAATGTACTGGAAAGGAAACAAAAATAGTTTAAGTTGGGTTAACAGCTCACATCTATCATGTGACTTACTGAAAGAGAGAACTGTTTAGCTGCAAAGACATGATCAGAACGGAGAGTAAGGGAAAAGCTCATAACAGCATGTTTCCCTTTTCCACTTTCCCTTTCCTGCAGTTCTCCTGATCATGTTTTTCTCTTGTGATAAAGTTTACCAGCCTGAAATACTGACTATAACCTGACAATCACAGCATGTGCCGTTCAAAAGCTGCATGTTTTACTACTTTCTTTTATAATGGATTGTATTCTAAATTAATATATAGAATCTGTAGGTTGAAACTGACATCATAACATGGTCCACTTGTATGGTTTAATTTAGGCTGGATTCTAAACAAAAGATGCCAGCGATTTTACTCAGATCTACTAACAGTAATTTCTCTTTCAGATCATGCTTTGCTTTAGTTAACAGCATGTACAGGTATTTCGGTGGAGGGATGCAGTCAAATGGTTCAATGTACAGAGCAGAAACTTTTTCATTTAACATATGCTGACTACTATGTGTTTTGAGTGAGCTTTAGACTGAAGTTGTATTCAATCTAAATAGTAGCTGGAAATATCTACTTAGACGTGAACCCATTTTGAGTAGTTGGTTCAGGTAAACACGTGATATGTCTTGCCCTCACTGCTTGCCTGACCTACAAATCTTGGTCTGAACTGTGGTACCAACTCTGACACATATTTTCATAGATTTTTTTAATATAATTTCATGATCTATATTCAAATATCTTTACTTCCCTGTATTTCCGGGATCCATCAGTCAAGAAATCCGACTCTTCATTACAGTGTTTCTGTATCAAGAAATAATTCATTGAATTTTTGCTTCTGACCTGTGTAAGCTGTTTTGGCGACTCTGGCATTTTCCAGGAGCAAGGAGTTCTCAAACTTTGAGCAATTGTTTAGCTCAATGATATTTTTAACTCAAATTCTCTTGGATATATTGGATAATTGTAGACAATGATAAGCTGAAACTCTGAATGCACTGCAGTTTGACTCTTGTTATTAAAAAGACCTATGCAATGGTGGAGTAATTTTTTTGTTTCAATTCTCCACAGAAAAGACAGATTTCAGAAGTTTCCAAAATAGTTTGGAAAAACAGTGAAGTAAAACTGCAAAGTAAAACTGTCAGTTATTTTAAGACCTACTGCATGCATTTTTCTAAAACAAGTCCTTGTGTTTGCTATCCAGAAATCCTCAGTTCCCTGGCTTATATTTTCTAAAACCTAAAGCTATTTATAGTTTGTACTGTGAATTGCAGCATTTCCTCATGCTTTATCATTTTCTTCCTTACAGTAGAGTAAATAAAAACATTGTTTGCATTTATTTTGCCAACAAAACTTGAGTCTGGAGGGTAGGATTGATTGACTGGATGTGCATGGAGACAATTTGAATCCATATTTATATATTGTCTCAAATTTACGTGCTCTCAGTTTCTCAGAGTACTTTTGCCTATTGTTTATGTAAAAAAGGCTTATCTGACCTTTGTGTTAACATAGTGTAATGGACTTGCCTTTCAGATGTTGATCAGCGACAGAGGTTATCTTTGATCTCCCTAGAATCTTGTTATTCTTATCTTGTGAGTAAATTCACCAGTTTTATAGATATATTCCCTGACTGGGCACATCACATTAACACAGTTCAGGGATTGTTTTAATTGTCCATGTCATTAAGACAAGCAAAACATCACAAATATTTTTGTTAAAAAAAACTAAGCCAAACAGCTTTGCAACTTTTAGAAGATTCATATTTATATTTATTTTATTTTGAAAGAAAAGCCTAATAGTGTTTGTTGCTTATTGCACATTGCAAATTGAAGTATTTTCTTTGCCTTATAAGGCGAATTTTACCCAGTAATTGACACTTTACTTAACTGGGTTGGTGCAGCCAAAGGGTGCTGCCAAGTTACATTTAGGACATCTACTGTCCAGAATATTTATTGTAGTGCAGCTCAGTTACGTGAAACACAATTTTTAAATTATGTGACTGTGACTGTTTTATAGTGCTGTTTTACATTTGGTAGTAGCTGTGTTTCTTTGAAGACTTCTAAGGTTTCCTTTTCATTTCTTCTAAAGCATTTTTTTAAAGCACCCGAACATTCAACCCTTCGAATGAATAAACATGGAAAATGTGTAAAACATTAACCCCTACAGCTCTTTCAATAATATAGTAATTTGGGAGACACTGAAAGCTTCTGGAAGGCTTTCCATCTGATTTTTAGGTATTGGCAGTTGTTGTTATAAGCTGTAAGTAATTTGCTAAACCTAAATACGTTTCAGAAGGATGCAGTCTCTGGCTATGTCAGGGTGGTGTCTGGTGCACATGAGGCATGAAGGGAAAATATATTCAGCTTAGCTGCACATCCTTCCAATCACTAAGAAGAGTTTGTTAACGCTGTCTCCAGAGGTGCAATGGGCAGTGTATAGCAGCTGACAATCAGTAGGCAGCAGCATTGCCTCCCCATGCATTTTGCACTCTAAATATTTTTCAACCCCCTATTTTAAATAATCCTACCTAGTGACTGAATGAAAATCTCATAGTCTCTTAAATCCACACCTGACAGCTGAGTCATTGTGGCTTTTGATTTTAAGTATGAGAACTCACATAAGTAGATCTTAAATAAGGATGAAATTCAGGACTTCTCTGCTCTCGTGGAAGGGTAAATTAGTGTAATGCAATTCAGTAAGTGGTTATAGTTGTTAGATACCCTTGTCTTCACTTCATAGTACTGCTTCACAGTATTTCTGTGCAGATGATGGCCCCTTGGCTGACAAGCCTACAGACCTACAGAATAGATTGTTCTTGGTTGGGCCTGAGACCACCCTTTCTCAAATCTACAGCCAGAGCAGTGGTCCATAATCCTCTGCTAGAATTTGGGCCCAAGACATTTAGACCTAAGGCTGCCAGGGCTAAGACTTTCAAGTGTATTTTCTTTTGTATTAGTTTCATTTCTACTCACTATTTATGTAGGGTACTTGTAAAAATTTTCCTATGTTATATTTGTGAGCAGCTATACCTCAAAATTTACTTTTGCCCCGATACTGCTCTAGAAGTCCTTGGGATAACAAATGAGTTGTTTTGTTTTGTTTCTTTTATTTGGTTGGTTGGGTTGGTTTGGTTTCCTCCAGAGCTAAGAAAAGTATATTGCTGCTAGTGCTGTTATTACACATTAATTTGGTATATTATTCAGCTCAAAATGGCTAAGGTTTATATATTTAATAAGCATAATCTAAAAAAAGAAAAATAAATTTGAGACATGTTACAGTGGATCTGTTCAGGTGTGTTGAGACCACTCTGTATCAGCTGTTTCAGGTGATCATTAATACTTGTTTTATTTATTGTTACGAAACCTTTCTGAGTCCTCCTTCAGCATCTGATTTAGAAATACAGTATCTGTGTTTGCCTATTTCTGCTGTGAAAAGTCTGAAGTTAGTGATTCTGTCAGACAGACTAGACAAAACATGAGAGTAAATGCCTACAAAGGAAAAAAATTAGAACTGGATATGTGGATTCCAAAGTGCCACCACAGTGATTAAAAAATAAAACATAAATCTCAACCCTTCATTTGATCTGAAACGTGAATACAAGTTCATTTTGAGTTTACCAAGCTGAGAACACTGGCATCCTTCAAACCTCTTTGGAAAAGCAGCCAATTCAAACTTCCTGAGAATGAAGTTTGTGGGAAGTGGCTTAACATCTTAGAAAAAAGCATTTTGAACTCCAGACAAATTAAGGTATTATGCTTAGCAAAGGAAACTACAAATTGTGAAACGTTTGGTGTATGGTTTGACTTATGCCACTGTTACAGTAAAGCATGCAACTCTTGAAAATATTCTCATCATGGGGAATGTCTCGTTAAAAGAATCTTTTTTCTCTCTCTTTTTTTTTTTTTTTAATTTTTCAAATAAGGAAATGAGTAAGAGCTTCCAAACACTGCAATCAAACATTCATCCTTAACGACTCTTTAGAACAAAGCAAACTTTAAAGATTAACCTGACCAAAATAAATTTAAGAAGAAAAGGAAAAAAACCCCTACAAACGCGTCCTTGGAAACTTAACACAAAACTACATAAAGGCCCACTGCACAAAATATGCTCTACAGGGACATGTGAAGTATGTGAACCAAAGAGTGATTTTTACTTCAGACAAGCATCAAGTTAGCAGTCAGGGTACTATCAATCAGGTGAAATTCTGTGTCAGAAGGGAAACTTAGGATTCTGCCTGTGTTTCTGGTACACTGCAATCCCAAATTGTAATGTCTTTACCATCTTACAAATCATTGCCCTTTTATTGTGTCACTCATGAATATTGCAATTGAGTCAAGTAACCCCAAACAGTAAGAAAAACTTGACTAAGCTACCTTCCTTTTTTTTTTTAAATCTTGCATATTTAATTTTAATTTTATTTTATTTTACTATTTTTTCAAGGCTTATCTTAGATTTCCAGTATAATGAGAAGCAGGTTGTAAACAGGGGTGCTGCTGTGGAGCTGTAGGTGATATGCTCAGCTGTAGGTGTGATATGTTGATATATATTATATATAAAGGCAGATTGTCTGCACATGAGAAATCATTAAATTTCTCTCCAACTTATATAGAGCGAATGCATAATTAAATCTCAGAAGACTTTCTGTTTTCTTTGGAAAAGGATTAAGTGGCTACTATTTATTAATGTTTTACAAAATAAATATGGAAATAGACTTCCTGGTGTTTATTCTAAAACTAAAAATTGCTAAAAATGCTAGACTTCATTTTGTCATGTGCACCTGTGGATCTGCACAAATGTATCAAGTATAGATAATGTCTGTAATGTTAGAAAGGTATTTTTTTTAAAATGAACCTTAGTTTATGGAGTTCATTAGCAAAAACTGATGCACATTGTCAGGTGTTAGTTTCTTTGAAAGTGAAAGCTTTTAATTTATCTGAAGTGTAGGGGTGGTATATTAGCAAGCCCCCAAGCCTGAGAGTCTATCTGTTCAGAAGAGAAAGAAATGAAGGAATAGAGAGAAAACAAAAATTTCTATTTATGAATTCTTGAAGATCCTTCTGCTATCAATTGTGTTATATCTGTTTCTCTTGTGTCCTGGTTCAGAAGACAAATCTACCTCCCTGGTAGTGTGTTTGATATTTAAAGCTGCAAAGACCATTTTCTGAACTGCTTTTAAGAAATGTGCAGTTCAGAAAACTGCTTTTCATGTTGTGCATCTAGATATAAAAGCCTCTAAAACTGATGCTTAGAAACAAGCATCTAATAAATTATAGGAATATTAATATCCAGAACCTATTGTAGGTACCATCGAAGCAGCTTTGTGCATTGACTGTATCAACAGAAATACCAGTAAAATTATGTAAGAAAATTCAAATGCTTCTAGATTTTTGAAGTTTTTGTTGTTTGATTGTTGTTTTTCAATTATTTTTTTTTTAGTGGAGTCATCTTTTTTTTACAGGTTTTTTATACCCCAGAAGACGTAGCAGTTTTCTCAGTAAATATAAAGACAGTGTAAACCAAAATTATAATACACTTCCTGTTATCCACAGGCAATTACAGGCTCTTGGGTAATAGCAGAGGGGTACCAAGTTCTCAGTTAGTCAAATGAAAAAAGGACTCTACTACAACAAACAAGTATTCTCTACTAAAGAGAGGAACAAGACATCAGCAGCATGCTAAACAGTCACCCACATTGTGTTTACTTCAGAATCAAATCTCCGCAACAGTTTGATTTCTCATTTCAATAAATCTAGGAGATTCTGGGGGAAGAGTGGCTGGAAAGCTGCCTGTTGGAAAGGATCTGGGACTGCTGTTTGACAGCTGGCTGAACATCAGCCACCAGTGTGCCCAGGTGGGCAAGAAGGCCAATGGCATCCTGGCTTGTATCAGAAATAGTGTGGCCAGCAGGACCAGGGCAGGGATCGTCCCCCTGTACTTGGCACTGGTTAGGTCACATTTCAAATGCTCTATGTCCAGTTCTGGGCCCCTCAGTTCAGGAAGGACATTGAGGTGCTGGAGCATGTCCAGAGAAGGGTAATGAAACTGGTGAGGCTGGAGAGTAAGTCGTAGGAGGAGAGGTTGACAGAGCTGGGGCTGTTTAGCCTGGAGAAAAGGTGGATCAGGGAAGACCTTATCACTCTCTACAATGATTTGAAAGGAGGTTGTAGAAAGGTGTGGGTTGGTCTCCTCTCCCAAGCAACTAGCAACAGGACAGGAGGAAATGGGCTCATGTTGTGGCTGGGGAGGTTCAGGTTGGATATCAGGAAGAGTTCCTTCATGGAAAAAGTGGTTAAGCATTGGAAAGGGCTGCCCAAGGAAGTGGTGGAGTCACCATTGCTGGAAGCATTCAAGAAATCACTGTTTGTGGCAGTTAGTGCTACAGTTTAGTTGTCATGATGATATTTGATCAAAGATTGGAATTGATACTCTTGGAGGTCTTATCCAATCTTAGTGATTCTATGATTCTGTAAACCTCAATTCTTTCTTGTTTCTGCATTGAGAGCTATTCAGGAGAGTGATTTTTAATTTTTTATTTTTCCTACCACTTCATTTTTTTCACCATCTTCACTGGAAATGCAACACCATTGCATGGACAGAAATTAGATAATAGCAGTTTGTACTCTGGTGTTTAATGGATGCGAAAGGAAGACTTGCCATTGTTTTTCTCACTCCCATTACAAAAATTCTTGCAAAGAAAGCCTTTTCCAACAGCTTGGCTACTGAAAGCTATGTTCTGTTGCTTTTCAAGTAACAGAATTTAAGAGGCTTTGAATGCGGCCAGACTTTATTGGAATGATATCAAAGGGTTCTGTGACTTTGTTTTGCATGCATGGTGCAAAGGTCCTTCATGGCTGTGGAGCAAGGGACTGTAGCACTCCCATACTTTATCAGTAGATCAGAGGTCTCATTAACCCACAGTAGTAGATGGGCTTAGTTTTCTGTTGACTGATTCTTAATAGGAAAGAAGTTATATAAAAATCAAGACTTTTGCAAATTTAGTGGTTCATTTTGGCTGGACCCACAAGGGAGTACAGAAGCTTAACTGAGAGCCGACAGAGACTTTCAGAAGCACCAGAAAAAAGTTCAAATGGATTTTCTAACGTGCCATTCAAGGTTTTAGAAAATGCACCTGGCAATACGTGTATATTGAATGGGATGCTTTTTCTTCCTCCTCTGCTTACGCTAAGGGAAACCATGTTTATAAGATATGGTAGATGCAGCTTTACTCTTAAGACATTTCATGTCAGGGAAACAGCTTCATGCTTATCATATTTGTGTCGCAAGACACTAAACATTTTTTGTATCCTTTTTTTTTTCATATCTACCTTTCCCCCTCTTCCCCCCCCAGTATTTTTTCAATGAGGAGGGAAATGGATCTTGGGATTTGTATGTGCACGCAGAGCATTCTTAGTGCCTCAGGAGCCATGAACTGGTCTGTTCTAGCCTATGCCTATACCTCCTGGAAAAGTATGACTTCCCATGGAACTAATTCAGCCTTTCAGAAAATTACCTGTGAATTCAAAGACTGAGTAAGAATCCAGTAATTCAAAATCATAAGGATCTGAGTAAAAGCTGCTTGTGTGGGTGAGGTCTGAAGCTTTGTTTGATGTGCTTCCATCTTTCCTGTCTCGATGTGTCTGGCACTGAATACACTTTCTGTGCCCCACTTCAATCCCTTTCCAGCCCTGACAGTCACTGCTCCGTGCCTGCTCACACCTGCCTGACCAGTGGCTGCTGTATAAGAGGAAGGCCCTAAGGCTGCTGGTAGCAAATCTTGGTGCCTTTTCTGCCAGTGAGGAGGACTGGAAAGAAATACACTAAACCGACCTCCTTCCTTGGGCGTTGTAGCGTTACCCAGTTCTAAAATAAAGACTTAACAATTGCATGCTGGTCACCAAATGTAGTTTGTAATTTCATTTTGGGCACTGAGGCTTCTGAAACCAAAATCTGTCCTATTGTATGTGGTGAAGTAAAAGTTAAGGGTTTGCATTTGTAGCCAAAAACAACAAATGAAATAGGAAATGGCCAAGGAAAGAAGAACAGGAAAAAGGGAACATTGTTTAAAGCTAGTGTTTTTTGATGCAACCTTTTACTATAAGAATAATAATGAAACATTTATAATCCTATCTCACACATATTCATGTAATGGGAAGGTATTTTCCTGTCTATGAAGATGAGAGAGAGAAGTGAGTAACAATTGTAAAAAGTACATCAGTAAGTAGGTGTATTTTTTTAATCTATCTGCTAGCATGTGAAACAGTTCTGTATATGTGTATTCGAATGACAGAAACACTATCTATATATATCAATATTAGGCAGAAAATGTTTATGATGACATTTTGTTCTCTTACGCCTCAAATCTTAACATCATTTTGTGTTGGCTTGCCAAAAGGTAAATTAAAAACAATTGTAAATTTAGCATATGTGTAAATTACTATGTTATTGATTTTTTCCAGATTATAGACATTTCTGCTCTTTTCACATACTCCCTCATGAAAGTCATTCTTTTCCCATAGTGTAATTATTTTCCTATGTGCATGATCTCCTGATTTTCACTTGTCATGGGGCTTGCTAATGCAATGTAGGAGGTCTCAGCATGACAAGGAGCAGCCCTTCTTTTTTGTGGCTTTTTGACTGAACCTAGAAGGAACAGTGACTCTTTTCAGCTATTTTTAATAAAGTTTGGGATTGGGGAAAGCTACAGATGATGAGTGCACCTCATTGCAAGTTGGCAATCCTGAGACGGTTATCTTACGTGATATGCTGTGATACGGCAGTTGTTCAATAGTACTACTCCATTTTTATTTCCATATAAATCCTGTTTTAAACAATATAATATTTCAAAAATGAAACCATTGTAATTTACTCTGTAGCACTACAATGAAAGAAGCCACAGGTCACTAGAGCAGCAGTTATTTGAATGGTTAGAGCGTTTAGAGCACTGTCTGAGGTCTCTAGCTGAGAAACATTCTCCATCAGTTTCCAGAAGAAAACTTTGCATTTTACATGTAGGTTAAAGTTTGGTACAAAGTTTCATTTCAGCTTTCTGTTATTTTTGCCGTGTCAGCTGCAAAACTAGTAATGACATTTAATTTTTTATGTTGTACAGCAGAACACAACTAAGCAGGTGCAGTTCTACACAGTAACTGATGGTCTCCTCATTAATTTGTTTCTCCATGTTTGAAAAGAACATCATGAAAATAATTCTGTTGAGGATGACAGAGCAGTGATGTCACTGGCAGTGTTTTGATGGATTAACCCTCCTATATTAAATTATTCTTTTTTTCCCCTTTGCAACCAGAATAAAAACTTGATTTGAAAAAAGATCTAGTGCTGAAAGCATTACGTAGAATATGTTTCCCTGTGAAGGAAACATTTATTTAGTGAATTCCATGGGGTCAAGTTTTTGTTTAGTCAACTATTCCCCTGTCTCTGTAACGTGTATAGTCAAAATGTTCTTTTTTAACTCTTTATAATTCCTCTCTGACTGTTGAGAACCTAGTGTTGAGAAAGGTGCACCAGAATGGATTTCTAAATTTTTTTCACAGTCCCATAGTAGAGAGTTGTTCTACTTGACCTGCTCAAATCCATAAAACCTCTCAAATGGAAAAGTATTTCACTTACCACAGCCAGTGTGTACTGGCTGTAACTACCCTGTTTTCTTTCCTAACTATATTAGTTTTCTTGGCTTGGCCTTCCCTTATGTTAGGATCTTTGTTACAGAGGGAGATATTTTAAGAAATAAACTCTCACAAATAGCATCAGTTCTCAAAAACCCTAGTGAGGCTGTGTGGGAAAGGACAATGAAGTGCCAACACAAAATACTGTTTGAAAGGATGGTGCTCACAAAGGGCTGAAATATCAGTCTGTAGCAAGACTTACAAACTGTACCTTTATGTGATAATTTCTTTTGGTACTTCATTTTAACTACCATCCCTAAAGGGCCATCTTCCTCTGCCTTTAGTCTCATTTTAATAACCTGGGCTTTGTATTTCAATATCAGCATGGATATTAAAAAAAAAGTCAACTGCTGTTAGTTACAATAATTACCTTCTTGCAACTGCTCCTGCTTTTTCCTTTCAATGAACACTGACCTACCTTTGCCTTGCCTCTTTCTGTACAAAGTTATCACATTGTTCAGCATGATATTGGGAATGGAATTAATATGAAATAATACATATATTCGTGGTATAATTATGTATCTATCAATTCTAGGAATTGATTAGCTATATTTATAAAAGGGACTTCAGAATAAAATGTTAGAATTCTGTTCCTTAGTACTCTCTTGTAGGTAGCTAATCAGAACATTAAGAATACCTACACAACCAGGCCTACCATGCCACAGGGGACAGCAGTGAAGCCTGGGAGGGAACAGTCTGTACTGGTTCTTTAGATGTCTCTTGCCTTGTCACTTCCAAATCCATTTGCCAGACCTAAATTTGTAAGCCAAATAGCATTTGAAATATTAATGTATATTTACCATTTATTTTACTGATAGTACACAGAAAGGCAGTACCTATGATGAAGAATTATTCTGTGCTTACCTAGCTTTTTGACACCAAAACTGCATTCCTAAGCCACCTACTTTTTCTTAATAAAACCAGGAATTAATTTAAAAACTTGTAGTAGCACTTGCACCACAGACACATATTCCAAAAAGCACATAAGATGCTGAATTTAGTATTCAGAAGTAACTGACTTCTCATGTGTGCTTACCTGGAGGAATGCATAGTATCATATCATTAGTTCTGCCTAATAGAACATTGCCTTTATAGATTTATTTAAGCCCCAGTCCTTCTGTTTCTATGTCGATGAGGAAACAGGTAGAAGAAATCTGCACCTGACCTGAATTATATTGATCTCTAAGTATGGAGAAGGATTAATTTACATCATATTTGAAAACATTAGTTACTGCCAGTAGTTCAAAGCAACGGTAACCTGACCCACTGCAAAAGTCTTCATTTCTGTCAGGTAAGTAATTTTTCTTGTTAACTTAGCCCTATTTATTTCCTCCTGCTTTGCCAACTCCTCTAGTAGAAATGGAACTTTAGAACTGGGATAAACTTACTTATGTTCTAAGTACAATATTTTTATCAGATATGGCTGCATCTTCTAAGAATGACAGAAGCCATATTAAACATAAAATAGAATTTCCAGGTATTTTTGCATTATGTGATGAAACTGGGTCATTATTAATTATAGCATTATCATTAAATGTGACTTTCCTGTTTTCTTTTTTTTTATTATATATTATTGAAATAGAAAAGCGGAAGAAGACTAATTCTGTTTGAAAAAAACCCCAAACCAAAACCAACTACAGACTCTCTCTAGTGTATCATACTTATTTTAATTTAAAACATTTATAATAAGTTGTAGGTAATTTCCAAAGTGATTCAAGAGATGTCGTTTTTAAGAAATGATTTGGTACAAGTATCAGAAATGGCATAAGCTTATCTGCTATACCTACAGACATAAAAGTACATGACAAAAAAGTTTCCTATGGGAAGAACACTTAGGTTCTTCTCTGAGCAAGTTCTGCGCCATTTCTATGTGCTGTATCCGCATCTCCTGTGTGCCTATTTATCACTCCAAATAATCATATTACTGATGCTAATATGATCTTCTTCAGGATCAATGGGCAATGCTATAATGTTGCTCTATGGATAAGCCCTAGATAACAATCCCACTAGGACTGACTTGCCAGATATATTTAATCCCAAGCATTAGCTACAGGGACCAGTACTCTAAGACAGCTACCAACTGATCAGATGATCATATTTCTTGGTCTTCCTTTTGAAATCACAGAATCATTAAGGTTGGAAAAGACCTCCAAGATCATCAAGTCCAACCTATGACCGAACACCACTGTGCCAAAAAAAACAGAGCATGGGTGCCACATCCAGTAATTTCTTGAACACTTCCAGGAATGGCAACTCTACCACTTCTCTGGGCAACCTGTTCCAATGCTTGATAACCATTTCTGTGAAGAAATTCTTCCTGGTATGGTACAAGTTTTTCTTCTCACCTTTCAAAAATGAGAGGGTTTACTCAGCATGTATCTCCAAGTCTAGTATTGTAAAAGATGCTGGCACACCACTGAATATTGTGTGCTACATGTAAATATTCATATTATCACACTTCTCAGATAGTGCATAGCTGAAAGAAACTGTGTAAGTGAAAAGCAGCAACAAAGGTAAGACAGAAGTGATGTTAACAAATCCAGCTGTAAAAAGCCTGAAAAAACCCCACTGTAGAAGTTTTCATTGAAATACTTGAACAAGTGTTGGCAACAGCCTGTAGACTGTCTCATAATAAAGTTGATAAAATTTAGAAGGCTGGTGTCTAAGTACTGCATCCAGACCCTTCTTTCCTGCCATGCCCCCACCCAAAGTACAGTTTCTCTAGGCTATGTGCCCCTATTCACATCCAGATAATATCTGCAGACAATAGGCTATCCCTTGTTGTTCTGCTCAGAGATTAAAAACAAAAAGTAGAAATAATAATTAAAAAATACCTACAACTTATTATAAGTTGAAAAAATAAATAAAGTTGAAAAAACTTCCTTAAACTATACTGCTCAAGCACAAGCAAGTCTGAGCAATTATTGCCTCAAAAATAATGCTTCATTTTTGTAAATGGGCTAGTGTTGCTTCTACTGCACGGCAATCACGGAGATTACCATTCTTCTGTGGCCCATTACTGAGTTTGGATTTGATAGAAAAGCTAGCAGTAAGTTCCCAAGTACAGGAGGGGATTTATGTAGGGTTTTCTCCATTAGTACTTATAGCACTAGAGTACCCTGAACCATAAGCTACAGTACACTTAAATCTTGATTTTATAATGCATAGAGACTACAACTCCTCTCTCTAAAACTGATTGTCTGGGAATGGAAAAAATGGAGCAATCCAGCAATTTTCTTTATGCAAAGCACTTGCATATGAGAAGGCTATCCAAAGAGGGAAAAAGATTTCTTTCCAGGTCCTGTTGTTCATTCCAACTCACTATCATTATTGTGCCTTGGTGGGAAAGGGTCATTTATTTTTGCCTTCTTAATAAAACTATTTTCCTTATTTGCTTTTCCAATTAGAAAAAGGAAAAAACAGACCCTTTATCCTGCTACCCTTGTGACACAGCATCTGAACCTACCAGTCTGGAGATCAGGAGGGCAATTTGTTGAGAGCATGAGGAAGGAAATGAACAGTATGTGCTCCCAGCCCCCAGGAAGGAATTGCAGGGCTGCACAATCAAGGCTAACTTAAACCCTGCTCAGGCAACAAGGTATTGCAGGAGAAAGCCCGTAATAATTTTGTACAGAACACTAATTTTTGCAAGCTTAAAAGTAAACAACGCATTTATACTCTCGGATTATTATAAAGAATTTGTACTTACTTTTTTTCTTATCAACCTAACAGTATTCTGTTCTTTCTCCCATAAAATGCACCTCTATTACTAATGGAACTCCACGCTTGTTTTCATCCTTTGTTCATCAAGTTTCACTAGATTGACTACTTTACATTTTACAGTTAGATTTAAATTGC
Organism: Corapipo altera; assembly: GCF_003945725.1. Taxonomy (NCBI): domain Eukaryota; kingdom Metazoa; phylum Chordata; class Aves; order Passeriformes; family Pipridae; genus Corapipo; species Corapipo altera. The sequence continues at coordinate 17,819,449 of NW_020884876.1, forward strand.
TTTTTTCCTTTCATAAATTGTTTGCAGCTTGTCAATTCAACAAACAGAATAGAAACATTTTTTTGATTCAGATCCACACTATCTATATTTAGATTCCTGTGGGATTTCTAGTAAAAAAATAACAAGACACAAACAAAATAACCCCTGCGAAGAGCTGCTGCAAAGAATGCTCTTCTCATTTGTGCATAGAAACAAATTTATTTACTGCAAAACTGTTGTCTGCAGATAATTTATTTCACTTGAACTAACAAACAAAAATAGATTTTTTTTTCATATTGGCCATTCACAGGCTTCTATACTATTGATTAAACAGTTATTTGCTCTTGTGAAATCAAGACTTTTTAGTGCCTTATTTCACCTAAGGAGACTTCTTCATGTTTTAGAAGACTATTCTCCCTACTTCTTGGTCAAATTTATATTCCTAAGCAGCAGTTTTAAGTTTTATATTCCTAAGCAGCAGGGGTTTTAAGACTCTCTCAAAAAAAATAAAAAAAAAATCCAGAATTCAGAACCTGAAAATTTGTCAGGTAAAAACAGTACATTAAAATTTGTCCTACAAACTACTGTGGTAAAGAGAGGGAGAAACACAGAAACCTTTAATACATTATGAAATTAATACATATTTTTCTCTAGCTCTACATTACAAGATCTTTTTGCAGCCTTAACTTTTGGTTTATTCACACAATTACAATATTCTTCTAAAAAAGAGAAGCTGTTTTAACTGATAACAGCATTTCTAAAATAACCAATTTAATCATTACAGAGAGTGTACATAAACAAGTACATCTTGGCAAAAGTACAAATAAAAAACTTGCTAGCACACAGCTTTTGTTTGCTTGTTTATTGTCAGTAAACAAGCAAAAAATGAGCAAAAATGAGATGCCAGAACTGCATCTACTTGTCTGCCAATATGGAGTGGAAGTCCTTGTACAATGCAGGTTCTTCCATGGGCACTTACATATTACTATTGTCTCACTCTCAAAAGGGGAAAAAAACCAGAAAAAATAAAAGGAGAGACTATGCTTGAAATAAAAAAAAGAAGTATTCAAATACCATCACTCTTTCTGGCTCAAATAGCCTATAGTCAAGTTCTTCAGCTGTAGAAGTAGTTAATAAGCAAGTTTAGCTGTAATTCTAATTAGAGAGAATATATCCCTTTTTGTTTCCCATTTTCTCAGGAACAGATGCAACAGCAGTCAGCTTCTTTAATCACAAATCAAAGTCTCTCTGTAGACAACACTTTGGACTTAAAAACTTCCTCTCTTGGCTTATTCCTAATGGGAAACTAAACACTTTTCTGTCTCTTTCCTGCCTTTCTTGTGTGCTCAGCTGCAGGATCCCAGCCCCTCTTTCTCCACTGTCTCTATTGAATTGATGCTTCATTTTTGGAAGAAAGACGACCAGCAAGTACGTGTACCAATTTGTTAATATATTGTAATTAACCTATCTAACTTTAAAGACAGAAGAGAACTATTGAAAACATGAGATATTTATCTAATGACACGTAAATGGTTACAAGCACCTAGTTTATAAACCATAACTATAATATCCCCTATTATAGATTATTTGCTAGTATTATAACTGGCCATGTTTTTTTCACCAATATTACCATTCCATTATGTTCAGACAGGGCACCCACAGACTGTGTAGGTTTCACTTGGTAATTAACAGCCACCTGCAACTGCATCCCATCAGTTAAGATCAAGAATTACTTGCAGGAGTGGAGTTTCATAATTTCTGCTGGCAATTTATAATCCAAGCTGTTTGACTGGAGATATTGACCCCAGCTGAAAGGCAGCAGCCAAAGTCTGTCAGCTCTGGCTGTTGGCTGTTAAGCACATTGAACTGTACTGAAGCTTGGAAAATAAAGACACACAAGTTGCCCAAGATGTTAGTACCTATTGAGCAGTGTTAGTCGGCAGTCCTGTTATCTCTAATGGAACTTGGTATTATCTCCTTCATTATGTTGCAGTTCCCAGCATGTATGAAGACCCAGGTGTAGTACAGTATCACATGGGAGAACTACTAGTGTACATAGGGTGAGATATAGGCCACAGAACTGAAACCAAAGGGAAAAACTTAGAGTAACCTTTGGGTCTCAAAAGCACTTGCTTCTACTTCCAGCCTTGCACCTTAATCTTTTACTCTTCCTCTGTGTAATTTACTTTGAAATGGAGAGCAAAGATTATGTCTAACTTTGGATAAAGGTATCACCCATTGGCAAGCCACTCATGTATGTTAGCAGGATGGGGATCAGAATTGATTTTCTTAAGTTTCTTGAAAGACACACACTCTTCAATGGGGCCACAAAACACTGACCTCTAAGTGAATGCTGTACTTTAACCCCAGCCAGCAACCGAACACCATATGGTCACTCTCTCACTCTCCAAGCAGCAGGACTGGGGAGAAAATCATAAGGATAAAAGCTAGAAAACTTGCGTGTTGAGACAAGGACAATTTAACAGAGAAAGAAAAAGCTGCACACACAAGCAAAGCAAAACAAGGAATTATTTCACAGCTTCCCATGGACAGGCAGGTGTTTAGCCATCTCCAGGAGAGCAGGGACCCATCACACCACTTGAGAAGACAAATGCCATCACTCCAAACACCCCACCCTTCTGTCTTTTTCCCCCCACCTTATATACTGAGCATTATGTCACATGGTATGGAATATCCCTTTGGTCAGTTAGGATCACCGTCTTGGCTGTGTCTCCTCCCAATCTCCCATGCACCCTCAACTTCCTTGACAGTGTGGCAGTATGAAAAGCAGAAAAGGCCTTGGCTCTGTGTAAGCACTGCTCAGCAATAACAAAAAACATCTCTATATTATCAATCTTGTGTTCAGCAGAAATCCAAAACATAACCCCATACCAGCCACTGTGAAGAAAATTACCTCAGCCAAAACCAGCACAGTGGAAGAGGGATTGAGTTCAGCAAGTCGGAAAGCACACCATTTTAAGCTGAGGGGGCTTTTTCCCTCTCCTATAGATATGTCTGCAAGATAGAATTAATTCTAAAATAGCATAGCCTTTTTCCCCCTCCCTAAAGGACCACGTCAGTTGTCTAAGCTCCAAAATCCTTATTTCATGGAAAATAAAGTTGTTTCTATTTGCCTAAGTATATTTGTCACTAAAAGTTTTGTTTTACTTTTTCATCACTTTAAATAACAGGATTCAGCATACTCGTTAAGACAAAAAAGGACAGGGTGTGGTTAAGGGGCAAAAGCAACCACAAACAAGTGCCCCCTCACAGTTCTACAATTTGCATCTCATATGTGTCTCCACTGTTCTAACATAGAGATTATCTTCAGTGACCAAAATGTTCAACTGTTTGTGCAGCAACAATATACACAGGCTATTTTTAGTTCAAACATGTGGCACTACTCCTTGTGCAGCTGCTTTCATGCATTAATGCATTGTGATACAAAACCCTAATTTCAAGAACCCAAATTAATTGCAAGCAACGAGACATTTTAGACTGAAAACCCCTTTTGGCTACACTAGAATAGAGTTGTTGACTTTTCAAGCTAAAAGAGATATGAATCATGGAAAATATCTCATTCTTAACCCCTAAAAGCACCCAATATTTTTGAACTAATGCAAAATGCAGTTATATGTTGGCTTAGAAATTACAACTTCTCTGCCAAAGGTTAATTTAGACTATTCATCCAAGATTAGTTGCAAGTTTTTAAAACTGTAAATAAATTCTTGTTCCTAAACAGCACAGGTTTTCAAAGCAGGGAGTATAACCCACAGCCTATAAAAGGAAAAGATTTAAAGCAGAAATGGGACATTTGACTTCTGCATATTTGGAACATTTAATCACCCTCTTGGTTATATGGAATAAGTTAGACTGGTTTCTTTTTCTTCAGCTCCTTAGCAAAGTACATTTCTTTAATAGAGACTTAATGTTTTGTGGGATGATTTAGAATTGAGTCCTGCACCTTTTACAGGCAACTGTAAAACTCTTTGTTTCAGGAGGGAAGAGGTCCAAAGTCTGTAAGTGCCTGAAGGTACAGACCATAACTTTCTCTCCCATTTGAACAGAAGTGTGCATCTTTCACATTCATAACAAAAGATATTAATGTAGGTATAATAGGAGAATTTTTGTCTGATTCTATTAGTAAAGAAAGCTATGCAAAATCTAAGCTGTTTTTAGCTGTAATCACAGGGGGGGGAAATTCTAAGGTATAAAAGTACTATCTCAGGGCTTATACAAAACAATATTTATGAGACCTAGGTCTCAGACAGAACAAGCATAGGTAGATTTGGCTGTAACATCTCAAAACACTGATGCTATTGGATCACCTCATAGTGCCCCTTTGCTGCAGACAACTACCCACATAAAAATGAATGTCTGTCTTACAAAGTTTAATCTTAGCACATATTTACATTCACTGTCAGTTTAAGTCAATTATTTATGTTGCCAATTACCGTATTAAAATAAGCATGTGAAGTGTTGTCCTGACCTGAGGGAAAAAAAGATAATTCAGGTCACTAAATTCTAAAAGAAGCCACACCCACATCCACCAGAGAATCTTGTGCAATTTCATCTAATTTCCACATTTCCAACTCTGAAATGTCTATATTCTGTAAGCTCTTATTAATACTAGTGAAATTTAGTTTTGAGCTGCCCTCAATGCATACTTATTCACATTTAATATCACTGAAATTCATACTGAAATTATATTCTGATTGTTATTTGATTAGCTGTGTATTGTGCCAAATTCTTATACAGTCTTATACAGTCTTATACAATCTGTATAAATGCTTTAAAACGGGAAACTATAAAAATCCTCTTTTCTCTTTTCGTTTTACAGACATGGCGGAACTATTTCACTTGGAAGGTATCCTCCTTTCTCCTCTCACCTAGAGGGGACAGGGGGAGGGATCATAAAAAGTAAAAGCTGTTGGATATTTTCAAAAATTTCTGTACCTTAAAAATCTTCAATGCATTTAACAACAATTAAGTAGCTGCCCCCATAGCTACTTAAGGTCTCCCTTAACCTATGCCTAGCTGCATTTTATATAGAAACAATTAGCAGTAGTGGTTCTGTGCCCAAGATCCTGCTTTATTCCATGCTTATTTTCCTTGCCTCTGGGCTATATAATTTAATACAGAAGTATTTCTCTGATCTTATTCTCCTCTATAAAAATGTGAAAGCTTAAATGAGAAGTACTGTGATAATGTAAGCCATAATGGAGAAGCAGGGATCACAAGGAGAACTTTACAGTTGAATGGTATGATTTGTCAGCATTACTTTGGTACATCCAGGATGTTCTAAGCACAGGACATATAATATACAGAGAAAACTACATCAAGTGTTATAAAACTCATTAGCAAAAGGAATTTTCATTACCAATTACTGTACGTTACCCAAATGTGCAGTAAACAATTCCACGTTAAATTAGTAATTTATGACAGTCAACTAAAAAGTCTCAGGACAGGCCTCATATACAGCACACCTACTCATAGATTTTGTAGTAATTATTTTTGCCAACTTTTAACTTAATTCCCTGATGTTGCATAGTGAAAAGAATTCTGTTTTGTGAAAGAATACTTGTTTTCTCTTAATTTTTAAATAGATAAAAGTAGTACGATCCCTAACATTTATGATTAAAAAGTCTTATCTGATGATCACCCACATATTAAGAACAGAATAAAATGCTTTTCTAGACCTGTGGTATCTACATTTTAATTTTGCTAAAAAGCTGTTCCTCTACAGATCTGCAATGTGCTTCACGTCTAAGTATTAGGTCACCATGATTGAACCATGTTACGCAGAATTCAGGTGTGACTGAATTGTGAAGTGTAAGTGCAGAGCTCTGGTCCATTTTTTGTACTGTACACAAATTTATTCTTATTTCTTTGAGCATCTGAAGGTATAAAACTTCTCAAATGAGCTCTGCTCACACAGCTTCTCGCTCAGTGCTACTGTTCATGTTACATCACTTGATATTTCTGATACATTTACAAGCTTCAACAATCACTCGCCTTCCTGTATTCTTCATTACCCATTTATTCTCTTCAGTTAACAGATTTCAGGCACTATTACCAGAAAATTCCTTTTCTTTTGCTACCATCCAGCAGCCAAGTGCTTTTCTGATCCATTCCAGATGACAAGTGCACTCTACAGAATGGAAAGCACCAGAATTTGAGAAAAACCCTACTACATTTAATCTCAGTGGAAGTGGTTAAATTTACAATTCCATGAGAAAAAACTGTCCCAAGCAGGACTGGACAGATCCCTAGGCTCCAGGGAGAGAAGGGGGCAATGAGCAAGCTGTCTTCAGAGATCACAGTTTAGATTTAACAAGTTGAGCAAGAACTGGATACTGACATATAGATCTTATGCAATTACAAATATAAATGCAGATTTAGACATATTCTTCTACTACCTTCTTTCCAGAAAAATATAATCATGCAGATTGGAGGAAATGGACTGCCATATGCAATAAGATGCAGAAAAAAGCCTTCCTCTTAAGCCTCTACCTTGGAGATCGTCATCCTCAACTACACACATTAATGCCTGTTCATTATATTACTGAATTGACAAAAATAGATACTAGGATAGGATATGATGTAACCATGGTGTACTCAGAATATGAACAAGGAAGACTTTCCAAACGAAGATGCTGAGTCAGACTTGGTAAAACTGACTTTGCCAGCTCCTGTTCTGATACAAGGCCTAAAGGTATAAGATTAAAAACTCTGGGTTTTTGTATGTGCTTGAGAAAGTTGTAGCTTATGTTCAGAGCTAACTGTGCAGTAGAACTGCAGCCCATAAGATTTAAACTTACTTTAAATCTTCTAACATTAGAGATACCAAAGAATTGCTTGGTGTTTGGGTTTTCGAAAGATCCATGAGGACTTATGCTACAGTATCCTGCAGAAATCTGTACCATTTTCTATTTTCAACATTTTTGGTAAATTAACTTTCCTTGCTTATGCTCAGAATCTTGAACACTACTATGATTATCTTTGTTGATAAAAGATGAGAATCCTACAGTACATTACAAAGTTATGCAAAAAATATTAGTTCTTCTATAGTGAAGGTATTTCATTTAGAACTTGTCATGTCGCAAGTCCAAAGATATGACATAGCACGCTCAGATCTATCTAAAACATCTTCTTCTAAAAATAACCTAATGTGAGTATGTCTACACAGCCAACCCTCTGACCATTGTGCTACATGTCTGCAACAGCTGGCAGCTGCTGCTGCATGGAGCCTGCATTTCTCACCCTTACAAAACCTTAATTACTCTCTCATTTCTAGTACTGCATCTGCTACTTAATAACAAGGGGCTTGGCAAGATGAGGTGATAATTTAGCTAGCCCAATTCGAGTATATTCAGTAACACAGAATACAGTCTGTGATCCAAAGTAAGAATTTTGCCAGCTCTCATTATCACTAACATTCTGTGCTTTAATTTACGATGTTATAAGAGACCTGAAAAACTGCTTAAGTCCTTTCCACTCCATCACTCCGTGGGGAACTTTCCTTGCACTAAGCCTTTTTTTTTTTCTTTTTTTTTTTTTTTTTTTTTGCAAAGCAAACACAAGGCTGTTATAATGAGAGAAGATATTTAAAGAAATAATCTTCTCCATTCATTGAAAGTTGCCTTAGAAACATATAAACAAAAAAAGATCCCTCCCTTTCCCACCCCTTTCAGTTGCTGCTTTAGCAGGTTGATACACAGCATTCTGGATTACACTTCCCAGGGCTAGAAACAGAGGAAAGAAAATGAGCTTATATTACCAATCATTCTTCAGGGATTAAAAACATTTTTTGCCTTTAGTGAGACATCAGGTGAGGGCCAACACATTTTTACCATAATCCCGGAAGTTTTTACACAACAGACTCCAAGCTGGTTGGCATTTTCAAAGTGCCATGTTGATGTCAGTTGTTCTCCCTTCACTGCTGAGATTTCTTTTACAAGAGGCTGATTTGCCTGCCCTGTTCTTCCATATCTCATACTCCTCTCCAAAAACAGGCTTCTTAGTTCAGTGACTCCAAGAACCATGAAATGTGGTTCCATCCACTTGAGAGGTGGAATCTTCCACCTTTCAAGTTTGCCCTTTTCCCTTCTCAGTTCCAGAGTCTATATAGCTCTCCACAGTCTTAAGAAGTGCTTATGGCAGAGACTGTTTAAACAGGTCATTCTTATGCTCCTTTGTGAGATGAAATCTGACCGGTTTTCCATTTTGGAAAATATTTTAACAACTTTAGAACTGTTGTGAAATGTCCAAAACAGTTTCATTTTCTGGAAAATTAGATGAAGAATCCCCCAAATTTTCAATATGATAAAGTTAAATGGAGTAGATTCATCATGTGAAGAACAGAAATAAGGCCAAAATTACATGGTAAACTGATAACAAATGATCCTTTTTACTTACAGTCTATGCTTTTTTTTTTTCTTTTACTTTTTCTTTTTTTAATATTTTTGTGCTAACTCTTTTTGATTCGGGGGACTTTCAGCCTCTCCTACCAGCTTTTTTCACTATTCTGTTTCCAGTCACACTTTCCATTCTCTTTGGGGATTTTCTCCAACTTCGTTACCAAGTTTTCTGTCTGTAAAAGATGTTCTCAGCTTTCTTCTACTTCATAGAGCTTACATCATCCTTTCACTTGTTGGTGTTTTGATCTAAAAACTGATTTGAGTTTGTATTCTTCAGCAACTGATTCAATTCTCACATACTCGTGGTGAGGACTCCATTTATTGAAAAGATACACCAGAAGAGAAGCAAAGAGGAATATATGGACATAAAACGGGAAAGACTGAACTATTTCAGACTACAGAGTTTGAAGTCCTGACTTTAAACAGTACTGACAGACTTAGCATACCCTGTAGTTCTTACAGTACTGACAGACTTAGCACACTATCCGCAGATCAACATCAGTTTTAAAAGAAAATTGTATGCCAGCAGAGCACTAGGAATAGGTGAGGGGCTGAGGGAGTAGCTCTACAATGTTGGTCAGTGAGGAAGTATAAGAAGAGCCAGATGGCGCAGTAGAAACAGCACTATTGTACTGACCACCAACAAAAAGAAATCCAGTTTCAAACTGGTCAGAAATGCAAAGCCTGCTCTTGGCAGCATCTCAAGAAGTTCCTCAAATGTCTTGCTCCAGCAACCCACACCAAGATGTACAGATTTCTCTGTACTGTCTTTCTACCTGCCTGCCTATTTAGGCAGAGCAGTTCAAAACCCAACTTACAGAATCCCATATCATAAACACTAACTGCTGTCCTGATAAACAGTAATATCTCTGCTAAAGGTCTTCGAAACACTTATTTTCATTCATGCTGGTGATTTTTCTCAAACTTAGCAATGGAGAGCATGGCAGCAGTCCCCCACTAGCTTCAACAGGAGTTCTGAATTCAGACTAAGAACTAGATTTGAATTTTCCTGTGTCAATTTCCTGAAGAGTTCTTGTTTATACAGACTCCATCTTTCAATATTAATCCATCCCTGCAGTTTCCCTTTTGGGAAGTATTTGCTTACCAGGTAATATCAGTAGAAATGCAGATTGCAGTAACATGAATAATTCAGAACTTCAAAAGAGAGGGGGAACAGATTCATTAACATTTTCCAGCAGAACTGAAACATGCAATGAATACACCCTAATATGTCTGTCAGAAGCCTTCAATCAATTTCACCACTTAATCTGTATCAGAATGCACATACAGTTTTCCCTGCCACAACACTAATCTTAAACAGATATCAAGGCTCAGGTCTTTAGCAGATGCTACCTACTTCTCATGGAATATGACTCTACTATGCAGGCATCACAGACTTTCAAAGAAGACCAGGGAACTTCCACGATACCACCTAAACACAGAAGTGAGGAAAAGGTACAGTTAGTGCCCCATATTTCAGGATAACTTGAACCCCCTTCAGACTACATCTGTGAAAGTTTGGAGGAGATTCACAAGTGAGGTGTTCCTCTGCCTGTTCTACTGTTCCTCATACCCTGACATACCAGAGCTGGCTAGAGTCTCCTCAAAGAGAAAGGTTACAAAGAGTGTATATAGCCTGGTACTCAAGCTGGTATAGGACAAATATACACTCATTTCCCTGTTCCATATAGATCTAGATTCTCACTGCAGAGAACACATTTATCAAGTTAGAAAAATAAATCTTTTTTGACATAAAATTAACGTTACTATATTAACAGGGCTAAATTAACATTGCTGTATTCAGACATATGGAAGCAGGAGAGTCATGGGAATATGCAAAGGAAAGTTGTTCATTAATAACATTAATATAATTTTGTTGTGTATATGATCTTGGCCCTGCAAGCTACTTTAAACAGAAAAAATCTACATCCTCTTTAAACCTTCCAGAGCAATTCTTTAGACCGTCTACAGGTCCAGGACCCTCAAGAGGAAGGATGAGCTATCAAGTTAGTATTTCAAACATTGTTGTTACAGGATGTGACCCTTATGTAATGCCAGAGCAGTATGGCTATATGGATTTTAGTGCTGTACTTACCTATACAACAGCAGAATTGTCTCACTTTTATCAGTTATCAGACAGTAAGAACAGATCACACATTTGGATGTATCCAAGTATTTGTCAAATCTTGTTGACACAATTCTACACACATGAGATTGAACTGTGGACTCTCACACTGTCATTTAATACAAAACCATCTATATAGAGAGAACATAATTGCAGCAAAATCAGACTGTTTATATATCACAGAATATGCTGAGTTGGAAGGGACCCACAAGGATCAGAATATAAGTTTTGAGCTACTTCCCTGTTTCTACAAAACCAGAATTCAAAATGTTACAAGATTAAAAATTTTTCACCATAAAAATCATCTTCCTTCCCTCCAAGAAAAGAGGGCAGTTTTTTAACTGGGTTGCTTGGAACAGCTTGTCTCTAAACCCCAGATTTCCTAGAAACTTAACCATCCCATTGGTCAGATCTCTAGGCAAGGGTTTTAACTTTTCTGGAGATAAGTGAAGATAAACAATTCTGGTGCAGTATCTCCCCGGTTAATCCCAGTTTTAAGGCTGTTTAAAAAGCAGAAAACATTTACTATGGCCACCATTTCTGCGCTCCTTAGTTCTTTGCCAGTGACAGGTCAACATAGCTACATCATCTTGTACCAGAAACTCAGTTTCCTTCTCCTGATTCTCTTCCATTTAAGAAATAAAATAAAATTTAAAACAAACAAACATACAAAAAAAACGCTGCTTGTTTTGATAGTGTGAAGTCTGCTTTCTGTGGTAGTATAATAGCAAGGGAAGATGCAAAGCTTAGCTGTTTGTATGTTTAGCTTTGTTTCAATACAAAAAACTTGTAAACATTTTTTTCTCAGTTGATCTCATGCTGTTTCAATAAGACATTTTTGTAATTTGATGAAAGGTTTAGGGCCACCCCAAAGAAATGGGTATGCAATGTTTTTAACACCCATCTGTTTACCCAAAACTGTTTACCATGAGTTATTGTCTTTTTTAACAGCTTCACCACAGAACACAATTCTGAAAGGAATGCCCAATACAATAAACAAGGAATACAATAAACAAGTATTCTTACCCTGAGATGCAACTGATGCCCAAAACATGCCATGAAAAAGAAAACTGCAAGATTGGAAGAAATAAAAGTCAAAATCTAGCAAAAATGATACTGTACTTATGTACTAAAAAATCTAGCAAAAGATGAAATAAAAGATATGCCTTTATTTCTAGGCCATGAGTCCAGATAGTTGTTTCTTGGTTTTACACATGAAATGGCCTTAGAAAATAAAAAAGTATTTTATACCCTACACCCTATATCTCTTAATTTGTACCATTAATTTACAAATTAGACTGGGGTGATACATGTAGAATTTTTACAACCTAATGTTTGCCAAAATATAAGTTGTGTGTAACTTGCCTGTCAAAGAAACTAGAATCAGGATGTGTAATGTGCATATTCTTGGCAGCTTAGCCATCTAGGACTTTAAAAAAAAAGAAAAAAAAAGCTGGTAAGTAACTGAACGAGAATGGAACCAATTATGACTGTTTTTATAAGGCAAGAATTTCTAAATCAGCTTCGTTTTTTTAAAATAGTCATATAAATACGCAATACCCAATCTGGAACAAGGCAAAAAAATTCTCAAAAAGGAACACTAGTAGACAACTCTTTAGGAACAGTCAGGAAATCTATTTTAGTTAATCCAAAGCAAGCTTTATAGTAAACTTTCTCCATTAAACCTCATCAGACCACCATTATCTTCTTTTTTTTTTTTTTAATTTAAATGATCATTATTTTACTTTCCTCCATCTCAAGTAAAAGATTACCAAAGAAAATTTATGATTTTCTGTAGGTTTTATGGACTATGGAGAAATTCAAAGATAGATAATCCTTTTTCAGGTCCATATTTTTCTACTCTTTGATAAAACCAGAAAAATCAATAATGGTGAGAAGAAAGAATGATAGAACTTTCCAATTTTTTTAATACATTATATATAAAATCATTTATTACACAACTGTGCACAGTGAGAACTCTTTTGATGCAGCAGAATCTATAAAGTTCAAGAGCTTTGCATTCATATCTGTCAGTGCAGAGCAGGCTGGCAGCTGCAGCAACCCCTCACCTGGATAAAATGAAAAAAATAAACAATCCACTATAAATCAGAAAAAATAGGAAAATCATGGATAGCGTACTGCATAGGCCTACAAAATATTCACTAGGGAGTACCAATCTTATTATGCAAGAACTTTCCGAAGTATGTGCTCTACTCTGGGGTTCAGCATTTATCTTAAAAGCAGAAAATATACAGTAAGTTGTGGCATATCTACAATTTGGACGCAGAGAAACCCAAATACTGACTTTTCCTACTTGGACACACCTGAAAGAAAGAACCAACAGTAGCTGCCGCTTTAGTGTGTGTGCACTCAAGGTAATCATAATGCAGCTGCTTGAACTTCCTGACTACAGAGAAAAACCAAATTGTTGGCAGAAATTCCTGTGTCAGGTGCAGGTCTTCTGTATCCAGAGCCAGGGCTCAGCTTTTTAGTGGCTTGCGTCTTGCAGCTAGCACTGTTAGGAGTACTTACTTATTTTTGACTATTGTAGCAGCTCCTGCTGCTCTGCCCTCTCATGGAAACATATAAATCTTGGGGCCCCAACTCCTAGTGGATGCAGAGACCCATGTCCTCCCCTTATTACTGTGGAAGTGGTGGGGTAATTCATCGAAAAGGAGAAATTAATGCATTGCTCATAGTGACAACAGAAATTACTCTGGTAGTCAAGGGAAAATTGGAATATAATATCCACACGGCAAAGGCGGATGGCACATTCTCAGCTTGCAATTCCAGAATTATTTTCAGATATTTTCTTTAGAAAATATACAGTATGCACAGACCATGTGATGCAGGCAAGGAGTAATGCATACAATGATAGTTACACAGAAACAATAAACAAAGTGATGAAATATATGTGTCAAATTCCTACATGTAGGTCCACTTTTTTCCTTTATGCATATTTTGAATGACAGTTCACCAATGATTCAGACTGCAAAGAGATATTAAAACAATGTCCTGGTAGTGCAAATACTTGATACTTACAAATATTTTAGACAAAAAATATTTTATATGATTACAGAAACATACAATCAGCTTAACATAAGGCACATGGAACAAAAAAAAAAGTTCCAAACTAAAATTTATCTACTTATCATTCATTATCTTTCCCAGAGCACTTGTTCACATTTCTAGCGTAACCAGTGACGATGACAATTAAATAATCTTCAAAACAGGATTTATTTAATCTGATATCACTTGATTGAAAATATGGCTGTTTAAAAGTGCTTTTTTCCTCATCCTCTCTCAGCTGGAATAGAACAAGCTACTGATAAGCAGGGCAATCAGAAGTGCTGTAACATTACAACTATGATATTTATCATCTCACTTTGAACAATGAAACATCCAATTATAATGGAGAGCTATAAAGACAGAGTTGAAATTCAAGTTGTCAGAGTGATCTGGAGAAGGTACACGTTACAAAATAAGCTTGCAGTTGAGTGCCTTATTCCCTTTGGACTATAATAAATGCAGCCTTAGAAGTGGTATAAACATTAGATAAGCGATCAGCTGCAGTCTCTAGAAGGCTTGCATGACAGTCTAATACCTGTGCCAAGAATAAACAAATCATAATTGTCCCTTCTGGAGCTTAAACTTATGAATTAGCTTTAAGGGAATAGTCTAGAAAAATAGCAGTCTAGCTAAAGCTGAAAACAAACAAACAAACCAAACTCAAAAATCTTTCCTTGTTTTTACAATTCAGACATGAAAAACATTTTGTTGTTCTTCCCACTGATTTTTTTTTATGCCAAGTATATTTCTGATCACCACAAATGGTTCATACACATTTATGAACATCCATACCTGTCTGTCCAGCTTCACTAAGGAACCTCTTCTGGATAACAAGAAGAATTTTCTCAGATCTCCATAAAAGTTATTCAACTATCTATTCTTGGTGTTTTGGTTTTTAGGTTTTTTAAATTTTTTTTTACTGTCTCATCCAGTAAAATAGAATTGCGTGTACTGCTCTTACTCAGAAGAAACCTTACATAAAAAGCTTGTGAAAAGAATAAACTATTCATTAACAATCCCAAACATAAACAAGGTATTACAAAAGCAGGTAAACCCAAGGGTATTAAATAAAAAAATTATGGTAAGTTTTTCTTTTAATCATATCCCATGGTCTCTCACTTTGTGGTACTAAACCGTAAAGCTGCTATGATATTTTTCAGTCATGTAACTTAGTGCCACCTACTGCAAGATCTTTGTCTTCAAGTTGCTATCAGTAAGGAGAATCACAGTTTGTGCATAAATACTTCTTCTCTCAACCTCCCCACTTATTTTTTCTCCATTTCAAAAGCCCAAGTTATTCCATGGGTCTCCATTAGGAAAGAGGGATATCTACTGAAAATTCATACCAGATATTTATTCACAGAACAGTTTGAATTCTTTTTTTTTTTAACATAAACTGCTTCCATCTCTTTAGAAATGCTAATATCCCATAGCTGTATGAGCCATGGTCATCTGCTGTCCTCAAATAGATGTTTCATTAAGTTCTAAATAAATCATTAGCCCATGGTTAGATAAAATACTCTTTACCTCATCACACAGCAGCGTTCAAGTTTCAGGGTGAAGGCTTTTCACATAATTAATCATGTATTTCATGGGAGTGTACATACTGAATCATATTTTATACAAGTTTATGAACTGGATCAATGCACACAGCTTACTACAGGATCTTAGGTGCCTTTATGGTCTCAGTCACTCAAGGGTAGATTGGTCTTTGAAGGAAAAGTTACCAGTGACTTTCTGGGATAATGGTCTAAGCATGAAATCCCACAATTAAGGCATGTCTTAACCTTTTCACTTTCCTGACAAATGAAACAATCAGAAAATAATTGAGCAAGATGAGGCTTATCCATATTTCTAAGCAAGAGGGAAACTTGGAAATTAGCAGGAAATATTGGGATTTTATTGGGAATACAGCAGAAACCTGGTAGTCAGTTCTCTCCTCCTTATCACACTGCCATAGTTATGCTCATAGACTTTTATCTTTTCATTGAGAAAGCAGTAAATTATGAAATAGACTTAGTTGGTTCCTAATAAATATTCATAACCTCACAGCACTGAACGGTGCAGGCAGAATCCTATGCTGCTCATCCCTTCAGGTCCACAGATATGAGTACTTCCTGATATGGAGTGAGCATGAAGAGTTTATTTTAATTCCTTTGTAGTATTAAATTTTGCTTTTGCAACAATCCAAAGAGTTATGAGAAATAAAAATTACTTCTGCTACTATGTCAAAACCTGTAAAATCTGTTTCCAAGGGGAAGTATTTACAGGGTTTGGCTCTGTCTGGTAGTGCTGAATAAGGCAGTTCCTTGCCCTCTCCTGGAAAAATGTCATGATAGGTCTGTGGTAACTGTGTGGTATTTCAGACATCATCAATAATTTTTCATGTTCATTTACTGGTTTTTCTCCTTCTTTGCCAGGCCACAAATAGCTTATGCAATTTTCTGACCTGATCAGAAGCAAGTGGAATGAAGGAAAGCTTTTTAATTATCCTCTCACAGAGTTCAATATTTACATTCTAACTACAAAAGAAAGAGAAGCCGATAATTTGCTCCATCTTGGTGAACATTCAAGGATTTCAGCTTCTGATTTTAGCTGTATTCTACCATAAAAGTCTTTCCCACTATCAGAAAAGTTATACTAGTTTCTGGTTTAAATGAACTGAAAAAAAATTCTATTAAAGAACAGAAGTTGTGAATAAAATTAGACTGAGATATTTTCAGGTAAGTTAAGGAAACAATAGGAGTTTCAACATGTTCCTGTAAATATTTTGGCCCATGTAAGTAATAAATATATTCTAATTGGAATGCAAATTGCTTGATGTGCATCTTTCTAGCAGCATTTTTGTGTCAAACTACACCAGGATTCTCCTTTTAAGGACCTTTCATAAACAGAGGCATATCGTGTTGAGTTAATCCTTGAATACCATGCTTTATTTGCTACACTATTGAGGGGAAAAAAAATCCAAATCTTTTATTCATACTGATATTGAATCACTTCCTGTTAATCTTGACCTTGTAAAAAGGATCCATTCCATCAATTTATGGAAATAAAGAATATAAAAGAAAAAGGTTAATAAGTATTCCACTATATTGCATCAGTTTAGCCTGTGTATCTCTCTCATCTCAAAGAGCTTTTAATTACTGGCTAGGAAGGCAATTGAAAATCGAACATCCTTCACAGCTGTATGTTTATTGTATTCTCCAAACCTAGTCCTGTGTACCACGCTGTTTTCCCAAACATTGGGAAAGAAAGTAATTCTGATTTTTGTTCCTAATGGGACCAGGTGGTGAAAGAGAATAGGAAGCAAATAATTAAAAAAAAAATACTTTTGGCAAGTACATCAGATGAATAGTTAGGTGCACTCCTTGCTCAACAGTGCAAAGAGAATTTAATTCCTGAAAGTTTTTGCTAGGAGGCATTGTGTGGTATCTCCAAAGTATATGGGGTAAGGGTGGGGGCTGGGGATGGCAGCGATCCAAATAGAGTTACGGATTAGATTCCTGAGAGATTGCAGGAGTCACCTAGGGTTATTAAAATTAACAAAGTGAGGGAAAATATTGCCTGTAATGAAGTCTATCGATAATGAAACTGCCTTCAAAGGGAACAGTGTTTGCCTCTTAAGAATACAACCAATGAAAGCACTAAAGATGGCTTGTAAAAGGACACAGCTGAACTAACAGCGAGTGGGACTTTACCTGAGAAGAGTTTTAGCTTTTTAATTTTTTTATGCATAATATGGTATTGAGGTATAAATGCAAAAATGTAATAAATGTTGTTACCTGTCCATACACGAGTGTCATTGTCATTCTCTACAGGTGTCAGCTGGTGTCACGGTCTGCAGGAACAAGCTACCCATCCCATCAATTAAATGTTTGCAATAACCATAGAAAAACTCAGTGTTCCACATCTGTTTGACTACACTGAAATGAGGCTACACAAGAAAACTGTATTTTACTCTTAGAGCCTTAAGTCACTGAACTCCAGACTCCCCGTATCTCAAATCGTCATATCATAGGTTTCTTCAACCACTCATACAAATTACATTACCTACAGAAAAAAAAAAAATCAAGCCCCCCCTGACTAGGGGGTATTCATGTTTCAACTTCCACCTAAACCAAATCAGTTTTTATTCCAATATACTTATAAAAGTTTAATCTGCAGAATTATTTATTTAGTTCCTGGCCAAGAAACAAAAATAAGTTTTTCACTTTATTGGGAAGTTACCAAAGTTAATTCTGTATTTTAAAAGACAATTGTATGGGTTTATTTTCTGTATTTCTAAAACCCATAAATAGGAAGTCAAAACATGCACCATGCTGTTTGAAAAATTAATTGCTTTCTAGAGAGAAAGGGTAATAATTCTGTTCCCTCCCTGCATCTACCCTCTCCCCCAACAAAAATCTTAAGTCTATCCACTCCTTGACCCTTATTCTCCCAAAACATTGATTTGGGCTTTTCCTCAGCAAAGATTTAGAATTTTAGCAGCCATATGATCTACTCCTCCACCAGAAAAAGCATGTTATACACATACAAATTAGATGGAAGAAAACAATACCTAACTTATTATTGTTTTACTAAAACAGTCAATGTGGAAGAACATATTTTGTCTCAGTCGCAAGTGATCACAGCCAGGAAAAACTAAAAAAAGCCAAAAACTAAATAAAACCAAACCAGACGTGGTTCCATCTCAAGTCTCAGAGTACTTTCCAAAACAGCAGTGCACACAAAAACCTACAGGTCCAAGTTCTTTCCTAAAATACCAGTGGTGACTTCAATTAAAAAACAGGTTCAATGAAGAAGTCTTGATCAATCCTATTTAGTTGTGTATTTGGTTCACAATTTTCAATGTCATCACTTACAGCTACCTTTCTACAGAAGGTAGATGCTCCACCCTCACTCTCATATATATTACATTACTCCTTTGTACCTGAAGTTTAAAAATCAGTGGTCTGCTAAAACAGTGTCCAGACAATATCTGGTTCTGGAATCAGATTTAGGCTCTCCACACCTTAGGCACACAAATTGTGATGAATTGCAACTAGAGCCTCAGAAATCAAGTCTTATCTAATTAAAACATTTGGTATGAGGACATGATGTTTCCTTGTAGACTGCTAGGACACAATTTAAAGAAATGTTCCTGCTCATTTCCAAAGTATCATAGCTGACCTTTTGGGTGTACCATGATTATTGCAAAAACAGTCAAAGCTGAGAGAACTTGTAGGATTTTTTACAGATATTTGAGAAAAGTCAGTCAACGAAACTGTTAATCTGAAACTCTATGCTTCTAAGGATAATGAACTAGTTAGCTCAATGGAGACATAGAAAAAGGGTGGTACAAAATAATTAGGAATCTAATCTTCTCAAAGAAAAAATAGAATTAATGCCTCTCATAATTTCTATGTTGCTAGACAATTAATCCTTAAGTCAAAGGAGAGCTGTATCTGCACATAATATCTCCAGAGAACTAAATCTGGGAGCTACATGTCACTGAACTTGTTCCCTTTCAGTCCCTCAGCAGTTCTCTACAAATATTGCACAGCACTTAGTGGAATCAGGTCAAAATAAAAGATATGAATTGCACAACTCTGAATTGCACACTGATCTCTTATCATGGCTATAATTCTATCAGAGCACCAGTAAATTTATGTGTTGGAAGTGCAGATCCGATGCTATTACAGTGCATATTGATTCTGGCTGTTTGCTGGAGATAGAAGTGAAAGCCTTAGAGAGAGCTGGAGCAAACTAAGACCATACAAAGTCATATTTAAACTAGAGAGATTTTCATATCTTAGTTAATTGTTGGAAATATTTACACAGTATTAATTATTACTAAATGCAGCTATTTTATATAATATCTGAACAGAATTTTCTTGCATAGGTTTGTTAGCTAACTTTTAGTTAATTTATACCTAAAGAGAGAGAAAGACTTTCACGAAATGCTGTTTCCCCAACAAGTACAAACCTCCATGCTTTAGTGTTCAGTTACAGGACCTGAGTATTTTATTCTGAAGTAGTGGAAGGACAAATGATTATGTTTTAACTTCTCTCAAGTACTAGCTCTTACTTTAAGAGTTATGACAATTTCTCATTTGTGGCTGACTCTCCCAAAAAGGGCAGAAGGACAGGGCTAATCTTTCGGTATTTATAATTCTTACTTTTCCAAATAAGCACAGGTAGTCACTGTTGGATTCAAGCATTTTCACGCTTCAAGTTGCACTCTCTTTTTCAAATATATTTGAGCAGAGTTAAAGATGTTTAATTTTCTAAACACTGCACCACACTGGTTTACCAAGAACATCCCATTCCGTGCAAAGTAAAAAACTACAAATAGAGTTTTCTTCTGTTTTGGAAACCACACAAATTTCTGTCTTTTAAGAAGAGATCAGGCCATGCATGTACAGATGAAGGGTCTCAATTTAGAATCATCTTACCAGAATGAAAACAAGAAAGTTTTTTGAGGTAGAAGACTTACTTTCCAGTGCTCCTGAGTGGAAAACAGTGCCTAAACATGGCAATTAAGCCATAACAGGGCCTGCCTAAACTCCCTCCCTTAATCTGTGGTCTTTGTGGTCCATAAGTATCCAAGAAGAGTATGATGATATCACTGTGGAAGCAGCAGATGTCTCTCTTTGTGCCTCTATATAGGCAGACAGTGGTGGAGAATATTCTTTTCTGGTAAAACTAAGATTTTTCTTTTTCCCCTTTTTTAAACATCTTCCACATTGACAGAGGAGGATAAAGGGATGGCTTGTGAGTACCCAGCTCAAGGTAGCACATTCAACCCCTGTAGTTCTTAAAAATTTAACAATATCAGTCCTTTAATAAGAAAAAAACAGCCACGATGCAAACTAAAACCCAAAAAAGTCATAATACTTTTTCTCTGTTTCATTTGCTCAACATCATAAGCAAGACAACAGCTAGTTAAGTCAGACTTAGTAACTAGCTGTACTGTGTGTGAATATATACTCAACCTGACATTTAAAGCAAACTCTACAGCAGCTGCAATATTTTAAGCAGTTAACATAGATCTTTTTGTCAAGTATATCTTCTAAGTCTTCGAGTAATTACTAGCTGTATGCAGCATACCACTTTTCTGTCTTGCTAAGAATACAACATAATTAGATCTGTTGCAAATCCCCAAACTGCTTAGCATAACTTGTTATAAAAGATACAACAATAAAAACAAAACCTTTTTCTCCAATACAGGATTAAGAAGACACACTGGGAACACACTTGAACAGAAGACCTGATCTCCTAAATAGTTCTAAACCAAACAATATGTGGCTGCATCAGTTATCTGTGTCAACAAGATCATATGCACTCACAAGACAAATTTAGTATTTGCTCAGAAATCACAGACTTCACAGAATATGGGCGTGGTGATATTTAATACAAAAGAAACTCCTAAAACTAAATCAAAATGAATAACCTCTGTGCAATCTCTTGAACTGGCTAAAAATGAGTGACTTTTAAGGAACCATCCAGTCAAGTGTTTCGCTTCAGTCCTAATAAACCGCATATCAGTCGAGGTAGCAGAAATCACCGTGAAGTATCCAGCTTTTCTCCTTCTAGCTGCCATTTTTTTTTATGGCAATTCATCTCTTTCCTAAAGTCTATCACTAAGGCAAGAAGAGGCACTGGAAGAAAATCCAGAAGCAGCTTCAACTGTTGGGAACTAAGGTGTCACAGCACTGAATTCCTAGCGCTGATGCCGGGGTAGAAAGGAGATTAAGCAAGCTAAGTAGCTACAAATTTGAGCTATAAAACCAAATTCTATTTTAAAGCTTTTCACATATATCTCTATTTTCAATCCTTTACCTAAAATCCTGATTGTAAACATTTGAGAAGGAGTTCCTTTTGTTTTACTGTTGAACCTGTATAGAGCTAGGGTGGGGAGGAGGAGGAAGATGGGAGATGAATCAGAAGAAAACTGAAGTTTTTAACAGCACCCAGGGGCAAATGAGTGTTTCCTGTCAAGGATCAGCTTGTGAGGAGTCTGGGTGGGACTTTTAGTGCCAGTGACAGCTTTTGGGAAGAAGCTCCCTCAGGCAGGTATAAATCAATACATACGCCATTGCAAAGGAAAGGTGTTTGAGAGACATACCAATAGTTCTGGATGGACTGCATAATATTATAACCCCAGGCAAAAGAAGCTGACAAATTGCTAGCACTTTCACTCCCAAACAAGTGGCCGACATCCAGGAGAGCGCACTAAAATGTTAAGAACCCTGAAAGGAACAGGAACACCAATATTTATTTTTAAGTCTGAGATCCACTTCCCATCTCTATGTGTAAATATTGAATGGACATGGTTTGTATTTTCTTCATGGTATTAGTCCAGTAAGTAAGTTTATTGGCAATAGAAGTGACAATCTTTACAGCTGTGATTAGAAATGACACAAAGGGATTTTTAATAGAGTGCTAAAAACTTGGAAAATAGCAACAGTAAGATCACAATTACTGATCATATTGCTTTTGCCAAAGTCATACTTAAATGACTTCATACCATAAATAAAATTAGCTAGTTGAAGCAGAGAAGTATGCTATCATGCATGGAAAAGTTTCTGGAGAAGCTGGTAGCCCAGTGCTGCACCTACTGAGTTTTAAACTGTTCAGCCACACTTGGCCAATTTAACCTACTTTTTCTCAGGTTTACTGACATTACACTCCTGCCTAAATCATATGCTTAAATCTTGCTGCTTTCAGTTGTTAGGAGATACCCTGTCATCTGGTTGGATCTGAGTCCAGCCACTTTTTCCTTCAAATTGTCAAAAGCCTGACACATAAGATGGCCAAAGTCCCCTGAGGGCAGATTCTAGCCTGAATTTCCTCATGTCTACAACTACTACAAGGAATGTCTCTTCTGAACTGAACTCACATATTTCTTTGGCTTTGCCATTTCTAACACCTGCACAGTACCATGTGTATGTAAGTCCTTTCAAACATACCTACAGAATATAATATACAGCATTCTCTTCCTGGAGAGAAATTTGGGAGGCAAGAGAGAAGAGAAGGAAAAGCACTACGTGAGAGAGTAGTCAGCTTGATTAACCCAACACAAGCAGATGCTCAGATAGCATGGTTCATATAATAATAGCACAAAGAACAATAGGGGAACAACTTTATCTGAAATGTGGGTTTAAAAAAGGACTAATTTTCTAATGTAAAAACAGCTCAGATGAATCACAGTTCTTTGAAAGCCCGACTCAATATTCTTTGTGAAAGTACCTTCACAAGAAAACTTACTGGCAGATGTGACAGGCTTTAAAACAACTATTCATTCAAAAGCAGGCAAGTTTTCAAGGTCTGATCCTGCTAAAAATGCAAACATAGTAAAATAACAACAAATTAAGTGTTCCTGTGCCTGATCCAATGAAAACAAAATTTGTATTTCACTCATCTCTCAACTCGTTGGACAATCACAAGTTGTCCAAATGCTTCAGAAAATCTTTAAATCAATTCAGTTGCATTTGGGAATTCTAAGTATGAGAACTATTTCAGCCATAAGATGTCAGGAGGAGCATCAGCCTTCATGGGGAAGACGAATATATCTGCCCCTTCTCCACCCAACAAAGCCCTGCATCATGTTGACTCATCATAAAATTTTCTTTCAGCTTATCAGAAAGTCCAAAAATATCTGCTCCCTGACAGGCTCTGGGCATTCCCTGGCCATGGGCAGGGTTGCCATTTACTAGATCACGTTGCTCAGGGTCCCATCCAACCTGCCTGGAACACTTCCAGGGATGGGGCATCCACAACCTCCCTGGGCAATCTGTTCCAGTGCTTCACCACCCTGTTAGTAAAGAAATTCTTCCCTAGATCTGATATAAACCTGCCCTCTTTCAGTTTAAAACCACTGCCACAATGTGGCCTTACATTACCTAAAAGGGGCTTATGAAAAGGGGAGATATTTTATATGGGCAAATAGTGAGAGGTCAAGGGGCAATGGTTTTAATTCTATAGGTCAAGCTGGTCTCTGTGTGCTATCTAAGAAAAATATCACTTAAATATATGCCTTTTTAAATAATTATATACAAATATATTTAAAATTTAAACATCAAGTATCTTGAGGGTTGAATGCCAACTGGAATAAATGGGAACCAACATTTCAGAAGGGGGTGTAATTATTTTTTATTTTTTTTTTAATCACATGCAACATGGAACAGAACTCCAGGACTATCTTAGATTTTGGTCTATGTCACTACTGAAGCTCCACTGCCAGCCCATTCTCAGTCTCCTTGAATAACTTCACAGCAATGTAGTAGCATTCTACATTGGTCTCCAGATTTATTTATCAGTATTGACAAAAACGCTTTCAACTTCATTGTATTTTAACACTTATAGAAGCAAATATGCTAAGCTGAAGATAAATATATACATACAGGACAAAAATCCCTTTTTTTCTCTCACTATGTTGAGAGTGCTCTCTAATATCCTAACTAATTCAATTATTTCAATTATTTGAATTAATTCAATTCAACTGTTTGCAATTCAGTTTTCTTCCAGTATCCTTCTGCTTTAAGTTCAAGTTTCATATTTTCATTTTTAAAGCTCCATAAATCTCTGCCCTACCAAAATCTGTCCTTATTGCCTCATGTACCATGGACCTTACTCCATTTCATTAAACCTTTCATCTCCTTTTCTTCATATGCTCTTTTTAATGCTACTCTTCCTGTTCTTGAAGATATCCAGTGCACCCACTTGCTCATTCTCCCAGATAACCCCCTCCTAAAAGTTATTTAAAGCAAGACCAGCAATATGGGAAACACCAAATTCTTGATGCTTTCTTCAGTGTAACACCTATCTAAGCCCATATTGGTGCCTTACATGGTGCTGTGGACCTTTTCTAGGACTTCCCTCTCTATTGGACATGACTTGGGAAAAAAAAAGCCTGGAAAGAGATGACTTGATGCCGTCCAGAAGTCATTCTGGCTCCTCATTCTTCCTGCGCTTTAATTGTAAAATGTCAGTTACGTACAGGTTCAAAATAGCTGCCTGTGAAGTAATCATTAAAAATATACATTAACATTTTTAAAGGGATGTATTTAAGCTCATGCAAATTTGATGTCTTGATGCAGAATTTTCCCTAGCTGTGTATGTAGCATTTACAGAACATCTTAACACAAATGCCTTTAATGCCCTCAGTATTTTTTGTTCTATCCCAGTGTTTCAGATTCTGAAAGTGGAAAAGGAAAGTAGCAAAACTATTCATTCTTTAGAATAATTATTTTTAAGAAAATAGAAACAGAAGGAAAATAATCATTGCTTTAGAAGCTGATTTGGTGCAAAGCCAGCTACTGTGCCTCCAGCACTGCTGCCACAGTAGTGCTCCCGGGCTGGCCAAAGCCTGCTCCTAGAATGACACCCGGTGGCCACCAAAGCGAACAGCACAGTGTGATCCTTGCCCTTCAGCCTTCCTGCCTGTGCTCAGGGGCAGGAGCCATCACTGTTTTACAGCCAAGCATCAGCTGGAAATTCTCCACAGGAGTCTGCAAAACACAGGGAAACCCTGTGTGAATTTCAAATTAAAATACATGCAAAGTTTGAGTAACACATAGTGTTTTGGTTAATTATGCATAATTTGATTTTTCTTTTTCATGGAGTTGCATGCGACTAATAACTAACGGTTTCAGAATTCTCAGAATGAAATTTCTTGTTTAATTCTGGAAATAGCTAGCAGTAGGTGAGCAGCATTTCCAAAGTATGACTGTGCAAGTTCAAGATTAAAATATAAGTTGCCATCCAAGGTAGGGAAAATTAGTTTGCCTATTCTTAAATGCATTTATTCAATTTTGAATTATGAGATAAAGAAAACCAAATTAGAGAGAGATATTGCTGGGCTTTAAATAATTTTGAACAAAGCAAAACAGTAACAGTGTTTCAACGAGTCATCAAGTTTCAAGCAAGGAATCACACTCTAGAAAAACAATTGGCAACTGAAAATCAGTGAGAGTCAAGAGTTCCTTGACAAATATTTTATTCTGACTATATGAGTCAGAGAAGAGCTTTTCTTAAGTAAGAGCCTAATCAAAAATTATTTTATAATATTTTATAAAGAATAATAAATACAACGTTTTAATGGAGAAAAAGCAAGAGCATTTTTTTGTTGTTACATTCTTAGGACTTTTGGAAAGTGAAATGGAAACAGAATATTTATTACTAGTCAATTTTATTTTATTTCTCAGATCAGAGTCAAAACTCCTGGTGATGCCCTAAGCCTCTTTATAGTAGCTAGGGGTATCACAGAAGACAACTCTGCTTTTTCCCTTTGCAGAAATATCTGGTTTTTCTGTAGTAAGTACAAAGTCAAGTAAATAAAGCTTCTCAGACACCCTCACACAATGGAAATTTTTAAGGCAATGTCAAATCTGTGCCTGCTCAGGTGACTCTTGTACCATTACCCTCATTTGGCACAGGTTTAATGGAGGTGGTGGGTACGTACGCAGCCATTACACCTCTGAGCCCTGAAAACTGGTTTACTGCTCTCCCATCTCAACTGTGCCTCAAAATCACTGCTAAAGAAAGATAAGTGTTAAAACAAGAAAGATAATTGTTTATATAAGTGTAATGAAATTATTCAGTACTTTATCTGAAGTAATAGTTTATTAAGAAACATTAGCATACAACATCCGAGAGAGATTACCGCTGAACACAAAACAGCACACACAAGGCAGGAGTAACAAACTACACCAGCCTGGAAACAATGACAAAAATGTGTCACTTATCAGTAAGTTATACACGTGCTTTTGCTGGCCAACCAAGCATGCAAGAATTTAAAGCTTGTGGCAGATCCAGTGACTGCATGAAACCTAAACAAATATGAAGCATAGCAATGGGAAGAATGACCACCTACTGTATTAAGTTTAAAGTCAGATATTGCCAAGAGACACGCAAAGCTGTTGGAGTATGCACACAGCTAATCCTTGAGATACCATGGAACCAGACCAAAGATAGCACTGGGAAGGCAGATGGAGGGTTAAAACACAGCCGTATAAACTGCTGCCAGCTGCCAGAACTGAGCTGGCATTCAAAGCTCTGTGTTCCACAAGCAAGGCCAGGACTGAGCAGCCTTCAGAGAGAGACTAGTCCAAGTACCTACTTTGATCTTATTCCTTAGTGGATACAGTTATGTTTTGCAACAGTTGAAAAGCTTTTCATTTTTAAGTTCACTTGCTTTTGGTTTGCTGAAGAATAGAAACTCATTTTTTGCGGGGAAGTATAAACACTAAATGCCAAGGTACTAATACATTTTGTACTCCCTCTTCCACCTGCTCCCTCATGCCAGATTTCTGTTTTAAGCCAAATTATTGTTTAAATGCATGAGAATCAGGTATGGGAAAACAACATTTTACAATATCAGTGTAAACCAGATATAAGGTACTGAAAGCCCAATAGCACAGCATGGCATTTTAGACTATTGCATTTACACCCACACCAACTACCATTATGTATGTGCTACCATATTTATACAACTCCACATATATACTGTACTAGGGTTAAAAGAAGTACGACTGTGGACTAACAACTTGATTTGAGAAGGCTGAGCAATCCCATAAAGAATGAAGAACAATCTCCATAATAGTATTTTGGTATGGTGGGTTCCTTCCACGTATTAACACAAAACGTGCTGTGGAATAAAATTTGTTCCATGTGACAGAAATGCTACTTGCATGTTATTTTAAGTTCTTCCTTTCCATCTTCCCTGCCTTCCTCCTCTGTGAATTTCAAAAGTCAGAGAGGAGAAAAATCAAACACACCCATGCACAGTCATCCTGCCCTCCTCCCCAAATCCCAAATTTGGGATTCCAGAGGTGAAGGTATAAAAGCAGAGAAGCAGAGGTAATCACCATCCCCAAGCCCACCATAGGCAGACAAATGAAAACTAACCCACACCAGTCACATGCCTGCTGTCTTCCGAGCTCATTCTTAACTCCTAGAAATGAACCATAAAAAGTTGCTTCATAGCAAACATTCAAGGTAAAATCTCTGCTGATGTTCAGTTGCTCCCTCATTATATTGCCTTTAGCTAAAGCCTTCTTTTCTGGTGATCATTTTTCTCCAATAGTTTGAACAGTCACAACCCTCACATTTTTTAAATTCCCACCATGAATTAATCTGGTGAGATTTTGCAAAGTATCTAAATTAACTCCTGTGTAGTTCTGACAGCAGTAAAATTTCTTACTTCTTTGTGAAGACTTCTTTCATTTTTGGCATAACATTTACATTCCCAAACTTGACAGAAACAGTAATAGCTGATCTTGGCATTCACTGTGACTCTGGTTCATACATTCATTCGTGTACTTTGTTCTAAAGAATTCCCTCTGGTTGCTTCTTTTCAGGACAATTTTGTTTTTAATTATTGTTCCATGCAAAAATACAAAAATATATTGTTACAGAGGCATGAGATCAATGTATTTTGATACCTTACAGGATAATTCAGAATAATTTGCTGATGATAAAAACTGGGGGGAGTGGTTGACACACCTGAAGGTTGTGCTGCCATTCAGCAGGACCTTGGTGGGCTGGGGAGTTGAAGATCTGCTTCTATTTTGCCCACCAGGATAGCTTTTCTTTTTATTCTATGCTGAGCTGATGACATTGCTTTTACAATACTTAATTAAAATAAACATACAAAACAAACTCTTTTAATGGGGGAGTGGGAGTGGGGAGAAGACAAGACAAATGAGTCAAGTAGGGATAACAAAGGAGAAATTCTTAAGGTCTGAGAAACAGTTGTATTAAATCTGCAGCAGAAAGCCCACCCTTAGTCCACCTGAATGTGGCTGCCATACATAGCTCCTGTAAACACTGCAGGGATCTATTTATATGCGTATCTCTAAAAAGTCCAAGGGCAAAAGACATCTAAGTTTTGCAACACTGACCCTCAAAGTAAATACATAGAAGGAATTAAAATCCCTCTAGCATGATACCTTATACAATTTGAAATCCTCACATTCATTTGTGGGGATAACAAGAATATTAATTCTTCATTATACATTCTTGTTCTACATCATTTTCCAGTATCATTCATTCCTACAAGTAAACTAGAAATGAATAGCATATCTTTTGTTTGATGAACAGAACTCAAGTCATTATTTTCTTTTTTATAAAGCTTACAATTAGAATAATTAAAGGTTAAAAATTTTACTTCTGGGTAAGCATGAGGTTGTCACTGCACTTCAAGTAAGTTTTTTAAAGTTATACAGATTTACAAATCCAATTATAAAGGAAAAGGTGAAAGAGACTGAGCCTCTTGTGTGGCAAAAACAGAACTAACTCTTCATACAATCATTTGAACTGCTCTGGAAACAAGCACGTAAAAGTAGAAGAAATAGGCTTTTAACAAATTAGTAGGATAAGTCAAATGGAAAATTACAAAAGTCAAGGAATGTTAGTTTTATAGGAAATTGTGTTCTGTTGAGGATCTGGATTGTGCAAATAAGGTTTTATTTAGTGAATGTACTCATTTCCCCTCTACTAGCAGCTCAAATGACCGTATAAATAGCAACTATTAGTAAATGCAACTGTCACTTTTAAAAGGACCAGTATTACCATCATGACTCTACAGGGAAAAATCATGTAAAGTCATGAGTAAAAGTGTCAGGAAAGTCAGCCTTACACTACACTCATTTTTTCACAGTAGAAGAAAGTGGGTATCTGTGACATTTGCAGATAGGCAAGCAATGCAACAAGGGAGGGGAAAACTGTAATCATGGGATGCTCAACTGCAAATACAATGTATAATCCAAACCAGTTAGTAGGTTAGTTAGTGGCTGTTATTGCTGGCCTAAATCCTGAGGACCAATGAGAAAAGAAAGACAGGAGAAATTAAGCATAGGATTCTAGGCTAGGGACTGTTCAAATGGCAATCCACAATCTAGGTTGGGCTGTGAGTGAACTTTGCTATGCCAGTGCATAACATCTCCCATATTCCTTTGTGAAACATGGAAAGTCCATTGTCAGGATGGATACAGCATACCAGTTCAGCTCCTGGTTGGCATCAGGGACCTGAGTCGTTCAGCAGGACTACATACAATACTACTGAGCAGAAAAAAAATAATCAAGAGCTGCAGGGAGGTTGGTGGAGAAGTGCCTTGCCTTGTTTTAAAATCTGCAAAAAGATGGACAAAGAACTCCCAACTCAGTTTTTTTGAAAGCCCTACTGAAACGAAAGGCTTGTTTCCCCAAGGTGGACATTAGGTGCATTTTGAAGCTATAGCCCTAAGTAATACAATATTCCATATTGCAACATCCAGTTCTTTGGCAGACAGGACAGACTTCTCAGCCATTAGTGAAGTGCTACAGCTGCCTGTAGAATTGAAGTAGAAGTCTTGAGATACATATATATGTAAAGTACAAAAAAACCCAAAAAACCCCAACCAAATCCTGAAACAGATGCACTGTGAACCCCAGAGACTGACCACCAGCTTGGCACCGAGTAGGGTGGCAGTATTAATACACATAAATTAAAACATACATACTTTTATGCTTTTCTATAGCCTGCCCCCAGAGTGTCACAAACGTCAATGTTTGGGATACCGATGTCCTAAAACACTGCCAAATATTCCAGCCGGGTGATCTGCAGGAGGTCTAACTCCTCCTTTCCCTCTTAATCCATGAAAAGGATTGGTTGTCCTGTCCACTGTAACCTTCACCTCTCCTGAAGTACGAGCATGCTGTGAAAGCTAGGAGGCAAGGGCATTACTTAAACTGTTTGTCACTTGGCTATAAGCAGGCCACACTGAAGGCACTGACATTCATGTATAGCAGCACTAGATGGATGTCTCTGCAACTGTTTTGAGGCAGCTGGTGATATCTAAATGGTGGCTGTAGTTATTCAAGTCCCTTTGATGACCTCAGGAGTGATCAAATTTACCCTTAAGTTACATATAAATAACTTCAGAATACACAATGGGTCAGAGGAAACGCAATCCATGTTTGTGCTGCTGGTACCAGACAGAAATCACTGAGATTTGTTCCAAGTGACTATGCTAGACTTTAATGTAATTTTGAGAAGACACAATATTCCCATTGAATACACAGAAATAGAAGGAACTTACGTTTCTGGACATGGTTAGAAACGGAAAAGCTGGTACTTAGTGAATAAAAACAGCTGCCTCCACTAACAGTCTTCCTGACCAAACTGGGCCATGTTCTTACCTTAGGTAAGCCTGTGCATACCAACCCTCCTGATAAGGTTGAATTGATTTGATCATTCATACATAGGCCTGCTCAAAGCTGGATCAGTGAAACCCTAAATCTACTTTTTCTCCGTAGAAAAAATAATCCAAACAAACAAACAAAAAGGCAAGCAAACAAACAAACTAAAAACCCACATGAAAACACCATAAACGAAAAATTACTCTTCCAGAATGAGTTCAACCCAATGTTGAATTATCACAATTCTCAGTCAAAAGCCTTTCTCCTTTAACAAGGGCAACAGTGTTACAGGTATGACACTGATCTTTTCAGTCTTTATTTACCTTAACATATTAGAGAGAGGAATTAGGTATGGTGTCTAGAAGATACCACTCTGGGGAGGAAAGAAAGCAAAAAGAAATTAAAAACACACTGGATTTTTTTTCCCAAGGTAGTTTTGATGACAAAGGTCTATGGTACATGTGACAAATCTACAAGCTTTGCTACAGCAATGTCATTATGTGTCATGGCATTCTACATTTGACATTTATTGAAGTTGTCTTCCTGGAAACAGAGTAAAAAGATTGCATCAGCTCACAAGAAATTGCAACCCTTCAACGGAAAATACAATTAAATTTATTTTTACTTTTAAAATTAAGTATTATGGCCTTTCAAATAAATTAAAAGAAAATAAACTTCTCAGTAAATTGTAATACACATAACTAACTAAAAAAGACTACGGACTTCAAAAGCCTATAGTTTTGGTGAATTTTTAATTTAAGCTACAAAAAAACCCCAAACACTAATACTCCTAGCATGATTTAAAAACACATAATACTAAGCAAGTATGTAGTTAGATTCATGGAGAATGAATTTCATGCATTCTCAGCACATGACTGAATTGAGAGGTTAACAGTATTTCTTTTTAAATAAATGACCACCTGGTTATAGCTTCACTTGAAGGAAATGAGTCATGAAGCAATGACATCATGAAAATGGCTGACTGTCAGTCAGGTTATTTAGGATACAAAATGGTAAAACACATATGGAAACATTACACTTAAGTACTTTGTGATAAAATAAATTTGGGAACAATCCAGAGGACAGTCTCTTGTATCCCTCCATACCTTTAATTGAAATACAGACAATGCCTACAAAAACTACAGATTAAAAATATGGGGATGATTAGGGAAATTTATTTATACACAAGGAAACACAGAAAAAAAAGTAACATCTTAAGCATTTGTTAAGAATACTGCATCCCTTCACTAAAACAAGTTTCTGACACTCATGACCTACTTTCCAGATTTTAAATTATCAAAGGAGTCTTTTGGTACTGATTATATATTTGACATTCAATCAAAATCTTTAGAGGAGGAAAAAAGAATCTATTGTGAATTTATCTTTGGGTTAAACATTCTGCTATAATAGCAAAATACATTATTCAAAGCTACTTTTATATATATATGCTATACATATGCTAAATATATCTATATATATTTAGCATTAAAAGTACCATACTATAAACTCATGACCAAGACAAAAATTACCATTTCTTTGTCTGTGGCCAAAGTATCATAGGAAGAGTTCAGCCAAACTCTTTTCCAAAAGATTTGTTCAGTCTTGTAATTATGTTTTTCAAGATATCAATCCATTCTGGTTTCCTAGACTTCATTAGTCTTCTGTATCCATTTTTATACCAGTTCCACTGCCCTCAGTTCAATTATTCTCCATTCACTGCTCTACATATCAAACCTCAAGTAACTGTAAGTCAGATCAATGACTCAACCATGTAAATCAATCAAAGTTGCACTGCAGATCATGTAAGAGATCTGTCTTTTATGCTTCACTGGAGCTATGAAAATAATTTGAAGGAGAGAAGGACAGTTACAATAGGACACTGATAACTTCCACTGAGACCAACCACAGTACGGACTGTACTATGAGATGATACACAACACGCATGCAAACTTGAGTATGCTGATCTTTTAGCTAGGGCAGACTCATACAACTTCATTGGCTTCCAGCCCAGGGGTTGGTAAGTTCAAACTCACACAAAACAGACTGAAGTACAGGTAGTTTGATTTGATATAAAGGGATTTGATTTCCACATAAGTTCTTTTAACCAAGGAGTTTATTTAGCATTTCTTTTTCTACCCTGACATTACATTCAGCCAGGTATGAAGCTTCTGTACATGGAAACCACATTCATGGGAAGAAGCCAACCACTATTAATTTCTGCAAAATTTTCACCAAAATGAAAAAATGTGTTAGAAATAGCTTCCAATATCCAGTGATGTTCATATATGTACACACATAAAAAGATACACATACACACCAATTCCATTCCAACTCTTTAGTATACATCTTAGGAAAGACTCCCAGAGGAATCTTCACTGATAGAGATTATGGAAATATTATATTCCTGCTTGCCTTTATTCCTTCTCCTGAAAAATACATCTTAAAGTTCAGTCTTCTTGTCCACTGAGCTCTTGACCTTTTTTTTCAAGTTGATGAAAGATACTGCAGTAACCAGGCAGACACACAAGGGCAGAATAGTATCTTACTCATTCCTTAGTCTTTGAAACAAAAATGCCCCCATGAGCAACACGTGAGCTCAAGATTTTGTATCTGCCTGGATCTGTTTCTGTCATATAAATGACCACATATAGACACAGCCTTGACAACAACCACGTGAGACTCTATAAAGCAACAAACTCATCCATTGCAGATAACTGCAGGATCACACCTAAAATTTCTGAATGGTGTTGCAGAAGATCAAACGTTATGATTAAATGAAATAACACTGGACCATGGAATAGTCCACAGAATATTCTCAGGTAACAGCAGCCTTCCTCATTGTGACTGTAGAAAATTGTTCACATTATGTTCACATTTCTTATTGCATATCTGACAATAAAAAGAATTAATTTTAGTGAACATATATTGTGGTTGATATCACCAATGCTGAAAACCTTATATGAAATGCAGTGACTGATGCATTTGACATGATAAAAGCAATAACTATACTCATGTTATGCAACCATATCATTTTCACTCAGTAACTTTAGAGCTTAGGAATACATTCTAAGTATGTTGCCACAGAAAGTAAATTTTAATTTAGAAAAGAGCTATTAATAATTAGGACATCTCCCCTTTCCCCCACTACCCACAGTTGTTACAGTTTGTGGCTGTACTGCAGATCACTTCAGTTAGCAGAGTTCTGCTAAGAGCTAGAAGGGGGCACAAGCGTTATCTGCCAGTCACTGCTTGAAAGGCTATGAATGATCTTGCAATATCAACTTAGTGGATGCTCTATAAGACACTCTTAACATTCTTAACAAAACAAACTTTATGCAAGAGCACGCAGAGATGAGATGCGTGAGTGACTTAAGACACAGGATATCAAATTAATAATTAGTTTCAATCTTGATGAGTACACTACAAAAAGACAATTCTAGAAGAATTCACAGTCTAAAAATAAAATGCCATTATGTGCAAACAGATTAGGGGTGAAAAAAATTCCCAAATGTGGAATAGAACTTACCAGGTCAGCATCAGAGGCCCAGCCACCTCTACAAGCCAGTCATGGTTAAAAGCACACTCAGACGTGTGAACTTGAACAACTTTACTTGATGTATTAGACCTATTTCATTCTTAGATATACGTCCTCAAGAATTAAGGATGTTTTCCAACACACTGCTTGTCTCCCAAATGTGTTTGTTAAGCAACCAACCAACATAAATAACTTTCTTATCAATTTTTGGTAGAACTAATGAAGCGAACACTGCCACAGAAGAAAAGATGTACTTGAAATAGTGCTGATTTTATGCTTTTTACTCATTCTATGAGCAGAGAAAAAGGCTCAAATATTATATAAGGATGGGACATATGGTAGAAACTAGGGACTACAATGTGCTACCACAGACTAACACAGACTACACCAATTAACAGGAAAAGGATACTTGGGATCTTGAATATGTAATCTGTTGTGGTGTTAGAACTATTTGTTTGTAGCTGTTCCATTATTTTACAGTCGGGAAGATGGTTACTGGTGTAATACTATTCATGCATAAATACTCATATATTATCTGGTCCTGAGATATTAAAAATATCCCTTCAATCTCTTAAAGGGAGTGATATCAAAAAGGCATCTGGAGTAAATTTTTAAGACATGTTGGAAATAAACTATTTGCCACAGAAAGCATGGAAAATTCCACCACCTTCCTCTAAATACTGGTAATATTACTTAATAGGAAGCACTGAGTCACTGAAATTTATTTCATATCCAGGAATGAGTCTGGTAAACAGGTAGGTCATCTGTTTATGCAGAAAGACACTTTGGGGGGAAAAAAAACCTTTAGAACTTGTTTGGTGAGGGCAAGGAGGTCAGTTTGTTCCCAGTACCCAATCTGCTTTTTCCAAAATTCATTATCAAAGAGAAAAATAGAGTACTCCACTTCTGAGTGGCCTCACAAAAAAATCTCTACCTAAAAAAAGAGTCAAAGTTCAGACTGATTTTTTTTTTTTTTGAAAGAACTGTATTCACAGCCTAACAATGGCCCTTACACTTACTAAAAATGAATGGAATAAAACTGACAAAGCCTGCTGCCTAAAGTGAAAATGAAATAGAGGATGAAACAGATTAGTATTTCTGCCTTAACTATAGCCTGTTTTCATAGCACAGCAAATTACTGTTCTTTATTCTGAATACCATCTAACAGATCTATTCAGGATAGATGTGAAGTTCTGAAAACCAATTTTAAATTAAAAGATAAATACAACCACAAAGAATTGATTCTGGCAAACAGACAAATAATATGCAGCACATTTATTCTAAATACTTAATTAACCACATACGTGTATGTGCACACGAATCCAACAGGTAGAATCAAGATGATAGAGCAGCATGTGTCACTCACGAAAAAAAAATGTATTTTTTTAGCTTTGCTATACAGTTATCTTCAGGTAAGTATAACATCTATAAAACATTCTGAATAGCATTTATAGGTGGCTAATTATATTACTGTGCAAAATCTCACACTGTTGTATCTCGTGTGGCCTCTCAATTCCATGTGGTAATTTACAGGAAGGGGGATGATTTGTATCTATTGAGAAAAGAACCAGGGAGATGGGTATGCAATGTGAAGAATTGCTTTGCATAAATCTGTTAGCCCATAAAGCTAACACCTTTCTTGGTAGGTTTTGCTGTCACTTAGATGGGAAAGGACATGCTACTTCCTTCCTGTCTCCTTCTATTCATTACTTTCTAGACAACAGATCTGTCACATTTACCAGTGACATGGGAGAATGTGTTGGGGACAGCCTTAAGAGCTTTGACAACTGTGAACAGGCCTCCATTTCCACACAGAAATGGTAAAATGTGTGAGTCATAGGCAGAGGAGTAAGGAGAAATTCAGTATAGGGAAAGGTATAATCAAATCATTCCCCACATCATGATGTGTATTTGACAGAAAACATTACCACAGATAAGTTGAGGTTTCTTGATACTCCTCCAGAAGGGAGTCCTGATTAATGGTCAACCAATCCAGGGGACAAAAACCAACCAAACAAAAAAACCAACCAAACAAAACCCAAACAAACAAACAAAAAAACCAAACAAAAAACCAAAACCCAAATCAATTTGGCCAGTTTAGCAAGGTAAGACCCAAATATTTTCTTTTCACTTGTCTCTGTCAGGGAAACTTGAAGCAAATGCAGCAATAACTTCCCGAATAGCATCTGTAAGTTTGCTTTACTCTTTATACTACTATATTACAGTTGTGGTTTGCCAGCCACTCCAACCAAAACAAGTAACATAGCTAGCACAGGAATTGTTTTAATAAAGGAACTAGAGAAACACAAAATCTAGCAGGAAGAAAAATGGATACTCTTCCCCTAGTTACATAATAACAAAAAATTCCAGAGCCTTGCATGCTGCCTTCCCTCTTCCTTTAAGCCTTTATTTGGGTCTTAAATTTCAAACTCTCCTTCAAGAGTTACATTTTGTGCCATAGAGGCATAGAAAAAAGCAAAACCAAAACAGCAACAACAAACAACAAACCAAATAAATAAAAACAACCCCCCTCAAAAAAGCCAAAACCCAAACAAAAAACCACACCACCCTCCAAACAAGGCTACTAAAACTTTTCCATTCTGGTACATATGTTTTCTGAACTTGCCATCTGCACCCTCGAAACTGTCAAAAGCAGTTTGCCATGACACCTGCAACTAGCTTTTCTGGTCTTAGTACTTCTGCAAAAAAGCACTAGCTTGTTTACAAACATTTATTTGATTACCTTCTACAACAACAATAAAATTTTTGATTATGTTGATTGCAGATTGAGTTAATCTGCACTGTCGTTGCTCTTTCATTTCTCCCCTTCTCTAGTTAAGGCTTGAAGAATTTCATATTCCTTAAAATATGCTCCAGGCCACATCCCTCCCCTGCCTCATTTCTACAGTAGCTATTTGTACTCATTAAGAGGAAGGAATCTTGATTTGCAGATCAAATAAACAGCACACTCAGAGCTTTGGGAATTGGCCCTATCAAAAGATAGAATGTACGAGAATAATTAAACTACCATCCAAATTAAACCATTCCTCAGTTACCATCAACATCATCCTGTGTCAAATTCTGAACTCTCTCTCTGCCCATTTGGAAAATGATCCTATGTATCCAATGAAAAGATATAGGATAAAAAGATACAGCAAACTTGGATTAATCTTGCTTTCTTTTCTCCTTTTCCATTTAAGACTGGTTCATGAAACATCAGAAATCTCACCTTGACAGCGCAGGACCCTTGTACTTCCCTGTCTTTTTCTCCCCCGCTGTGCCCAGAGGAGCTCCTTCAGATTTACTTCTAAATTTTCCATGAGACTTAACCAAAGTTCAGATTTACCCACTTAAAAAATAAGATTCCATTTATATGCTCAAATAGTTTCCTTAGGTTTACAATAGTTGCTAAATGAGTTTGGCTAATATAATGAATTCAGATTAAATATACCTGGCTATAACATGGTTATTTATTAACATTCAGATTAAGATTACGACAGAAAACACGACCTGGATCTCATTTATTCAGGGTAAATCTGTTAATGAAAAGGTCAGAATAATTCCATGGAACAAAGACATTCATACAACCCAGTCAGAATTTTCCTTACAGTCAAGAAGACTATTCCTATTAATCTATGAATGCCTCTGCTATACCGTTACTAAAGACTAAATACACAGCCAGATCCCTTTCACCTTCCCACATGTTTTCCTTCTATTTAGACTACAAATAGGATTTTTTATATTTATCTCACAAGGATTAATACATTTCCAGTATAAATCTAGCTCCTG
Organism: Corapipo altera; assembly: GCF_003945725.1. NCBI lineage: Eukaryota > Metazoa > Chordata > Aves > Passeriformes > Pipridae > Corapipo > Corapipo altera. The sequence goes on from NW_020884876.1 coordinate 17,857,529, forward strand.
TACTGCTATGTAAGTTACTCAAGTGCTCCATAATCAAAACAGAAGTATAAATTGCAACTGATTAATTCAAGGTGCAGAACTGGAGAATGGACTGCAAAATCCTTCTACAGATTTCAAAGTTATGTCTTTTCAGATCCACCCTGCTGTACAGTCAGTTACATCACAGAGTTCAGATTCAGATTTATTACGTGTTTATGTGCATTCAAAAGAATTACTCATCAGCTTTTCTTCATAAAAGCCTTACAGTCCCAACTTCATTTAGATGCAGAGAAAGATTTTTTCAGCAGGACATTTGCTTTTTTCCTGATCCATCCTTCCAAGGTTTTGTCTACTCAGAAAAGGCTCCCTATTCCAAAACCGACTTAAAACATCACATAGTTTCCTCAGTTATCGTATCTATATGTCAGATGGCTGAATCCATACTACAACCCAGAGAGGAATGAAGACTTTCTGGTCAACATCTTTATTCAGATTAATTATCTTTATTCCATTCCATGGCATATCCATTCCATTCCATATCTTTATTCCATTCTCTTCCCCTTCTCCCAAATTACAGAGCAATTTACTAAAAGTTTGTACAGAAGTGAACAAAAAAAGAGAAAGATCACCCACGCACATGAAATTAACTCTACTGTTTTCAAATTATTTTTTTTTTAATAAGGAGAATTTTTATTTCTAACTCTCTGTATTTTAAAGCAAATAGCATTGGTGATTTTTTTTTCTTTATTTTTTTTTCTCCCACTGCAGAAAGTCCACAGACTTTAACCAGTATAGAATCAGGCCCAGAATTCGTGGCTACTCAGTTGCCTCTTTATGGAAGCAATGTAAATGCTACAGAAGCAGGATTTATCCCAAAATCTCTGTACCTAGAACTTATCAATCATCAACGTTTGTCTCTGAACTTTGAAGGAAATTGTTCCTTAAGACAAAAGCGGTAGTCCTGACTCATGATCACCAGCCCAATCCGTTAGGCCTTGGGTAATGTACAGTGTACATGCTCTCATACCTTGGCACCAAGCTTTTTCTGAGGGAGAACACATCAAACATCCCACAGTTCGTCTGTCTGGTACACAGCTCAACTATACTGCAGCAATAGTTTCTGCAAAAGTTTCTCCCTTCCTGAACGTATTACCAAGTCATCTGTGTCCCTTCTGGAATACCACTGAAGACAGTTATGCTGTCACAGTGATGTGCCTTTTGCACACTGCACAAGCCTTCCTGCTCCACAAAGGGAAACCGTGGTAGTTCTTACAGGACCGCCTACACCAAAAGACTGGGAGATGATCTGAATATTAAATAGTGTCCTACAATAACTGAAACTGGAAGATTTTGCATTGAATTCAGTAGAGTTGAAAAAACATAGTTTGTCAAAAAAAGAAAAAAAAGGAAAAAAACCTAGTAAATTTATTTTTTCTTTTGTGAAGGTGATTTTTACACACAAGTGGTCAGTTTACAGACTTGAAAGTTTATAACTATTAGCAATGAAGCAACATATAACTCAAAACAACCCCTCCCACACACCCTTCCCAGCATTAAAATCCTGGTATTTTGATATTACCACATGTAAATTAAACAGTAAGTTAATAAAATGGCTCAGTAAAGTGCTGGCTTTGGATGATCACTAAATTCCCTTCTACAAGCCAAAGACCATGCCATCTACACTGATACAACACAGGGATTAGTTTTCTTTTCATTATTAATACTGGTTTCTGTTACAGAGGAGAAATCTGGAAGGATTCATATCCTTCAGTGTATTTGTTTTGACATGTGCCTTTAGTTCTCCCATCACTACCACTGTCCACAAAAGCACAGGTTTGCTTAGTGCTGTACAACCTTTCAGATTTCTCCTCTCCTTAGATGCTGCACAGATTTATTTTTAACTTGTTTTTACATCATACTATATGCACTGAAGCCTTTTCATTATTACATAGTTTTCTTGAGAATGCTTCAGTGTGAACATTGTAACTGCGACTACAGGCAGACTGTAGTGTAAGCAGCATGTGGCAGCTTCAGCTACTGTATACAAGATATTTGAGAAAGTCTTTCTACCATGGTGCATGCACTTTGTCTCCAGCTTCCAGACATCCTATCATATAGCACTCAAGGCAGCCAGGGCTTTTATGAGAAACATATGGTAAGCAAAAGTCATGACCTACTTAGTAACTAGAATTAAAAGAAACTTTGAAAATAGTGGGTCCAGCTCCTTTTTCAGTTCCCTTGAGAAGCAGAAGTCATGCCATTGAAGTCAATGGAACTACAGCAGTGAAATCCTAATGTTACCCCCAAATTCAGACTGTTGAATAGCCTTGATAGTGATAACTGAATAATGAAAATGCGCACTTTGATTCAGGTGATCATTTATTTGAATAGATACATTCTGTCCCATCTTCAAGACAGGTGATATTTGTCCCCCCTTTAACTGATCCAAGCCATGGAGGTTTTAGGTGATTCAGGGACATGTTACAGAACTCTATATCCACTAAGGCCTTTTTCTGTAGCATTCAGTGCTATCACACCTCACAGCAACACTGCTTTTACATTTACCTGTTACTGCCCTACCTCATGATTCCAGTTCAAGGACTACTTGTGGTGCTGGTGGCAGTAACAGAGAGAAGTAAAGGCTGATTTACTCAAGGAAACTCACTGTTCAGCTAGTCCCAGGTTAAGGGAACACAGAAGTAACACTTGAAGTACTTTCCATCCAACTGCAGGAATCTTGACCAAGCCATTAAGAGTTCTTCCTAAAACATGTAAATTGTAAGCCTTTCAAGGAGAAAGCAGCTTTAAAATAATCAAGGAGACAACATCTTTTTGCAAGTAATAACAGTCAACTTTTAGTTTCAACTTTTGATTAGACATCCACTGACCATAGTTTGGTTCCCAAATTATAGGTTTGTTGCACAGCCTTGTAGGCAAGGTGCTGAGCGCTTTGCAGGCTTTTGCAGAAATAACCAACTCAGGAAGGTTGAAATAATGTACTTTGCAATTAGTAGCTTAGCACAGGTGACAAGTTGCAGAATAAAATATTTCTGCAAGTTAAAAAAGGAAATGTAAAATTAATTCTCTGCAAGCAAGTATTAGGCAATGATGAAACCATAAGCTGGGGGCTCTCACAGGCAGAGGAAAAGAAGGGAACAAGAAAAATGGTAACTCCCCAAGACTAGTTAGAAGAGAGCTACAAATTGATGCTGGCAGAATTCCTCCCTCCATGCCACATCCTGGGCTCCTATCTGCTTGTGGGGAAAAAAAAAGCCACAGAAACCAATCAACAAACAAAAAACCATCACAACGTGCATTACTGGAAAAGTTCAAAAACTGCACATGATCACTCTGGGGAAGCAGGGAACTTTTTACTTCCCCATTATTGGGGAGAGAAGAATGTAAACTCCCACCAAAACCACCAACTTCCTGCACACAGAAAAGAAAAATCACTCCCAAACATCAGACTGATTTAGCATAGCAGAGCTTATAGAAGGTAATGCTCTGCAGAAGTGAAAAAAGAAAGGTTAAAAAAGGGCACCAGTAGCACAGGCAATTTGAAAATGCCTGAAGCTTAATACAGATTTATTCTCCTTCCCATCTTTATTCCCTCTAAGAAGGCTATGCATTGAAAATTTGCATTTGAAAAGGACTTGCTCATCCTCTCCAGGGGATCAAAGCAGAAGGAAGGAAATCTTACTGCTGACTTTAGAACTCCATTAGTTCCTACAGCAACAGACCCATCACAGACACACACCCCTGGCAGCACTGGGAATGGCCTCGCAAGCAACCCAGATCTTGTTTGTGGCAACGGCACATTTCAGACAATGGTGCACTTGGCACAGAGCTGCAGCATGGGAACAATGCCTCTGGAAAGTCTAATGCTTCACCATACTCTCACTTACTACAGTCTTCATTACTTCACTCAAGTTTTGTATTTGGAAATTCATCAGGCAATAGAGTTCCACATCTTACAAAATAACAATCCCCCCAAAAATAAAATAAATAATAGTAATAATAAGAAAGAAATGTTCCATCTAAAAACTACTTCTCAATAAATAGCATGACTTCCTTTTCTCTAGTCGTGTAGTCTTCTTCACCCTGTGTCCCTAAGATTCTAAATGCCTTGGCTGACATGCAGGAACCAGTTGATGATGACATATATGAATGTGAATTTATAGACATATTTGCTCATAGAAAAATTCCTATTTCTGTAGGCAAAATCATGGTATACCACCTTGGCTTTTCACAGTGTTACAGAAAACATGATAGCTTCTGGCATCTGTGACCCTTCTACTTTTTTATTTAATTATATTTCTGTGAATTAAAAAATAAAATACTTACATAAATAAGGCTTTGTTGTAATTAATGTAAAAGGCTTCAAGTGGGAAACAGTTTTGTCCCAGGTGATCTGCAAAACTCACTTATCAAAAGAGAAAGATATGAACACAAAGAAAAGACAAATTAATAATATCCTTTGGAGTTTAATAACTTGGGCAATCATATTTACTAAAGGCAGCAGAAAAATATTTTAAAATTTTGATAAAAATTATGCCCTGGGAGGCAGTCTGAAAGCATAGGAGAAAAAACAGAAGGCATATGTACTCCAGTATAACTTCTCAAAGACAGACAAACTGGCAATTTTTTTCCTTAAGGAAGTCACTGAATACTTACTCCAGTGAGCAAAATGGTCTCTGGGGATGTTGCATATGAAAAATTTCAGGGAAATGGTGATCAAAAAACATTCAATGCCATTTCCTCTCCCACCTCACACATGCAATGACTGACATTTCCAGTTGGAAACAGACTTTATTTTGTACTTATGGGTCATGTTGATTTTTCTGAAGTTACATCAAGAAATACTTAAACTGAGAATGTAAGCTTATTTATTTTTTTTAAATCATTTCAGTTGCTGGATGGTGGTGTGCTTGGGAAGGCTAGATCTGATCTACTGAGATAAAGCAACCTACAGAAAAAAAAAATACAAATAGCATATTAGATTTGTTTGGACTTTAAAAAATACACTGTCCTACTTTCTGACAATGTGTTGAGCTCCATACTACAGAGAACAATAGATGTCAGGCGCTATTTTACTGAAGGAGTTCAGCCTGTGACACCAGACCTATGTCCTGTATGGAATACTGTCATAATTCAGGTCAGCTGAAGACAAGCAAGTTCAGAAAGCACTGAGGAGGAAGAAGAGAAGGGGAAGAAGACATGCTGGCAGATGAAACAATGCTCCAATTTTAAACTTAATGCCAAAATATTTACCTATTTTTACATACAAAGTTCATTTCTTGCACACATCCTTCAAATAGTTTTTTACTTGTGTCCTGACTGAAAATAGGAAGAAAATCCTGGTGTTTTCCAGTAACTTCAAAAGAAAAGGAAAAAAAAAAAAAAGAAAAAAGTTATCTAGCATGCTCTGTTCTTAGGGTGAAATTAATGTTTATTACTATAGCCACAGTACCCAGCATTGAGATACTCTTACTACCAGCCTAGCTTGTTAGCCACACCAGGCACTTCTGTATCACATTCTAAAACATTGACACACAGAACTCAGAGATGTACAGATTTTTACAGAAAGACTACTGGGATAACTTTTATTAACAATGGAAGGAACAAAGTAACTTGTGATATAAAGCAAATATCCTCCAAGCTCCTGGATGTGGTACAATTCACCAAAGCAGCACACATGGAAAAAAATCAAAATTTTTCCTTCCGTACTGGACCAAGGGTCACAGATTTCAGAGATATATGTCTTCCAACTGATACTTAGTTCAGATACAAACATGAATATACTACACTTGAGGCTATACCTTGAGTTATTCAAGACACATTGTCCTACATGGAACATTCGAGACACAGAGAAAGCAGTATTCAAATTGCGATATCTGCAAAAGCACTAAGTCATTTTAAAGCCTGCAGTTGCCTTTTTTTTTGTTATTCTACATAGAGTTTGAGGTCTCTGCATTAGCCAGGGAGCCACTTGTATTAAATCATAGATCACTTCTTTCCCACCATCCCACGGATGTCTGAAACACAGTTTGTTTCTAGCACTTAATCGTGGCTTTGCAGAAAGTAGGGAGGAGAAGGTCAAGGGCAACAACTTGGAATAAGAGCCGGAGCAAATACAGCTACTGGCTTCAGTACTGGAAGCTCTACAAAAGGATCTGCCAGTAATTTCCTTTTTTTTTTTCAGAGTATTTTGGCTCTGTTTACTTCATAAAAGGTGATCTAAGTGTACTGGGTGATGGAATTTATGATCTTTACTGAAGAGCTAAGAAGAACTGAAAGAGATGTTTCTTCACTGCAACAGTAAGGAGAATACTTCAAGTATGACAAGGGTTTTTACCTTAAATCACTTTAGGTCTGTTAACCTCCTTACTTAGAAAGCATCTTGATCACTAATTATGCTACTTTGTACTTCCCTCTCTTTTATCTGCTATCAGTAGTGTAATAATAGCTCCAGTCTCTTATTTTATAAGGTCACTTAGAAACGTCTACACACAGTAGCAACATTACTCTCCAAAATTTAGAATGAACTAGTAAACCCACATACACCACGGCTGAAGCAATTTTAACAATTTTCTCCAATAGACTTTATAGGTCCCAGATCAAGTAATGTGAAATGCAGCATTAGACTCTATGAGGAGAGCAGGGTGACTGCAATCAGAGCTCTGGGAGGAACATGCAGAATAGTTTTTGCCAGCCTTTCCCAGGCAAAAAGATTGAGCTGTAACAAGAATCCTACTTCCTCTACTGTTATTTAATATCCACAAGGAAATCCAATTGCATTCCATATGTACTCTACTGCCTTTCTTTCTCTGTCTTTTTGGGGTGTTTTTTTCCAGACTCATTCCCATAGAATTTTCATTGTCAGTCGCTTTTGCTAGAGAAGGCAAGGTATATTTACCAAAAGCGGACCTTCACCCCTTAATACCAGTAATGAAAGTATCTAGGGTTCTGCCAAAATATTCGGTCTGCCCTTTCTTCTCAAGGAATCATTTTAATTATTTTCTTCCTGTCACAGACCCAAATTTCTGATCAGTCTGATTTGCAGCTCAGAGGTTTATAGGGCTACATAATTTTATGGAACCTTCAAGAAAGAATTTATAGGCTCTGTGGAAATTAAAGCATTTCAAATAAGACAGGCCAATGACTAAAGCAGTGTAACCCATTTCTTGGTCTACTTTCAGCAATTTTTGCTTACCCTCCTATGAGGTCCTCCCCAGACTGTGGGTATACCTCACCTAACAGTAAAAGGTCTCTCTTTTTTAATGTCTAGCAAATGGAATTTTTCCAGGCCTATATTGGCTTCCTTGCATCTTATATAGATGGTCCAAAGGAAAATGTATGCTTATACGATTATTCTATAGGCTTTGTTATCTATCTTTTAAAATGATATATGACAAATAGTTTTCATCATATTCCTTTAATCCAAACTTACGTTACTTTTTCTACCATATTAACCCCTAAGAGAAATTTTTATGGCAACTGCAATCTTGTTTGGTGATTGCTTGCAAGCATGAAATCCAAAGTCATTTATCTTTAAAGAACTCTGCCTAAAAAAAATATCCATTTGCAAGTGATTTGCAAGATTTTGATGACACAGATTCAAAGTTGACAAACAGAATAACAAGAATGTCAAGAGCCTTACTGTCCAAGATATTTAAGCTTCTCTGAATATTCAGCTGAAGGTTATTATTTCACGTTATAGTCAGTCAATTTTTCTATCCTCTTTATCTCTGTATTTTGATCAAAATCTAGGGACCTCTTACAACATCTCTAGGGGCAATAGGAATTTTTCTTTTTCTTGGAGTGGACCACCAGCACATCCATTTGGAAGTCTGGCCTGGTCCTAAAAACTCAAACTGGAAGGCCTGCAGCAATAAATCTGCTCTCAATTCTGACAGATATTACTGGGATTCAGATCAATTAAGTCAGTACTCAGAAACATGCCTTAATTTCTGTCTTTTTTTTTTTTTAATTGATTAGGCTACGCAATTCCTAACAAAAGGAAAGGCTAAAATGCACCTAACACTTAGATCAGTCAAACTTAGTTCAGTTTCAAAGCCCCCTGCATTATTTTCATGGAAACCTCAGTCATCACTGATATAAGAACTAGTTAATCTTAAATGAAGTGCTCTAGTTCTCTGCAAACTGTCATATCTCTCTCTGCTCAGGTTGTTTGTCATAACTGTTTTTTTGGGGCATGAACCACGGCATGGTTTCATTTAGCAATTATGAAAGTTGTTGCCATGTTCAGTGTTACACAAAAGAGTTTTACAATGTAGAATTATACAAGAGTTAATATTATTTCCATGTCTTGATTTGACAGCTCTGGAATTTAGTTTTTGTGATGTTTTGTTTTCACTCACTGAACCTGCTGAGATCTACAATGTCCAATGTCATAATAGTACAAAGGGAAAATTACTGCAGAGTTCAATCCTATAAGAACATCTACTAGTGTTGTGACAGTTCAATTCATGCTGTTAAAATTCTTTTAGAAGCTTGAAAAGAAAATGTGTGACTGGTTAGTTCTTACATGCTGCTGCAATTATTTAGACAGCATGAAAATTCGTAAGATCGTTCCATAATAAAGCCTATATATACAGCATTTGACCAAAACCAATAATTTGAGAAAGTTCTCAAAAGTTTCTAAATAAGTCCTGTGGTGTATCTGTATCTGGGTGTTATTGGTCATTCCAATAAGTGGCAGAAGTATCCTCAACCCCTGACAACCTGAATAAAATTCATTATATGTACATACGCATGTAAGTGTGTAGATATAGATATACAGATATATGCATAAACACTACTATACTTTCTCACCAGTTAACCAGACAAAAAAAAAAAAATTTCAAAAGAATTCACTTTTTTCCCCCTCTCTGTTGTCAGACTACTTTCCCATTAAAAGTTTTTTTAATTCTCTAAATTAAAACAACTCAAAGCTATCTCATGAGCTATTTTGAGTATAGTACACTTCCCAAACTATTAAAAAAGTACGGTAATTAAGTCCAACATGATCTTTAAAAACATTCCCTGCTGTCCAAAACTTCATTATTGTTCTTCCAGATATTGGATACTGTTTTCTCTCTGTAATGTAAGACACTAATTCTAGGTAATATTTAATACCTTAAAGTGATAAAAAAATCCCAATTCTCCAGTCTTTCATCATGTGCCCATATCTAGTCCTCAGGCAGCCTAGAAAAACAAACAAAAAACCTAAAGCAAACATGTACTCAAAGCAAAAAAACACCAAACCATGCCCATTTGCACTCGTAAAATGACAAGGCATCTCCAAGAATAGTATATATTCACCACAGAACCCTCGGATTACTTTGCAGAACTGAAAATCACAAAATCATGACGGATGTCTGAGATTACTTTCAGCTTCCATCCAAATTCTTGGGCTACAACGTGCTTTCCCCTCAGACAGTATTAATGACTGGGGCCTCACTGTGTTTGCAGTGAGTAGTCTGTAAGTCACACCACCTCAGCCTGGAAAATGCATGAAATAAACATGTCTGATCTCAGTTGAACAAAACCAGACTGACTGAGAAAGCTCCCTGGCAGAGAACCAAAGAGTAGCTAAGGGAAAAAAGAAAAAGAAAAAACATTATGGAGGGAATTTGTAGCAGGTGCCTTCACTTACCAGCTACTTAAATTCTGCCAGATCACAATGGCCCAGAGAAACAAAGAAGCTAGAAGACAACCTGTGCTTTTTAAGCTCACATTACTTCTCCATGAATATGATAATTCCATATTTTAATGTCTCTTAAAAGACATAAAAGGAAATCTATCTATATCAGAAGGCTTAAGAGACCTGTGATTACATCTTGAGGAGTAGTGTTGCAATGTTTTTGGCTAGATGAACCAAGTGACAAGTTATATATTTTACAGATTAAAAAAGTCTAATCTAACAAGCAGACTACTCAATGGTTTCAGAGGTTGACAGATTAGGAAGGGTATTCTTCACCTTTGGTTTTTACCATTGGTTTATCTAGAGGTTTACCAAGAAGTAAAACTCAAAATGAAGAATATGATTTACACTTTAGAAGAGAGGAAAAGGAAAATAAAAGAATGATCGTTATGCCCCTCCCAGGGCATAATGATTTTCTGCTGTAGAGTCTTCAGTATTAACAGATTTTCTTTAGCTGCAACTTTACCTGTTATTTCATTGTTTCTAAATTTTCCAAGTGAAAAATAAAAAAAAAAAAGAAGGCTCTAATACTTTTTTAAGATCACATGCACAATTCCATTAGTGAACGAAAATTCAATATTCAATAAAGCAAAGGAGGGTAGAGCAATACTTCTACTATGTAAAATTATTTGGCTTAGGACAAACAAGTCAAAACCTTCACTAATGTATAATTATGGCACCACATACTAGTAAACATTGACACAGCTTATACAGGAACAAAGAAATTGCTCTGTACTAAACCAAACAGCACCTAGTATGGTGATAGTCCTTGACAGTTTGCATCCTCTATCCCTAACGATTTTGACTCAAAGCAAACTTTGGATCAGAACAACTTGATTTCACAAATCCAAAGGTGTATGAAGGCTTTCTAAGACAGAATGAGATGCCTGCAAAAGCTAAGATTTCTCTCTCCCAGACAGCTCCACAGTCCAACCCTTTACTGTATTGCCAGTACATGAGCACTACACACACCAAACAGAAAGTCACTCTCCTCCAGAACATACCTGCCAAGCATAACCCAGATCTACCTTTCTTCTTACCTATGGTATTTTTATTGCAAGTCTCAAGATTTCTCTCCAACTTTTTCCCCCTTGCCTCCTAGGAATAACACAAGCTGCCATCAGCACCAAATATAATTAAATAAATAAAACTTACAACTTTTTCTCAGCAAACGTTTTGATACTGCAACTCTTCTCTCCTGCTAATCCAAGAAGCAGTATAAAAGATGAGACTGAGAGGAAAAGCCTTTCCCAGGTCAGGCTGGACAAAACTACTCTGAGCCTGCAGCCTAAACCAGCAGTAATCACCAGTAACCTCTGGCACCTGAGCTTAGACAAAATAAGAAATAAAAAATTGTGTAACCCTTCACATCTTTCTAAAATCTGGTATTTTTTCTAGACCCTTTCTGGTTCCTGAACACTTCTAAAAAATGAAGTTAAGTAGCTTCAGGGAGATAAAGTTCAAAAAATGGCTCTCAAATTTCCATTAAGACAAAAAAATAACTCAGTGAAGTTGAAGTTTGTGAGGAATAGGGTTCATAACAAAACCAAAAATATTATTATAACGAGTGCTTTGTTATTTTAAAAATAAACATGGAATATGAAACAACAGATGTTTGGGCTAAGGAAACAGCCAAGGTAATGCAATAGGTTAAGGTAAGGCTAAGACTAAAGTCAGGCTGTGATGATAACTAAATTATCATAAAAATATATTACTAACATTTAGGATTTTTTTCATGTGAATTCAATATCATGCATTCTAAAAGAAAATTTGATCCACTATTGCTTACTTAGCAGTAAAGGAAATAATTAATATTTTATCAATATATTGCATTACATTATAAATTACATTAGCATCATATATTCATAAAGACTTCTTCCCTTTGTGTTAAAATACATCAAATAAGCACCAGAAAACAGTTGTATCTATTAAACGTGAAAAAGAAGCAAGATTTTAATTAAAAGCAACAACAAGAGAAGGATCATACAGCAGAAATTTTACCATGATATTTCTCAGAAGAGTTTTAAAAAGTAGCTTAATCTAGTAAAGTAAATCATACTTTTCAGTTTTTCACCTGCATAGGCACACAAAGGAGGGTCAGCATGCAAGGAAGAAACCTTCCTTTCTTTCAAGGAGAACAATTAGTGCAGCTGAACTCCTTCAGCAGTTATGAATACATGTAAAATGACCCCTGCACATCTCATCATTGAAAGTTCAACTCAGCATCTTTAGCATTTGCAAGATTCTATCACTTACAGCAAAGTGAACTGCATCATCTGGTTAAACATTAATAAACTGTGATTTCCTATGCTAATTTAGGAACTCTGTTACCCTTCAGTGCTAAAACCAACATACAACCACTTCTTTCATTTGGTTTCTGGTTGTGGAGACATTTGTGTATCCAGGGTCCTTTGCAAGCCTCAGATTGAATACCAGCTGGGATACCTAATGAGACACAGACAAAGCTTGTTGTCTATTGATTAAATTCATTTTTATAAACCCTGAGTTACTGTTTGCATGTTATTAATGAGTATTAGAACTGCAGTCCACACTATCTGATTACGATACATTTTTTTCTGTAATCTGGTTACTAAGCAACATATCTCTTTATCACATCATTAGACCTGTAAGATTCTGTTGAGGATGTTTGTACTGTGCCTGTAATTGTAGATCTGAATAACCCTTTTAATTCTCTCTCTAGGAAAAAAAAAAAAAGAAAAGAAAGAAAAAGAAAAAAAAGGCTTGCAAAATTTGTAGAATGCAATAAAGACTAATAACTGAAGTTCACACCTCATACACTACTGTATCATAGTGAACCAAACTAGAATTAAAAAAAATTTAGAATTATTGCCATATTAAGTTTTTAGGACTCTCTGTCTTTCCAATTTTCTTTAATGAAGTGGCATAGACCAGATCAGTCATAAGCCCATTATTTCTTTCAAGTCACAAAATAGCAACCTATCGAGTCACTTCCATTTTAGCAGCAGGTTCAGCAGTGGTTTTGTGGTATGTTAAATGTACCTGAAATACAAAAGTTGAAATATGATTGTGTCATGTAAAGAATGAATATGAAGACAAACGTAACTCTCTATGAAAGAACTATGCAAGGAGGGAAAACGAACTTTGTCTCTTCTACAGGAATTTTTTGTGTTATCCAACCTGTGAGCAACTCTGCTGCAAGAAGTCTCATCCTCAGGTCATTGCCTACAGCTCCTATTCAGTGATCATAGTAACACTGGAAGAGAGCACCTCAGTATGCCTGATGGGAGGAATTAACATTAGTGCATTATTATTCAATTGGGAAAGTCAGAATTAGAAAAACAGGCTCACAGTTATAAAAATGTCACTTATGTTCCTGCTTGGCAGCTGCACTCTTGATCTCATTGGTTTTTGGCAATAGGCTTCTTATGCTAGAGCTTTTCTTTTTGCTCTTGGGACTCTCATGGCAGGCCAGTATTTTCCCCTGGCATTGATAATTTACTACCAATCCATTATCCATTACCTTCCTGGCACGTGCAGACTTCAGAAAAACTTTGTCTAGGATTTGGCACTCTACCCAGTGCCTGATAAATGCTATAAATTTTATTTCTTCTCTTACGGTGCAAATTGGAAAAATATGGCATGCAGTTATGCACGCATGACACTGTCCTCAGCCAGGGCTGCTTTTCACCATAAAATCTTCCAAAAAGAACAGAAACAATTTAGTGTCTCTAAAACCAGCACAAAAAGAAAAGGGGGGGAAAAAGTTGCAGTTCTGCTAGAGACGTTTGATTTTCTGAACACACCAATAGAGCTTATGTTTTGAAAATAAAGCTTCTCATTCTAAAAACTTTGAAACTCTGCCTTTAGATCAGTAATGCATCATCCATTTCTGAGTGGACCAAACTTCAAAATCAAAGAAGTTCCTTTGAAGACACAAACCTTGTTGCAACTTTGCCATAAGTACAGAAAAGTAAAAGAAACAAAGGTTAAAAGATAAAAGCAAAGAAAATCTAGATTATAGATAGGAGTGTTGCTTTTACCATCTGACTACATGTATATGTACTCATTGTAGGACACTTTTTCTCCAATTAGTTTGCACATTAGGTTGTTTTGGATACCAAATACCAACCATATTTATCCATGAACAACAGTAGAACAGAGCTGAAATTAATTGCAATAGCAAGACACCTACTTAAAAAAAATCCTAATGAATAGGCTGATACCACTCTGAAAAATCTCCTTGATGTTAATAAAAAATGTGTAAAAATGTTACAGTTTTCATATTTTGAAAATTGCATCTTAGGTCCTATAAGTACACTGACCAAACCTTATGTGTACTGAAGTGAAATATCACAGAAATCATATTACACCTTCTCAAAGACAACAAAGAGTATGAAGACTCAATGTCACCAGTCTGTCATCTGCTATAATTGTTTTCAATGTGCAACAGTTTGCTGGATTAAGCACTTACTATCACAGTCAGGCTCTCCAAAGTAAAATTTTTTTTTTTCTCTTTCTAGGAAGTTGCACCATTTTATTACCAACTATTGTATAGTGTAATGTATCTGTCTACCAGAGCTGATCTTCAGCAATCAACTTAAAGGTGATGTTTTATCACTTTGACTTGGTTCTTTTTACCAAGTAAAATCAGTATTAACTTGTCAGTGATTGTCAGACTAAAATTTTAAGGGCTTTTTTTCTGTAATATGTGCCACATTATTCCTGTTTACAAATGACCATATTTTACTGCTTTATGAAGTTATATTGGAGAAAACAGTTACTCTCAACACAAAATAGTCCAACATTAGCCACCTACTGTGATTAAGACAGTTGCCAGTAATCTAACAATAATGCATCGGTGAAGAAGGCAATGAAAAACTATCCCCTCTGACTTACAGAAAATTGCATTCATGGTTAGTAGAAAGTTTGGAGCACAGGTACTCTGGAGAATAAATACTTTGGTTCCCTGTGTTCCAAAATGGATCACTTGTCTAATATAGTATTTTCTCCATATGCCATCACATATTTGCAATTCTTCTCAAATTCTGATGCTGTTGGTCTGAATCAGCCCAACAGATTTCTGTACTCATCTGTTCTTTTGAGTCCTTAGGATGCTCTGAAAGCATACTCACTAGTGAGACCTCCATAAAAAAAAGCTTGAGACAAAGCCAGATTTAGAAGACATTGCTTCTTATTTTACACAACAGCTTAGTGGTTTTGTGCTCACCCATCCCTTCCTGCCCCTCCTCTGCCCAAGCTAAAAGAGTTATTGAATGATGGCAGGAGATAGACATGCACAGACACAAGCACCCACACCAACAAATATGAGAAGCTGAGGCTTTAGTTTCATAACCATAATGCTTAATAATGTCATGGAAAAGAGAGGTTTAAAGTACTCCTGAAATTAGCATTTATTTCTACATAATTTAACAATACCAATCCAAGAGAGTGAGACATTGCTCCCAGACTGCCCACTTTACCTTCTGTTTCTTAAACATGACAGACAGCTTCAAGCCCTTAATCTAAATCAAACAGAAGGTAATTGAAATGACGTATCTTTCATTTTAGTAAATATCCCCACTGCTGAACTTCTGTGAAAACAAATCTATTCACTTAAGTGTATAGCTCCAAAGCTCTTTAATAGATTCACATTTCCTTCAAAGTGAACAGCTACATGCCAAAGCAACCTAAGTGCAGGAGACTGCCTGCAGAAACCTCATATTACTTTCAATTCAGCTAGACTAGACTTTATCCATTCAATGTACTGGTTTCTACAGATATCATTCCGATGCACTTCATTTTACTTAATCCAGGATTCTAGTTTCTATGAGAATAACAAAAACACACACAAAGAAATATTTTTAGAAAAATGTTGTACCCTAAGATAAATGCTACACAGATTGTCTTAAAAACCAGCAAGATTCTTCAGGGAGATGATGCTCCATTCTGAAGTATCCTGCTTCATCCCCTGAGCTATGAGATACTCACTTTTTATCTCTGACATTCTGAGCAGGGAATCTTTCATCTGTCTAAATGTGGATGCGCATGAATCCCCAGATCATCATCAGAGCTCTAGCTGCTCTAGAATGCTGTAGTATGGCTCATGCTCTGTGATTTGGAGCATGATTCCTCTCTTCCTAAAACATGGGCCTATGTGAATCTGATTAAACATACTAACTCACTAGACGTTTAAATTTCTGCTGAGCTGATATATTTTGAAAACTGAGTTATCTACAAATATTGCAAACATATAATAAGATTGTATTGTACAGTAGCTTTTATTTGCTTTCTGTTCATCCTACAAACATAGAACATTTAAATTTCCCTTGGCCAGCCTAATTGGCCAATTGGTCACTCTGTTTATGTTTATCTCATATTCTATGACTCAGGAATGGTGATAGAGTATGACTCATTTCGCATATTTTTTGAACAAACACATTTTATGGCAAAGGAAAAATAAAAGCAACATTAGCAGACCTAAAGAAAAAAATTTCGCTAGAGCACACAAACCAGTATAACAATCCTAATTCTGATATTTATTGGAGAAACTAACAGGGAAATTAATATCAGGCAGGTGGATCATTTGACTGGAATTAAAAGAAAGATAGCAAATTGACAACTAAGTCCATATACAACTGTTCTACAAGTAAAAATCATCCCAGTAGCTGCCAAACATCCTAGCACAAGAGACAGGAATTTCTCAGTAAATCTAAAAGAAACCACATAAAAAAGGAATAAGAAATAAGGAATAAGAAATCAGGAAAAGTATATCTTAACACAGCAAGCTTAAGACTGTCTGGCACCACAGGTTCGACTTAAGAGTTGGACTCAGTGAGTCTTGTGGGTCCCGTCCAACTCAGAATATTCTGTGATTCTGTGAAATGTTCTCACTTTCAGCCACTCCCAATATTCATCAGTCAAAGGGAATAAATTCAATGTTGTGAATGCAATTGTAACTAAATCTTGCAGAATGGGAGCATCATAAAAAAAAAACGTAACAGAAAAGAAATTATTTTTTTTAGACGTTTGCATGAAGATTAACAAAGGTGTCCAGTGACACCTTTTTAAACAATAATGGTTTACTCTTTGACAGTGTGTAGCATTTTTATTATTCTACTGCCTCCTGTCCTTGTTCTTGGAAGTATCTGCTTTTGAAAGGTGTCTTATTTTTACAAAGTGAAGTACTCTGGATGAAACTGCGCTAAAAAGTAAAATATTGTAAACGTTACAAAACCTACCAGTCCGAACAAGATTTCTATATGAAATTGTTACAGGGAACATTGCAAAAGTGAGAAAATCAGAAATAACTGAAAATGAAAAAAGCAAGAAAGAAATCCTTTGTACGTAGGGAAAAAGAAGAGAAAATCACAAGTAAGATCAAGCATAGAAGTGAATAGATTAGATTTTTGTCACAGGATGTTCTCATTATCAAAGATCTAGTTACAGTTACATTCACAACATTCAATTTATTCCCTTTTATCACAGGATTAATTGCATGACCATGGTAAAATAACAAACTAATACAATAAATTTAACTTCTATTCTCCTTTAAGTCACAAAAAAATTGCAGGTATAATCCTTTCAGTCTTCCTTTCACACATTAGCAGCTATACAAAGCTGTGGAATACTCTAAACTCATGATTCAAAATAGAACATCAAAATGTACCAGGAAATTTAAGTAAGCAATAGAAGGAATCACCAAAGAAAGAATACAAACAAGGCGAAACTACTGTTCTGATACCTATTTTCAAAAGCAGCATCTCACACAGGTCACCATCACACCCAGGATGTCAGCAGAAGAGCTGTATATGGAACTTAAAAGGACTGCAGAAGGTAAAAGGTTTGTTAGTCTCCCCGTCCATAACTGTACAGAAATATAAATTCAACAATTTGTTATTTTGAATATATAGCCAGCCATATTGCAAGCCACGCAACTTCACATATTAGATATGTCAACTATATCCTGGTAAATTCCACAGTCTAGAATAAACCTTTATTAAAATTGTTGTTCTGTGACTTGTGTCTTTACTTAGGCTTTTGGTAGATACATAAGCACATCACTAGAGTACAGAAATGTGTATTCTGTTTCCATTTTTCCCATGCTCAAAAATTTATTAAGCCTGCCTGTCATATGTTTAGACCTAAATAGTCGCAAATCAAATCATCTCCATTTCATAGAAACAAAAGCAAGCGTCATTATTTTTCTGTGGTATGCCAGTCTGCTTCAGAAACATGCCAGCCCTCACAGAGCATGGAAATCAATAGGCATAATGAGCCAGAGTTACATTCCAGAGGCAAGTGATTCTTCTCAGCTACTTAATATGTGCCTTATGATGACTCTGTGGCCTTCCTGGTGCAGTGCAGTATGAAGACTTTCTCGATGTGCGTTTAGGATGGCCATGTGTTGTGGTTTAACCCATGTGATTCACTTGTGGTTTTATCATTTGTCAGTAATGTAAGGTCATCCTAAATGAGTACTAATAAAGCCTTATAACACTTCACACTCGTGTGAATTCTCTATCCAAACATAGTATATTGGAGAAGTAATTACTCAATGCTTAAGTGATTTTTGGAAGAAATTGTGCAGATTCTTATGGCCAGCTGAGATCTATGTTATAAAAGCCAGGTCTAGGAGAGAAATGGTAAAAGGCACGTTTGTGCCTCTCTAGTCTTGGGACTGGCGGGTACAACCCTGGCTTGTCCCAGCTTCTCATATTTGTGCCAAAACAAGACAGGATCTGCTTTTATGCCAGTGGATGGGAAATTGCTGTCAAAGGAATTTTTATAGTATTCCGTTTGCATAATGGGATCTCATAAACATCAAGGAATACCTTAGAGCCTGGATAAACATGGTGAAATCATGTCTCCATTGGGATTTTTGCCACGGATATCAGAGGAGGCAGGATTTGAAACTGCTGTGTTTTAAACTGCTTTGCTTCAGAGGCTGTAATGTCTGTCCAGAGATTGTGAAGTTATAGTAGGAATGCCAGGTGGAAAAACCACACTCCTTTTAGTGTGATGAGGGATCTTTTTGATTCAAAGACGTGTGTCATTCTGGGAGCTTTTATTCACTGCCAGCACCTAACACTGTTTATGTAAATGTAAGATACTGGTTGTTGTTCTCTAGAGCATGATATTTGTTGATTTTTAATGTGAGGCTGAAACTTAAGCTTCTGGCCTTAAGGAGGAGTGATAGTAACGCTTAGTGCCATTGGATTGTGGGAAATACTGATTTTTGTATATATTCTCTTGTATTTAGGATAACAGTCTGAAAGACAGTTTGCTAGGAAGTAAATCATGGAATGTCTTGGGTTGGAAGGGACCTTAAAGATCATCTAGTTTCAACCCCACTGCCATGGGCAGGGGCATCTTCCACTAGACCAGGTTGCTCAGAGCCCTGTCCAACCTGGCCATAAACACTTCCAAGGATGGGGCATC
Source organism: Corapipo altera (assembly GCF_003945725.1). Taxonomy (NCBI): domain Eukaryota; kingdom Metazoa; phylum Chordata; class Aves; order Passeriformes; family Pipridae; genus Corapipo; species Corapipo altera. The sequence goes on from NW_020884876.1 coordinate 17,876,634, forward strand.
GACAACTTCTCTGGGCCACCTGTTCCAGTGTCTCACCACTGTCACAGGAAAGAACTTCCTCCTAATATCTAATTTTAACCTGCCCTCTTTTAGTTTGAAATCTGATCATTCTTGGCGGCTCTCCTCTGGACTCACTCCAATAGGTCACTGAATCACAGAATAGGTCAGGATGGAAGGGACCACAATGGGTTATATGGTCCAAACTCCCTGCTCAGGAAGGGTCATCCTTCCTGTGGTCAATGACCTTCCTGTGCTGCAGACTCCAGAGCTGGATGCAGTACTTCAGGTAGGATCTCATTAGCAGAGGGGCAGAATCACCTTCCTCAACCTGCTGGCCATGATTCTTTTGATGCAGCCCAGGATACATTTGGCTTTCAGAGCTGTGAGCACACATTGCCAGCTCATGTCCAGCCTCTCATCCACCAGCACCCCAAGTCCTTCTCAACAGGGCTGCTCTTGATCTGTGCATCCTCAGCCTCTATTGATACCAGGTGTTGTCCCAACCCAGGAGCAGCACCTTGCACTTGGTCTTATTAAACCCCATGAGGTTCCCATGGGCCCTGTTCTTCAGCTTGTCCAGGTCCCTCTGGATGGCATCCCATCCTTCAGGTGTGTCATTTGCAAGTTTGCTAAGGGATCCCTTCATCTATGTAACTTATTAAGATATTAAATAGCACTGGTCCCAGTACAAACCCCTGAGAGACAGCACTTACCACTGATGTCCATCGGGTCTTTGACAATTGACCACTACCCTCTGGATGCAGCTGTCCAACCAATTCCTTATTCACCAAACAGTTCACTCATCTAATCCATCTCTCTCCAATTTAGAGAGAAGAATATTGTGGGGGACAGGCTTTACAGAAGACCAGATAAATGACATCCATAGCCCTTCCCTTGTCCTCTGTAGTCACTCTGTCATATAAGGCCACAAGGTTATTTAGGTAGGCCTTGCCATTAGTGAAGCCATGCTGGTTGTCTCAAATTGTCTCTTTGTCTTCCACGTACCTTAGCACAGCTTCTAAGAGGATCTTTTCCATGGTCTTCCAGGCACAAAGGTGAGGTTGACAGGTCAGTAGTTCCCAGGGTCTTCTTTTCCACCCTTTTTAAAGATAGGTACAATGTTTCTCCTTTTTTCCAGTCACTTGGGTCTTCCCTTGACTGCCATGACTTTTCAAATATCATGAAGAATCACGTGGCAACTATAAAGTCTCTCAGGACTTTGAGATGCATCCCATTGGGTCCCATAGACTTATGTACATTCAGGTTTCTCAGGTGGTCATGAACCTGATCTTTACTTACAGTGGGAGGGACTTTGCTCCTCCACTCCCCATCCTGTTGTACATCCACTAAAGAGGTGTGGGAAGAGAGGTTGCCATTGAAGACTCAGTTAAAAATGTTGTTGAGTACCTCAGCCTTCTCCAGTTTGCCAGTACCATTTACCAGAAGGGTACACTTTCTTTGAACTCCCTTTTCTGGTTTATACACCTATAGAAGCCCTTCCTGCTATTCTTTGCATCCCTTGCTAGGTTCAATTCCAGCTTCAACTTGGCCTTCCTGACACCATCCCTACAGAACCGAACTTCATCTCTATACCTTTCCCCGGTCACCTCTCCTTGTTTCCACTGCCTGTGCATTTACTTCTTTCCCTTTAATTTGACCAGCAGCTTCCTACTCAGCCATTCCAGTCTCTTTCCTTCCTATCCCAATTTTTTCCTCCTGGGGATGGCACTCTATGAAAAACTTCCATAAAGATCTGGCAGATCTGTTCCACTTCCTTGTCCCTGAGGGCAGTCTCCCAGGGGTTCCTATTGAGTATCTCCTTGAAGAGCTGGAAGTTTATTAATTCAGGGACCTAACTTTAATCCTTACCTGATCCATATCCCTCAGGACTGCAAACACTACCAATGCATGATCACTCCATCCCAGGTTGTCTTAAATCTCGATGTCCCTGATGAGACCACTTATGTTGGTGGCCATCAGATCCAATATCTCCTTCCCTCTGTTAGGGCTGTCTATTACCTCACCTAAGAAGTTATCCTCCGTGCACTCCAGAATTTTTCTTCTGCCTTAGAGAATTGTAAAATATTAAATAAATGTAAGAATTCAAGAAAGAACAATTAAAAGCTCAGATGTGGTGCCTGAAACTTTGGGAAATATGTTTTGTTCTGCAGCCCGAATATTACTGTAAGATAATATAAAAATATATGTGCCAAATTTTGCTTTAATTCAACTCAGTATAAATCAGGAATATTTAACATTATCAGTAGACTTCTCAATTTATACCCATACAGCCATAAAGAAAAAATAACCAATATATTTAACATATCTTTTCACATCATTATGAAAGAAATATTCAAATTCCTCTTTGCCAGATAATCACATTGACTTTAATAGGAATATGTTCTACAGTTAGGCATAGGCAACGTATTTTTAGAACAAACTCATCAGTTATCATAGAAATATAGGACATTACTGGCAGTAGTGACATATTGTGAGGGTTCTTGCTAAAGAATGAAATTTACACATTCTGATGGGCCATACTGGATGACATATCACTCAGCTTTTAAAAACAATCAGCAGGAAATAACTGAAATTAATTATTTCACTTAATTAGCCAGCCTGGTGAGAGAAACCTTACGTCTATTTTCTTTAGCAAGGTTATTTTCAAAAGGTGAACATGGGTTGTAAAAGAACTATGGTAGTAAAAGAACAGAGTATATTCTAGAAGAACAGTCAAGACAAATAAGTGGAATGGTAATTCATTTCTATTTTGATATGATAAACATTAAGGTCACAAATGCACACTTCTATTGATCCTTAAAACAGCTCATGCCAGCAATATTAAATTATTCAAATAATGTACTGATGTATCAGAAGTTTCAAGGAGCCATGTCATCTGAAGCCTTGATCTAGTTGATCAAATTACCAGGGGGGGAAGAGTGGAGATGTACATATCAGTGGCATGTAACAGCCTAAGAAAAGAACAGCTTTTCTGAGTCACAGCAAATGGATAAGAGAGGTGTGAGTATGTAGAAACACTTCACTGGCACATCCTTCCAACTTCTCAGGATTTTTCCTAAGCCAGAAGACTACTTCATCACAGAATAAAGTTACAGAAATATTTTTAGACTTAAGTCTAAATTCTCAATCATATTGCTGACGCACATACGTTGATTAAATTTCAGTTAACTTTGCAATATTTATTTTCAGATTATTTACACAGTTATAAAAACCACCACATTACCGAAAGATCTGAGGACATCAGCACATCATGATCTGGTTGAAGGATCTGGGCTTACTAAAATAACAGTATTAAAAACATGAATACAAGTGTAGGTATTATGGGTGTATATACAGTGGAGCCCAAATATCCTAGCTTATTTTAGGTTCAGTAAACTTGCAAAAGATCACATACTTACCTGAACACTGATTTAGTGTTTGAGCTTTCTCTTTAATTTCACTCCCATCGCTTTCATGGAATTTAATTTTTACTTCCTTGAGCTGATCAATAAACCCCCTATGATTTTGCTTTAGAGGTGGAAAAATAATGTTGTATATGTTATTAATCACCTTATTGTTATTTTTACAGAGTAGCACCAAGAGTTGGCAAAGTCAATGAGCCATTATGCTAGGCATTGTCAAAAAACATGCATGGTCCCTGAGCTTACAGGTTTCACTACTGGAATGGAATACAAATCAAGTGACAGAAAAAAGTCAGAAAATACCTACAAGACTAAGAGTCACACCAAAATCTACCTAGTCCATATTTTGTATCTGACAGTGATCAAATTGGGGGTCCTGGAAGAGCAGAAGAACAGAGTATGTATTTACAATGCTTCTCCTGAGTTTTCTTTCAGTCCCAAATCAGGGATGTCACAGTTTCTGTGCTTCCACAGGCTCTGACAAAGAGAAAAAGGATAAATTCCAAGTCCCAGCATTTTCAAATCACCAAGCTAAAATTTAGTCTTATGAACATTCCTATTAATTTTCAAAAGCATTTTCACATACTTTATCAAAGTCTTTGGAAAATATTGATTAAAAGTAACAACTCCATTTTTTCCAAAGAGAAGCACATTGTAGTCATTGCTGATATACGTGATGATATGGAATGTCACATCACGTGTTCTTATTCAGACTAAATTTCAGGTATTGATTAATGAAATTAGTCATAGAATCATAGAATATTTTGGGTTGCCAGTGACCTTTTAAAAGTCATCTACAAGCCTCCTACAGCGAGCAGGGATATCTTCAACTAGACAGAGCCCTATTCAACCTCACCCTGAATGTTTCCAGGGATGGGGATGCTCCTTCATTTTAAAGCCATTGCCCCTTGTCCTATGACTACATGGCCTTGTAAAAAGTCCCTCTCCAGTTCTCTTGTAGGCCCCCTATAGGTACTGGAAGGTGCTATAAGGTCACCCTGGAGCCTTCTCTTCTCCAGGCTGAACAACTCTCTCAACCTGTCTCCATAGGAGAGGTGCTCCAGTCACCTGATTATCTTTTTTGTTTTGTTTATACAGGTCTTTCTCACATACACCTTTAGGAAATTGAATGTATTTTTAAAAACTATTCAAAGGGCTTAACAATCTGAGTAATTGAGGTGCTTTTGAAAATGTTATCATTCAGAAGAAACAATAACATGCAAGTTGAGACATGGGGTTTTTAGATAAAAGTAGCAGGACCTTGATGTAGAACAGAAAATGTATTATATTTTTGACAAGTCTAAATGGAATCAGAAAAAGCCATCACTATATGGCTTCAGTGTTCATATATATTTTACAGGTTTTGTAGTTTTTATCTGAACCTGCTTAAAAAACTTCAAAGGTTTCTTTTGTACCTTGATATAGACTAACAAAGCATGGTATCTTTAATTATCAAAGTCTAGCATCATTCATTTCAGATATTCCAGTAAGATCTGAAAATTGCAAGAGGGAAAAGTTTGTAGATGCATCAGAGACTGCACAGGTTAGTGCAGCTTTTTAGCACTACCCTATGGCATATCAAATCGATTCCCAAATGTTCCTCAGCATTCTCTACTATTCATAAAGTTCACAAGATAAAACTGATCATAACTAGAAGTTAGAATAGATGTATCATACGAATCTGGAAATTACTGGTTCCTGATTATGAGTTTTAACATGTCTCTTTCTCTCCTGATTTTTAATAACTATTAGATTATAAGCCTTGGCATATAGCTCAGCTGAACATTGAGATCAAATGAAAAGAGCAAGGTTGTCAGAAAATAAAGTGGATGTAATACATGCTGCAAAAGAAAAACCCCCCATAAGTAACACTTCTTTCTTCTCTTAAATACTCATTCTCTACTATTACTGCTGGCAACCACAGTGCATATTCCATTTAATTCACAAATTCAGAGGCTACTCAGTTTAAAATATGATCTTTTTGCTTCTGAGATGCAGTTTCAAAGGTACTGTTCCTCTGTGTATGTGCCTGTGTAAGCAAGTATATGGGTGGAAACAGTCCTGTTCAGTGAATGGTACTGAATTGGCAAACACAAAGTGGGATCCTGATAAGGCAACTCCCCTGAGAAATAAATATACTGCCACATAACTCAGCTCTGTCTCCATAGATCTCTCCATAAATCTGCAGAAATCAGAGAAGCAGCATCATGGGACAACATCAGCAGGGAATAAAGGCTGTTGTGGTGTGGTCACATTCTAAAGCCAAGGACAAAGTGAGCTGTGTTAGACGTAAGCGTCTGCGAATGGACAGTAATCTGCAGGTAATCAGTGCCACTTCTATGGGCTCATTCTCCAGACTTACCCTTATTTTTGAATGGGTCATTGCTGGTCTGATTTTCAGACTGCCATGGATGAATACATGAATTTATTATGAGAATATTGTATAAACTGTGGTTCAAATTTCATTGAAACTACTGTCTGCCAAGAATAATATTTCACTGGTGCTAAAGCCTCTGATAAAGTATGTATTACAACCGTAATTTATATGCATCACAGAAGTATACTATCTCAGAGAAAAACTAGGTTTTCTGCTTTAATCAGTACTAAATCAGTGTTACAAATACAATCAGAATTATTTATTGCTTTTCAGTAAAAAGTTGCTTCTTTGATCTTTTAGAAGTTAGCCAAGGTATCTGGATTTTCACTGTAAGGTTAAAGTCACAAAAATTATAAAATATTAAAAACTGACTTTCAAATAACTTTTTGGAGGAATAGACAAGGTTCCTGCACAAGGAATGCAAGGCATTTCTTATTAACCTCAGGCAGCTGGATTGTAGGTTAGTGCTAGAGTGCAGCTTCAAAATCAATATAAATTTCACAAGTCTATAGTCTTGTAACCTCCTGCATTATTGTCCATCATCCTGTTTCTGTGTCTTGAAAGTTCCAAGACAGTGAGTTCATTTGGCATTTTTTATAAGGCACAAATCAAGATTTAGTCCAAACTTGTCAAAGCAGAAACTTTTAAGACAACAATTTTCCCCTGCAGACATCTAGAACTATGAAAAATATACCCTAAATTTTCACTAATGACAGTTAAGAAGAATATGGTGTTGTTTCTAGCATAGTTTTCTCTGCTGTCAAACGTTGTCCGATTACACTTCATATGTGTGGATGTGTGCTTCCTAAATAGCTTTGGAACTCACAATCAGATTTCAATGGAAATGAAACAAAAGGACGTTGATCTCAAAGACTATTTTGTTTCCATACGTTCTGCAGAAGTAGATGGTAAAACTGAGGATTGAGATCAGATCATATAAAATTGTAGCTGAACATAGGGCTGCAGAAGGGTTGCACATTTTTTTATGATACTTGAGAATCTGCATGGCAGCACTTACGAATATTCAGCTGTAAGAAAAGCCGCAGGATTTTTGTACCTTAACCATCAAGGCCAAGGAACAGCAAGGCACCAGTCCATAGGAAATGGGGCTTCATTCATGCTGCAGTTCTATATGCCATTTGTTAGTTATATTACTTTTTTGTTATCCAGACATGGATTTATAGCCAGGTGGGGAATGGAGGCTGGTGTGTAAGAAATCCTAGCCTCCCTTATTAACACAACAAAGTGCTGTGCATTTGTCTGGGATTTCTGATATCTAAGCTCCAGGCAAAGTACCTGATGTCTGGACATTGCAGCTAGTATCTGCCCAACTCAGTCTCAGAGCCCCTCTGTGCAAAGTCTCATGCTATAGATTTACTGTAGAAGTTTTGTGTAATTACCCTAAACTTGAGCATAGTTGTCCTTATCTACCAGCTAAAATCAGTGGGGGTGGAATTAGTTTAAGCAAAATTCAAGTAATGAAAACAATCACTCAGTTCCAATGTTCCACATACAGATTAAGCAGAAAAGAGAACATAATTTTCTAGCAGTTTAGTGACTATTTGGAATGGATGGAAAAAAGGGCTATTTTGAAGGTGTGTTCATTGGAAAGAAAAGATTACATAAGCAGAGGAGGGTGGACAACTCATGAAAAATTATTCTACACAGTGGTGTGATCACAATGAGCTAAAAATCAGCTGGTCATATTAGGCTGCTTGAAGGTGCTGCACTAGGTAGCTGGAATTTCATGGAACCTGTATAGGTGTCTCTGCCCAGTATTTTTCTGGCTTTCTCAGGCTAGCACAACCAAAGAGAGCTCAGACTTGCCTCCATGTGCCAGTGCAGGCATGCCCTCCGTCACATATTTGTAGTGTGATTTTAGGCAAGTTATAATCAGTAGAAAATGGGTGGGGCTGGGAAAAGGTTAGAACTTGTCTGGAATTTTTGGTGAAACATCAAGAAATTCTGATTCTTCAAAACACAGCCTTTCTGTGGAAACACACTGAATTTGAAACAGAAATCTCAGAAGGATAGTTCAGATTGAGAGTCAAGTGTATAGCCGAAGGCAAAGACCTAAAAACCTAGATAATCATGGAACCAATTAACAGCAGTTTTCATCTGCAATTTAGGCAGCCAGCATCAGAAATCTCTGGGTTTTAATCAGATATAGCAGAGATATAACACTCAAATGACAGTCTGATCTCCAGCTCAGATTAGGAAAACAGTAAATGTAATTATGGACTTTTGCAACACTTTAGTAGGACATCAAAATATTGTGTGTAAAAGCCCAATTTAGGCTGGGTAGTGTTAGGAAAGCCAACTTGCCTCTATCTGAATTCACACATCAACTTCACTACACAATGATACATAAGGCTTTGGCAGCTTTTAAAGGTACTGCAACTCTAACTTCTACTGCAAAAAAATGTTTGAGAAAACAGTCCTTCTCTCAGACATCATATTCAAATCTCTTTAGTTGACATGAGAGGTTGGACAGTAAAACTTTTTTTCTGTGGGCATGCCCATGCAAAATATACATGTACCATATAATCATCGCAATTTTATTCTTCACAGCAATATTCTATAAAAATGATTTAAAAAACCAAACAAGCAAAAAAATTATAGGAATTACTTGCAAAGTGTAAGGAAAAATAATTGCTCTAAATTTATTCATATTTTCCAATTCCCAACTACATCTTTTAGCAGTAGCTTCCTTTTTAATTTGCAAAATTTCCCTGTTAATTATTCAACTGATATATTGTAGGAGACGTGTTTAAGGCACGGGGACATGCCGAGGCAGAGAAGCCTAAAAGAGCATGCGCCGGCATAGACAACCTTCTTGGTCAAAGAAGTCACATGGTTTGAAGGGATAAAACCAGCGCCCATTTTGAAATAAATTCTCTTTGTTCATCATCTCACAAGGAGCGTGCTTCCTTCTTTACCATGTAAAGAACCCGCCACGCTACAATATATCAGTAAGGCTATCAATATTTAACTGGTATCAATGAACAGATCAACTGAAAACAGATGTCATAGCTATAGCCCTAAATAACTCCTAAAATATTTTTCTCTAGACCACCTTTGTACAACTCTAGATAATGTCCAACATTCTAATGTGAGCCATTTAGTTCCTCTGTTGATAAAGCACTCTGGTATTCCTAGGAACCCATAATAGTCAGGAATATACAAAGAGACAAGAAGCAATATACAAAGAGACAAGAAGCAGGGCTTAAAAGGAACATTATCAAATCAGATTTTTAAACTTACTAAATGAAATAAATAAGAAAGACACACATTACATGCTTTTTTTCTTATCAATCCTGATATTTGTTAATATGCTTTCTCATTTAATATTTTCATTCTGAAGTATTTTTAGATTGCCTTTTGTCTAGCTCTTGATTTTGTTACTTCTTTAAACTAACCTACAATAGTAAATTTCATATTAACAAACTGAGTAGAGATAAAAGGTAATGTCCAACTGGCCAAAAATTCTTATAATGGCAGGTGATAAAACGGCTTGTCCAAAACACTATCACCAGTCATACACATTTGTTAGTAAGCTTCACATTTCCGAGCCCTATTTGTTGTAAAATATCATATAATTTTAACGAAAATTTGGAAGGGAAATAATTTAGATTCAAATTCAGGATACAAATATGAAGCACAAAACGTCTGGGGAGGGCCTGAACAATGTCAACGAGTATTAGCTTTTTATCATGAAAAGGCCCCAAACATTTTATATAGAGTTGAGTACATGCTTAAAGACTTTACTATAAAAGCATGCAGGATAGAATCTATTGCAGAAAGTTTCTGTCCAGAATCATACTGAAAGGCTACACCTACTGCCACAAGATTTACCACCCTAAATGCAAAGGTAGAAAACCAGTGTTTTACAGATATAGTCTAGTCAAAATGCTTCTGCTGAATTTAGTTCTTAAGAGAAAAAATCAACCTTTGATGTCTATTTTCAAATTTCTACCCGAATGACCTAGAACTATACACTAGAATACATTTCAGGAAAAAAAAAACAGCAAAGCATATACACACCTCTGTGTGTGTACTGAAGTCTGGGTTCTTCATTTTAAAACTAATCTTACTTATGGAGAACATTTAAAAAGTTTCCTTGAACTTCTCAGAAAAATAATTTTCTTAAAATATAATAAATATAATAAAATATTCTCCAAAAATTCTTTTATTTGGAAACAAAAATACTAACAAGAATAAGCAATGTAAGAGTGTATAATCACAGTAACAGCATGAAACCATAATAAATATGATGTTGTCATATTTTATATTCTTTTATTTTCTGCTGTAGTTTCCTGTTCCACTAAAACCCAGTGCCACTGAGATTTAGCTTTATAATTCTCTTTAAAAGTACATGCTGATAATTTTGTAAATGTTCAGTAAAACTGCAGGCAATCTTAAAGATCGATTATACAAACTATTATTTTAACAGTACTTTTGCTATCAGAGCACACTGAAAATAGATTTTCATGGACAGAGGTCAATTTGAAATTTGCTGATAAAATACATCTTAATGTATTGGACTAGTGTGCTGTTAATCACTTTCAGATCATTGAAAGTAAATTGGAAAAAATTAATAAGGCTTTTCTCTAAAGCTGGAGCCAAAAGTGCTTTGGCCAACTTAATTAACTACTGAGTATATTGCTTCTGCTGCTTCAACTTCAGCTGAACCCTTCAAAAGCCCTTTGCCAGGTGGCTAATGGCAGGACAAAGGGGCCCGATACAATACATCAAGGGCCCCTCACAATAAATAAATAAATCTAGCTGAAGTCCATGCTAAAATGTGGGAAATAATGCAACTTCTTCATGTTGCCTTCACATGCAAAATTGTGAATATATTCAAGATTTTTTTTCAGAATATGAAGAAATACACATAGACACATATATAGGCAACTAAATAGTAGAAGATGCATTAACTCCTGAGAACTCCAGCAGTGGAGCTCTCATTCAAGACAGCAGTGAGATTATCCCACAGGTATGGGTTACATTATTACTGTAATTCATTTATCTACTAACGTCCACTTAATTAGTGGGCCAGCACACAACAAGACTTGTAGTGACTCTTTTCAGATCTGCTTTTCTCCCCAAAGAGCTTCTTGCTAAATCCCAGCTAGAGGGATCTCTCTCATACTACTGTATTAACCTTACTCCAGAGACAGGTAAGGAGGCAAGGCCCACGAAAGCACATACCACTCTTCCAGCTGTATATAGCTCTCAGTTTTACCTCATGTCATGTTTCTTCACTGTCTTCAAATGACTGCTCAGCTGGAGGCAACAAAGACACCTGGGAGAGTTGAACAGAACTCCACATTGACATTCAGTACCAGCATTTAATGTGCCCTTTTCCTTTTCTCACGAGCAAAAGGACACAATCTCCCACGCCTCAAGTCAGGCTGAAACTGCTCTTGGAGCTCCTCTGTATTCCTTGAGGAACTGTGAGGAGGCAAGCAATGCAAATGAAACCTATTATTATAATTTTGCCTCTCCATTAACACAGAGAGTGATTTTGACAGAACAGTTTGCATGAATATGAGAAAATGGAATAACCAGTATTACACTTACTGCAGGTTGACCAGCAATTTCTGCTTGTGAGCTTGACCTTAAAACATTTAAAATAAGAATCAGACAATCATCATTACACTTAACCAATCATTATGTTAATCAAACATGTATGTATCAAAGTAGAACAGGACAATGCTAAGTTGTAAAAAGGTTAAGTTGGCATCATGAATGTACCCCTTAGAGAACAAGAATGAAACATGTACCTTTCATTACCTGTGACTATCAATAAAACTAGAGAAATGCTGATGAGTAACATCTTCTTCCCAAATTTTTGGCTCTGAAGTACTGTACTAATTTTTTTAAGAAAATGTATGCTTTCTGTCTTTTGTCTGGTTCTTTTTTCTCAGAAAATAAACAGGAATAGTGTTACTTCTGTCTACCTTCTATCAAAGTATAATTACTCATAATGGTATTTTTGTCAGTGTATTCTGAAGTTACTTCAGTGACAGGGCTCTTTCCAGCAGAAATCACTCCAATGCTTGAATAGACCTCTACTTCACAGTGCCTTTATACATTTCAGTTGAATCTTAATGTTCTTACTTATTTTATTCCTTTTAGTATCACCATAAATACAGTGCTCATGCTCTGTTCCTTTTTCATGATTACACTTCTCATTCACGTGTTACCATATATGTATGGTACCAGTTATGTACAAATACTGCTCATGAAAGCTGCGTTGGTTTATCATTTGGCTTCTTTCCTAAATCACCTCCTAAATTTCATATATGGGTCTGCATATGTTTGCATGTAAATACATACTGCAGTATAAATATTGTTGTGTGTGTGAAAGAGAGAAAATGTGCATGAGAGATCTGTTCTTCCAGTTCTATGCTGATTTTTTTCTAGGCAGAAGTGCCTGGAAATAACCACATTTCCATCACTGGAAATATCCTAAATTCACTTCAAGAAATGGAACATTATTAGAAGAACATTTTCCAAAAGAGGTGGCAGAGAATAAGTTTAATCAAAAATAATGATATTTTAATAGTAAGTATACACAGATCATTAAGGTTCAGAATCAAAATTCCATGGCATTAAATTAATACTTGGTCAGGTTTTTTTGGGTGAATCTGGCCTGCTGCCTTTTTTTTCCAGAAGTGGACTTCTGTCCAATACCCCGTTAGCTCAGCTGTTAGCTGCTCATGTCTTAACCTCACAGCCCTCTGTAATTCCTGATATTTCTAGTTTGATACCTCCTTCCCATGTTCAATCTTTAACAGCTAAATAGATATGCCAAGCCACAAGGCACAGCTTGATTTATTCATGCCTTAGCTGCTAAATATACATGCCTGCTGCAACTGCCAGCTTTGGAGCAGTGGAAGAGCAGAAGTTATACAGCAAAAGGAAGTAACTACTTCAGGATGGTGTAAGGCACCTGCATACGCACAACAGCAGTCAAAAAGCAGGCTCCAGTTCCTCCAGCAACTAGTAGTGAAGCATATTTCACTGCCTGCCCTGCTGTTCCCCCAGGTATCCAGTCCATTTTCAAAATGTCTTAGATGGGAATGTAATCCAATGGCTAGTCACTGCTTTGAATGTATATCTTACTTCATATTTGGTTTGTGGCAGTTTCTCATCACCACTTTTCCCTTGTGCCTTTCTAAATTAGCATCCTTTGTTATCCATGTTTTCTCTTTAGAGATACATAACAAACCAACTAGCCTTAATTTTGGTTTTTACAAAAGATCAACAGGCAAAAATAAAGAGGCGGAAGAAAGTCAGCAGAAGTTCACATCACATTGAAACAGTTCAGAAGCAACACAAGGTGGTCACAGCCCACCTTCTGAACAGTGCATCATGCACCCTTTGTGCTTTCTGTCTTTAGAGGGCCTTTAGCAGTATATAGTGGAGCACTTCAGAAAGAAAAAGATCACTTTCACATAAATAGCTGAAAAGGGCTTTATTGCCTCAGTGTGTACTGCTCGAGCTTTATCTGGTCATTTGTATGATTAAGTGATGGCTCTTGGGATCACATTGTTCCTGAATAGGAGCTGTAGCACATTGAACTGGAATGTGTATTTTGTTGAACTGTGACAGCTGATTGTGCTGCTGCTTCTGACAAGCATTGAGACTCCTGGGTTGACACCCAGAGCATCGGGAAGGAAGTAAGACAGTTAAGACTTTTGTAACCAATACTCTAATTAGAGATCCCTGCCCATACTCTCAGGAGGAGTCTTATAAACATAATGCTCTGCTTCTATTTTGAAATTAAAAGTAAAATTAGAACTAACATGGTGTGCTCACAGCTCAGATGTTCGCACCAGGTAATCCTTCCTCCTGATGTGTATTTCAAATTCTGATCCTCTTGTCAAGTAAAAAATCTAGGATTTACAATTAATATATTAAAGAATTAATTAACTGTTATGTTTGTGAGATAGAATAAATAGTCCCCCTCTCTCCTCAGAAGAAATTTCTCTTGTATAGTAATGACTGCAGCCATAAAAGTCTGTATCAAAAGCAAATTGCCTTTATTCATCATTTATTCAAATTGGTTTTAAGTGTTAGTTTTGTTATTAGAATTTTTTTGTGGAATAAAGTATACTATTGCAAGTAGATAGTTGGATCTTTTCCTAAATACTTATTTCTTCACAAAAAAAAAACCCCAAAACTTTTATATTTTACACACAGAATTTCACAATAGACAATTTCTAAACCTTTAGAAGCTTCAAAGGATCACTATTTTTATTCCTACTTCATCATTATTTTTACTTTTTTTCCTAATACTTATTAATGTCCATGACATATGAGTACTGCGAAAACAGAACTGCTGTTTATTCTTCCAAAGCAGCACAAGCTGCTTTTCTCATTCTGCCTGTGAACTGCTTTGAACATCATTTCCATTGAGTATGCCAACTTTTCATATTTTGTGAGCCAAGGCCTTCTAATTTCATAGCCAGCTTGCATCACCATGAAAGTTCAATTTCTCTTTTATACCTTAAGGATTACAATGATGAAATCTGACTCAGTTACCTTAGGGCTAAAAAGACTGAAGTTTTGATCAGTGATCACTGTCAGCTTTAGCACATATTTTCTTTAATCCTGCTTAGCGTGCTGGAGCCATTAGGATTGTTTTTCCTAGGTTTTGGACTGGAAACAATCTTTAATTTAATCATAAACGTTTGTTCATGTCAACTAAATTTTTGGGTCTGTTAAAGTTTCATTAAACATGTTGTCTGTTCAGCCTTGCTTAGAGACTTAGGTGATGCTGTCTGACATTCACAGAAAAATTATTCATAACTGTCAATTTCCTGTCAAGGTCCTCGAACAATATACCTTTGAATATATGATATCTAAGGTATTCCTTTCAAACAAAAATAAGCTAAATGACAGTACTTCAGGAAATAACAAGATGTGAAACTAAATGTAGTGGAAAATACACAAATCATCTCTAATTGATCCTACATTCCCAATTTATCCACTTTCCCCACTGCATTCCCTGTGCTCTCAAACACATGAGTATATATACAAGGAGAAATCTAATGTGATCAGTCTTTGTTTTTAATGAAGCAGGAGACACCCAGAATGTCATACTTGGAGCTTGGAGCTTACTCTGTGCTGCCACTTTTTTTAACAGAGCTGTTTTACTCTCATCCTGATCTGTATATAAGTCATATTGATGCACTTTTACCAATTTTTGATAAACAATTAAGTTGTTTAATGATGTGAAGAAAAACTTTTTAAGGATCTGAATTCCTGTGAGATTTGAGCAGGTTGTGAGTCCCTGACATGGGGTTGATAATTTTTTAGTATTTAATAGGTTATTGAGGTTTTCACTGGGTTTACAAGTACTGCATTGTTGGGCACTTCAAAATAAGTTTGTCCCCTAAAAAGGACAATGCCCCATTACGAACTTAACAGTTATTGTACATAATTATTTCTAGGCAGATATACCTTTATTAAGGGAGTCCATCCAAAATGTCCATATGCAAGATTGCGCAAGGTTGGCAGTGAATTGAGCTGGTAGACACTGAAGCCTGGTTCAAGTACAGCTACCTTCCTTTCAGTGATTTCTACCAGCTTACCCCTCCTAAAAAAGTTCAGCTCCCGTGTTTTCATTATGTTTAAGCTTCATCACACACATTGATTTCTTTCATATATTATCATTTACGTATGACCTCACTAAGGCAATGCCATCCCATAAGCTACAGTATAAATGTGCATGCAATTCATCAGCTCTGAACATGATTAAGGACATTGTTTTTAAAGAAATAATGTTACTTAAGTGGGTGTCAATTTGTAGATTATTATGATATTTGGATGCCTAGAACCCTCCTAGGATTTTGAAGTTTTTTAGAAGATAAAACATGGGAAGAACTTTAATTTTCATAAACCAAGTATGTGCTTCTTTGCACCTTTTAAAATCTATTCTGTGTCCTTTTTTTAGTTGCTCACAATTATTTATTATACTTTTATTTTTAGTTACAACTGTATTTAGAAGTACTTAGACTACAATGTTACAGAACTTGTATAAATAACAAACTTGGAGCAAGACATTCACATTATTGTCTGAGATTTGCAGAATCTGAAAACTTTTTTCCCCACATCCACCTTTGTTATCATGTAGGTAGTTCCTTAATATCTATCCTTAGGCTACACAAGCATGTACAAGTAGTTAATATTATTTTTACGCCAGCATTTCTGGCTGCTTTCTAATCTGGAAACAGTAGAGGTCATTTAAATCCTTACCTGTTTAGCGACTGATTAAAGTTTAGCAGAAGCTTCAGTATTCTACAGCTGAAAGAGTTTCATTACCTCCAAAAAACTTATATCCCACATTCTTTGGTCCTCTACTTTCTGCGAACCCAATCTTTTTATCCTGTTTCATCATAAGAACAGGTGTGAGGGACACAAGACAGTTAACATTACATTTCTATTCGTCCTTAAACAGACTAGCATGTGCTTTATTATTAAAATATAGTTGTACACCACATCAAATTCTGTTTGGTTTTAAGTATGAAATGTTTAAGAAAGGTTTAGGAGTTTATGCAGTTCAACATGGCTTTCACACAGAGGAAAATTCTAAAATGTTATTACCGGCAGGAAGGACTTTGTTCATTTTGAATTATGTGTAATTGTTTTCTGCTGTTTTACTTACAATCACATCGTTTAAATATGCTTCCACACAAGGTTTTTCCAGTACTAAACCTGCAGCCATGGTGACACTATTGCCCTCCCATTGCAAAGGGGACAAACAAGTTCAATCTCAATGAAGTGGAAGCTTCTGTAAGAATATTAAACAATACACAAACTCTGTGGTCCAGAAATTGTTTCCAAATTAAAGAAAAAATGTATGCTGAAGACAAATCACCTTTTACCCACTAATTTGATTAAACTGAAATAACATGAAAAGTAGTTTTAACATTAGTGGGAGCGACAAGTCAATATTACAGCAGGGAGTGTTGCATTTCATCGCCTGAGGCAAATTGATTCTTTTTAACTGTTAGTTGCAATAAAAGTAACCTTGTAACAGCCAAATGAGTTTACTGCCTGTGGGTTGATTTTTAAGTGTATGGACACATGAATAAGTGTGTATGTATTTACTCACGTTTGTGTGTCCTCTCATGACTGAGATATCAGTTTCTAACACTGATTAACTAAATTGTTCTTAGCTTAAGTAGTCTATGAGACTATCTCTCCGAAGCTACTCCTTAGCAGCATTTGCCTATATGCATAGGTAGTTTACCTGAGATGGTTACAGAGAGCAAATTCAATCACATCTGATTGTCTTTTCTTCACCTGTCATTCCTTATTTCTGTCCTTTTGATATGTAAATCACCTTCAGAGTTCCTAGCCCTTAGCAGGCCTGCATGTTGTCCTATTTTATAATACTCCTATATCAGTACTTATCTTGACATTAAGGGAAAGATCACAACAGCCTTACACGTGCTTGGGTAAGAACATACATACAAATCTGCTACCCGTAAGTGAGTATATTTATGCGTCTATACATATATCAAGAAGTCACATGGATGTAGATCAAGGGGTCCTGAGTTTGCAGAGTATTAGCCTACAGACTGAAAATAAAAAGGACTTTATCATTCTGCTGCTTTCAGTAATAAAAGCCTATGTGCTTTGAAGGTAGTCAGCAACACTAAAATGAATCACAGAATTAGTGAGTGTCCTGTAACTAATGCCCTATTTTCCAAAGCAAAGGTTCATTGGAGGGAATTAATACAATTTCAATTTCAACATGTGAACCAGGGAAGAGGGAGGTAGAAGAGAGAAAGAGAAGGCAGAGTCTGGCAAAATAGAAGGACTGTGAAGAAATGGGAGAGGAAGGGAGAAAAGGGTTGACCAAAAAGCAAAAATATGCATGATATGAGGTGAGCTTTTGTGGAAAATGATAGCAAGAAGGAAAAGAAAATGGAAGAATGAAAATACAGGAAGAAAATGAAACTAGTGCCAAAAGAAGAGCAGGCTACATATATTTTTAAAAATCCCTTTTCAGGTGTTTTTTTTCCCTAAAATTAATTTGGGATCACAACCACATACTTCCTTCCCAAGGTATTCAATTCCTGAACATAACAATAAAAATTCAATAAACCAAATACTCTGTCAGAATATTGATTGCCTACTGCCATAGGCTAATGTGCATCTTTCTAACTGGTGAGTCCTGCATATAAATGAGGAATGTGGATCTCAAAGGTTACAATTCTGGTCCAGCTGAATACTGAGCAAGTTACCAGTACACTGCAAGATACTATAATGGATAAAAAATAATTTTCCTTTTCTAAGAGCACAATTCTAAATAAGAAATAATGTTTTACTGATAAAATAGCAGAGATCATGACTACAAAATTATTCCTCTTTAAGAACAGTATTAGTTAGCTGAATTTCTTTGGGTTGAAGATTTATCCTTAACACAGGCATACAATTTTCATTTTCAGCAGCAGCAGTTGCTAGGATCTTCTTCGTTTCCTAGCAACATATTTTTAACCTACTTTCCTAATGTGTCTCTTACCAGGAACAACAAGTCTTTTTATAAGCAAATCTTTAGCTCTTCTATCAATGCAAATATATGCATGTAATAGTAAATTGAATATCAATGTGGAGGAATTATTGAAAATTCACTATTTTTCCTGAAATTAAGTGCTATGAATATCAAAATGATAATGAACTACTTCCAAAGAACTGTAGATTTGAAATATTTGATGTCCTTGTAACTCTGGACTTATTATTATCTCTTGAGGGAAAAAAAAGTGTTCCTAACAGACACCTATATTGTTTCAGGAGAAAGATTACTGGAGAATTTGAGAAAATTCCCCAATTAAGGCATGACTTCTTAAAATAGAGAGTACTTCTTTTTTGATTGCGTTGGGATCCTTGGAGTGCAATATACTGGATATTAAAGTATACAACGCTTTGGAATATATTGAACTCTCATTTAGAAACAACAACTGAAAAAAGATTCCTCTTTAAAAATTAATAAGAAATGACACATGAAAAGGGAACACTGTTTCCAGTGCAATTCTCATAACCATTGTTTAGATATCATCTTGGTAAAATTAAAATCCTCTGGGGTTTTTTCCAGCAGCAGAGTGGTTTTGCCCTGTAGCTAATAAAGCAAGAATTACAAAACACTGTAAGTACAATGCTATTTGCAAGTTCCTGGTTTCTCATTTTCACTTCTCATCAAACACACTAAATGATCCAATAACATAACCAAATCATAATCCACACCACAATAGGAGCATCACAGAGTTCTTTTGATATCAATCTGTAATGGGAAAACTATAGTATCTTCCTTCTGAGAGTTTGTAAACAAACCTTGTGTGCTCCATATAATTTAGAGCAATCAATCTATGCAATGTCATTGTTTCTTTTACAGTAGGCATTCCCATAACTTGTCAGTGAGACACTTTACATTCCAAATAACTCAGCAAGCTTAATTATTATGGCATTAAAAAGGAACACCAGATCACTTTAAACATATATCAATATATACCATATATCAATATATATAATATTCAGATACCAGAGAAGGCACAGGGAAGACTAGATGGGTGACACAGAAAAGTAATGCTGACATATCCAAATTCTAAAGCATATTTCCTACTTCTAAACATAAGAAAAATAATAAATCCATGTGTAGATTAATAAATATTCAAGATCTCAGTTGTGTTCCTACTTATCAGTTCTTACTACAAAAATGACTATTGATTTATTAGTAAAAATACAAAGTTTATTAAAGTATGAATTGATGTGTTCTATGCTATTAATTTCTTTGTTTCCTCTTCTTTAAACAATAAAACCAGAAGTATTACCACATAATATGTGACATCCTATACAACAATGAAAGTGTACAGCTCATCAGCAGCATAGAAACTGATTTTTTTCATAAACTATTGATTGAAATGTTTGTAAAGTTCTAAAACTGCTCTGATACATTGGTAATTTAATTGCAACTAATGATAAATGATCAGCTCTGATATTTAAAGAAAATATCCTGATCTATATAAAATTTATTTCAATTGGAAAAAATGTTCTTTCTATAAACACATAGATAATAGATTACTTTAGTAATTCTTCTAAAGATATCCATAAGTTTATCATAATGATGGTGCTCCTGTGTGGAGTAAGAAGCTAGTAAATGCTTGCAAATTATACATTATTACTGAAAAATAGAATAACACATGATTTTAATGCAGATATCTGACAACTTATTTGTTTGGTAGGCACCGCGTTGTATTTCATACATTACGATATCTTTCCTGGACATAAACTCTTATTCCTGAGATACTACTTCAATGAGGTGGAGCATCATGGTATACAACTATAGATATGTAATTACTACTGAACTGTTACCCCAGAAGCCAACATTGCTATTTCAACATAGTTGCTTTCAAATGTACCACTGATTAAGCAATGAGACTTCAGCAGAGGTTTAAACCATATCTAATTGCCACAGTGGAAGGAACTGTGGCATATGCAACTCAATCCAGTTCTATTAGGCAAAGATATACCAACATATAGTAATTTCATGACGCTTAATATAGTAAATAATTCCGAGAAACTCTGCAAACACCTATACCACAAGGAAGTATTAAACACCAGCGTAACCACACACATAAAAAAATTAATTTGAATTTTGAGACATGTTTTGTGTAGCTCTCAGTCTTTATTAAGTTAATCATTTATATTTGATAAATCATCACAAATCCACAGGGAGAAATGTGAGAAGCCATTCCTTTTCAATATTGATATTTTCATGTTATGAAACAGAAAAAATGCAAACAGTAAGGAGATGGACAGAAATAACAAAATTCCCAAAATATTGGGAAACTTCAAAGAATAGAGATGCCTAATTGCCTTCCAAAGCAAACACCTGCAGATTAGGAGAAAAGGCTTTGTAAGTCATGCCAGGTCTTGTCACAGAATCCAACATCTTTTATCCTTCATGTTGTCCACAGGAAACGACTAAAATATCTGAGACCTGCATAAAGAGTGAAACCAAAACATTATTTTCACAGTTGTGCTCTGGAGCACCTGAGGAAACATGAAAAGACGTCGATTTTCAAAAACCATTCAGAGACAGAAAGGCATGGGGAAACGAGATCTAAGGTAGTTGATTTTTCTTTAACCTGATGTTAAATATAAAAACATTCACATTTTGTTGCAGAAAAGGTGATTTGGCTTGCAAGGGAAGAAAAACAAGAGGTAGTCTCAGAAACCTCACTTTTGGAGACTTATACATGAGTTAAAAATCTACTAAGGAAACTGAATGATTTTCAATATATAATATTTAAAATAAAAAATTTGAAATCAGAATGTAAATTGATCACAGACAGTTTTTTTCCCACTATGATTATGACATCTTTTTAATTGCAGCATAATATTCATCTCATGTCCAGTGATTTCTACACAATACAACAGACTTTAAATCAAATTTGAGGATATGTAGGTTGACTTGAAACACTACAAGTCCTTCAATTATCTTCTGATACAAAATTTAGTTCACGTTTCAAATGTCAAGTCTTACATTTGGAAATAATTTTCTGAGACAAGGAGTTGATTTATTAAAAGAAGTCATATCATATAATTTTACACAACAGAATCTTGGCACACTGAAATATCCTACTGCTATTAATGCTAAAGAAGACAGACACATGCATGTATAGTATCTCTGCAGTGTTACAAAACCCTAGTTATTTAAAATTAATAGCCAAATATTTTAATGTTTTTTTCCAAACCTTCCTCCTTGAGTATATGCATTGTTGGTAGATTTTGATTAATATTATAATAATTCCATACATTTGCAACTGGCATGCAGGGATCATAAGATTTTGTTAATATGTTCCTTTCTCTTCTACTCATTTGACACCTATATAACTGATTTGGCCTTAACACATTTATTCTTAGATTACTGCAGTATAAAGTAGAAAACCAGCACATCCTACATCTTTCCTGAGATTTGATGCTTTTATTTTATGCTCATCTCTCGTCACTTTTCACTCTCATGTCAAGTATCTTTACTGATGGACACCTCCATTTCATATGTGAGTGCTGTATGATGTCACACTCATTTCATATTTCTCAGAAAACAAAAAGAAAATTCACTGAGCAAAAGACAGTGATGCTGGAACTGCAGGGATAACAACCTACAGTGGTATTTAACAAGATACTATTTCTGATACTCTACGATATTGCTATGGTAACACTTGTAACGTTATTGCTTCAAAATCTTTCACTAAAGAAATGAGATTGCCCAAATACAATAAAAGGAAAATACATGGATACACACCCACACAAGCAAAAAAATAAATGCAGCCTGAACAAAGACTCTTTGGGCTCTAATTAATTAGAAAACTTTGAGATATATCCTCATAAACACATACAATTTCAAACATACTAGGAAGAATTCCATTGTCATTTTGCATCGATTATGCTTTATCTAGGCACAAAGAAAAAACAAATAAAACCCATTTGTAAGTGTAAATTATATTAGCAAAAATACATAGCTATTTTTCCTGTTATGAGCTTCAGGGCTTGCAATAATATGACTCAGTTTAGTAAGATGGTACTTAGAGACTATTGTGATTCCCAAAGTAGACACTGCAGGCTGTTTGTCCTTCATCAGATTTAGAACTGCTACTGCCACACTGCTGTCAAGGTACGACTGCACTGTGGTCAGGGGGATGTCAGCAGGAATAGACCGACCTGTTTGAGCCTCACTGTAGGATGCCCAGGAGGAGTGTGGAAACAAGCACTCTTGTTTCTAACTCGCACCAAAATTTCTGCTGATGCTTCTATTACCTATCCCTGCTGGTTTGACAAAAGAAGTAATTAAAGTTCTCCACTGCAGTGTAGACTTGCCTTGACTTCAGAAGCAGAACTATTTTTTTGGCCTAGAAATTAGGGAAATCATCAGAAAGTGACATACGCTCTGAAATATTTGGCATATGATGTCTGTTATGTTACCAAATTCTCAGTTTGGTTCAGAAATTACTAAAAATACCACCTCCTACAAAGGAATTCCCAGCTCATGGAATACTGAATCTCTCTCACTGGAGATATTCAAGAGCCATCTGGGTGCAATGCTATGCAATGGGCTCTAGGATGACCCTGCTTGAGCTGGGAGGTTGGACCAGATGACCCACTGTGGTCCCTTTCAACCTGACCCATTCTGTGATTCTTGAATTCTCTGATTTTTGATCAGCCTCTGTTTCTGTTAATTCTTAATAACTGTGATGGCAACAGTTTCATAATTGTGCAAATAAACTAAAAATATGGCACAGAAAATAGAATTTAAAAAGACAGACTATTTTTTTCTTTTCTATATGCATTACTTTGTGTGTCTTGAAAAATCATTTTGGTTAGTAATAATACCTATTCCCCCTTAATTCACAAAACTACCATATCACACACATATTTAGCTCTTAGTCGTAGAAATCCTCATGCTTTGGACTTAAGCAATCACAAAGTTACAGATGAATTTTTCACAGCTTTTACCAAACAGAACCCAAAGGCTGTAAATTGACAGCTGCACTTAATACTTACTTTAACATAGCAACATTTCTAGCACAGTGAAGCTCCAGAATTACATGAAATTCTGGTTTAAAATAAAATAAGAATACAATAATACCAATGCAAAACAAAATTTCTAAAATGTTTGGATGCAAAATGTTAAAAACTACAATTCATCTTTAAAAATTGCTTAAGCATACTTCCAATTCCTTATCAAAGTTTGTCGATACACTTCATTGGCTCCTCATCACTCATACCACAGTGCTGAAGTCATACATTTACTTTGCATACTGATCTTCAAAAAAATTATTTTTTTTTTAGTTTTATTAAAGGCAGAGTAACTTGCTATGCAATGGATTTTTTTTTCTTAGTGGCAGACATTTGTACTTCCCAGAATCTGAAATATTCTGTTTACCCGGTGATTTATGAAATACAACTAATGCACTAAAGATTTCTGCACTGACATTTTTTTTCAGAGTAACAGCTACAGTTATAGATTTTAAATAAATAACAGAAATTTCCTCTGAATTGAAACATCTCTTCAGTTTCTTCCAGTTAGTGATCTGGAGAGATGGTATAGTTAAACCTTTCAGATTTACCTTGTTATATGTCCTCAAAAGCAACTATGAAACTATAAATCTACTTTATTTGCTCAGTACATACCTTTTGGTCTTAAAAGACCATACACATTATGTATTAGTCATAACAGTATCCTCATAAAAGTATAATTGTATGTGAAGTATTGCATAAATACCTCTCAATAGAATATACCTATCATGTGTTTGCTGTTGAGACATGGATTATTTTAGGCTCAGTGTTGGCAAGAGCCACTGAATGATATTCTTCTGTTTTTCACAGTTGTGTTTTGTTCAGCTTCTTACTTCTAGGGAAAAATTTTGTATATGGACATCAATTTGACACGGCAAATTTGAGGCCAAATGTTGGCCCTTCCATACAAGGAAATATGAAGAAAGTGGTTTGGGTCCCTTGTAAGATGTGATTTAAGGAAGCACACAAACCATCAGATAAGCCATATTCAGAGCATTCAACAGTTAAAAACCACTCGTGCACTTAATAGGAAGGCAGACAAGGCTTCCGATATAAGCCCTTTGAGAATACTATTTGTGTCCAGAACACCTTCAAAACTGAACAGTGTCTAGCATCTACCTCCAGTTCATGTAAATCAGATGTGATAAACTAAGACATAACTTTTTGAGACATAACTTTCACTCTCTAATGCTTCTCTGGGAAACACACAGCCTAAGTGTTTCCTTTCCCAGCACCATGCAGATTATATCACACCAGAGCAGCTCTGACTTCCTAAGAACTTTTTTTCCAGGATAGTCTCTGCTCTTAAACCATTAACCCTTACACTCACAAAAATTACCTGAGGCTTGAAGCAAGTGTACTACACCACTGAGATACTGGTACCAACTCCTCCTCAACATGGCTTTTTACAGAGCTCCTCCGTGTGGCACAAATAGCCAAGAAGCTCTGCAACAGCATAGCCAAGCCTGTAATTCCACCTGTACTGCAGGCTTGCATACTGGAAGAGAGACAGCTGGAGAAGAAAATGCGTGTGTCCAACTGAGTTCTTACAGCAGCTACAACATTACTGTAACTATTCCAAATGTCATAGGATTAATTGAATTTCCATATTGGTGACATTTGCTGATATATTGTGCAACTGGTTATTAAAAATCTACTCCTGAATTCAAGGTATGTCACCTGTTATCAATTACTTACAGTCTTAACCACAGCTGAAAAGAGCTCCTATAAAGCACAGTGTGTTTCCATTCTTCCTGTCCTCCACCTTGCAGGAAGTTACAGTTCTTTGTATCTATTTTTCATAGGTTTCATTTTTTTTCAAGCAGAAAATTCAGGTTGCAGCCCAGCATCTGAAATTGAAGCCAATTACAACATTTTAGGATTCTCTCATTTCCAGCTTAATTTACTGCTATTATTTTGAAATTGCCATTTCCTATCTTACTGTTTCATCACAACTCTCTGTTACTGATTAATTCCAAAATAATCTGTTTGGATGTGATTCATAATGCAACATACTTTTGTATTTCTTGCACTGTGTGTTCAGAGTTTGCTACGAGGGACTTGGTTTGAAAATGTATATTCTGTCTTACTCTTGCTACTGACTTGCTGTTTTCTAAAAGAGGTTTTCAGGGCTGCTGGCAGCACTGAATTCAGCAGCCATGACAGCAGCAGTATTTCTTCCTTTCTCTGAAATACAGCTCAGGAGGGAAATTGTGTTGCCATTTCTTTATCCTTGAAGGAGTTTTCGGTTGACAATATGACTTCTCTGTTTCTAGCTGCCTCTTGTCACCTTTTATTCACTGCTCAAACTATCTCTTTCTCCTGCTTCCTTTTATAATACTACAATGAATATAGCTAAATTTTCTTAAGAGAAAACTGGCAGAATGATGGTAACGCTTTCCCAGTCTACAAAATGTGCTTTAGTTTCTTCCTATCCCTTATAGAATCATAACCAAATTCTCTAAATTTGAAAGTTTATCTCCTCCCATCTCAAGCATTACCCGAGTTTCCTCTCCTTCATATCTGTTCCCTCTGTTTTTCTTCTCTGTCTTCTCCTTCTCTCTGTCTCTTCTTTGTCAAATTAAGGATGCAAAAAACCTCTTATCCTTACAAACCTCATTTCTTGCCTATTTCCCTTGCAGTTACCAGCCCATCTGTCTTGGCCATATTGATCACCATAACTGGTCTACTCTGGCCTCAAATCGGGAGGCCTGGAGACACGCCATCTATAACGCAGCTGTCTCCTTCGAGAACACACGCAGGATCACTCTCGAGGAAAAAAGGCAACGCAGAAAGAACCGTGTCTTGCAGAATACACCATCTAAGGAGTCTTTCTGCTGTGCCTTTTGCAATCGGATATGTCTGTCACGTATTGGCCTCATAAGCCACCAGCGTGCCTGTAGCAAATGTGGATAGTGCCTTCCCAAATCTTCGTTCGCGAAGCCTAGCCATGATGATGATGATGATGACCAGCCCATCTTCATTATATTTTTTTAAGCCTTCAATGTTCAGCTTACAGTCACTGTTAGAAGATCCCTTCTTCCACCTACCATTTCTCCAGTTCAACTTCTCTCTTTGATTTCACAGATTAAATCTGTTCATATCCAGATGACCAATTATCTCTTCTTAGCTAAAACTACCCCTAAAATACCATATGCTCCTGAAGTGTCTCTAGTTCGGTAAGTAATCTTGAAGTTTTGTTAGCCACTTGTTCTCATCAGCTGTCCTCTTTAGAAACCTTTTCCATGAAAATGCATTCCTCCAACATTTTATGAGTGTACTATGGGTCTCTCACTCATCCCTCTCCACAGACTTACATAAATAATCTCCTCCAGAAGCAACAAAGTCAGATATCGGCAGATGTAGTCAGCCTTATTGCTTTCTACACAAACACCATTTCTTTCTTCTGATATGTCCCCACAAGCGTATATTCATCAACTCAAACAAATCGGAACTTCTTCCATAAGCCCTTGTTTCTCCTTCCTCTCTTGACTGAGGTTGACATCATCAATGCAGCCTTGTCTTTCAGGACCACACCAATTACACTATTGATTTGCACATCTCTCATGTTAAACAAATAATTCCATATCCTTTTGGTGACTTGTACAGTAACAAACTCTTTGCTGATATCTAATAACAATTTGATAAGTAAGTGGGGCAAAACCACCAGCACGGATGCTTCCTTAGTTTCTAAGACCTCTTTTAGGAGCATATTTCAACCCGTTTACATAGTATCTTGCAGCTGTTTAATACATGGGCTCTGGTTTCTCTATGAAAATTGCACAGGCTACTTGCTTTCACTTTAAAAAATCATCCGTGGCCCCACCACCTTACTTACCATCTTTCATTCACTCCCACTGGGTGACTCCTGTTTTCAAACAGCTCATAAAACTAACTTTCAGTGTGCACTTGGTAAATTTTCAAATGAGTCTGTCCTATCCCACATCTCATTCTTGGAGGAAATATCTACCATCTACTTGAAAAGCATTCTTTGACCACTGTATTCACCATGCCTACAGTGGACAAAGGTAGGCTGAAAAAGGATAAGTTAGTCTCCTGAAATTATTGTCTAACCAGGTGACTATTACTGTACTTACTTACACTGCTGGTCCTAAATTACACTTCAATCACAGCCTTTCTGAGGACTGACTGTTTGTTTAAATAATAGCATGTCACCTACAACTAGGTATGGCATAGTACCAAAAATACAGAAAATAAGGCATTCTTCCTAGGATGTCTTCATTATTTATTGTATGTTACTTTTTGTTATAGTGTTGTGACTCAGACACAATCTTGCAGATACAAAAAGGAAGGTCTGAAGAGTTAAGCAAAAGAAAAACACCCTACAAAATCAGACATTTATTCCTCAGTCTACCACAAAGTTTTTATGCGCTTCTAGGCCAGGCACTGGAGGTCAGCCTTTTAGATATGACAACTAATTGTAGGCTTTACCCAAAAATAAGAAATGGAATTTAACTGATAAAAATATTTCATAAAAGAACCAACAAAGAGTTTCAACTCAGAGGGTTGTTTTCTTCCATTTTTATCATGTTTTCACTGACTTATAATTGAAAGTTATTTCAAATCTTAAAATGGAATTCTTCTATTTTGAAAACAAAACCAGAATTACTTAAGAGTTCGTTTGTCACTTGCAAGGATATTCATTTCAAGACTACAAATGCTACTGAAACTGATCATTTTTTGAAACACTTCACTTCAAACAGAAACCCCCCCACTCTCCAGGGTTTATAACCACAATAAATACACTTTGTCTAACTTTTGAGTACTTGACTTTACAACCTGAATTTGTTCTTTATACATTTAAATATAGAAAAATAGAATCATTTAGGCTGGAAAAGAACTTTAAGATCATCTAGTCCAACCATTAACCCAGCACTGCCAAGTCCACCACTAAACAATGTCTCAGTGCCACATCTACTCATCTTTTAAATACCTCCAGGGATGGTGACTCAACCAGCTCCCTGGGCAGCCTGTTCTAATCCCTGAACACCCTTCCTGTGAAGAAATTTTTCATAATATCCAATCTAAATTTCTCCCGGCACACCATGAGGTCATTTCATTCTGTCCTATTGTTTGTTGTAAGAAGAGACTGACCCCCACCTTGCTACAGTCTCCTTTCAGGAAGATGTAGAGAGCAATAAGATCCCCCCTGAGTCTCCTTTTCTCCAGGCTAAATACCCCCAGCTCCCTCAGCCACTCCTCATATGACTTACTGTGTAGACCCTTCACCAGCTCCATTGTCCTTCTCTGGACATGCTCCAGCACCTCAATGTCTTTCTTGTAGTGAGGGGCCCAAAACTGAACAGAGGATTCAAGGTGTGGCCTCACCAGTGCCAAGTCCAGGGGGACAATCACTGTCCTGGTCCTGCTGGCCAATCACTGTCCTGGTCCTGCTGGCCACAAGCAGATGCCATTGGCCTCCTTAGCTACCTGGGCACACTGCTTGCTCATGTTCAGCTGGCTGTCGACCAGCACCCCAAGGTCCCTTTATACTGGGCCATTTTTCAGGCAGTCTGCCCCAAGTCTGTAGCACAGCATGGGGTTTTTGTGACCTAAGAATGTTTACGTACACTTATATACTAAATATAATTTTACTTGATCGATAAATTTTTTTAAAATCATTGCCTTCAATTCAGGGTCACAGAAGTAACATCCACATTTAAAATAAAACATTCTGGTGACTGTGCTCTGGTCCTGATGACAAGTGGTGTAGGAAACTCTCTTACCTCCCTAGACCCAAAACAAAGCAGTTACACCGTGAATATTTATTGTGTAATGCCTGGGTGTTACATGTTTCACTTAGGCCACTACCATGTAAAGGACCACAGAGAGAACTTAACAGTCCAGACAATCATAAAATAGTGCTCATATATTAGCCTAAACTTAGCATAAGCACACTTAAACTTATCTAATTATGTTTGTGAACCATATACTTCCTTGTTTATCACCCCATTTGAAGCCTTTGGTAATTAACTGCACTGATCTGTTGAACAAACATTTGAGAGAAAGACAGTAGCACTTCACTAAGTTTCTTCTTTCATTGTCATAGAGCTTTTTCCCACATGGCTAGGATTTTCCTGTAATCTTGTTTATAAAAATATTTTATTTATTGGTTCCACTTTTTTCAAACCAAGGCAAAACAACAGAGATATGCTATTTGTGCATACAATTCTGATAAAGTATGTACTCTCTTGTTCTAATTATTTTCATCATCAGATAATTTGAACCCTTTTCTTCATATGGATATCCTAGCAGTGAGCCTTCTACAGGGCGTATTCACCACACCACTCTGTAAAACAGAGATCAAGATTTGCTACAATGCAATGATGGAGCAAGACTCCACATGACTATATATTGGCTGTGGCATTCTTAGCTGTAAAGGAAGAGCTCTGTATCTGGTCTCTGCTATAAAGACCATTTTTTTTTTCATCTGATGAATAATTATAGATATATATGTGAGTGTGTGTATGAATACATGTTTATATACAGAAGTAGGAGCATCTACATTTTAAGTGGGTTTATTTGGGAGAAAAGTGCTAAATGACTTAACCCAAGGCAACTTGAGAGTTTCACAAAAGCAGCAAGATGTCTAGAGGCTTTTATTACTAAAAATTATACACTTCAATGTTCAGTCACTTCAAAGAAGTAGTAGTAGTGGGGGTTTTGTTTTTTTGAACTGTGTCTTCAGTATATTCATCTTTACCCAGCCTCAGCTCTGTGAGGTTCTTAAACTATTAAATAAGTCTAATAACCACAACATTTCTCTTCTGCCTGCTGAAAAGTGAGGAATGAATGAATGTATCAGTAAAAGTGCTAGACTTCTGTTCAATGTATTTAATTCTACACATTTTAAGCTGACATAAAATACATGTTAAAAAAAATATACCCTGACTAGTTCATGACTAATAGTTAAGTTGTAAAACAAGGGAAAATTACACGACATCACCTAATAATGCTTCCAATTCACATTTTCAAAGGGCATGGTTCACCCTTACTATGCAACAAGGGACTGTTTCAACCCATACAGTGGAGTAAATGTTGCAGCACTATGACTTATACTGAGTGGTTAAGTTGTTACAGCTGCAAAAGTCAAAATACAATCAGTTCTGAAATATCCCTGCCTAGTTTATCCAAACTGCAGACGTTAAGACTTCCAACTTGGCTCTGTATGGTGCCACCTTAGGTGCAGTTTGGTTTATAAGCACTTAAGATTGCTGCTGTAGTTTCCAGAAGATTTATTAGTGAGGCTGTAGTGCAATGCAAAATCACGGTTTCCTTCTTTTTAAGGGAAAATCATTTGCATCACTGGTAGAGAAGGAAGGAAGAAAAAGAGACTAAAGGTTTTGAGTCACTCTGTACTAAAATAATATGTCAAATACAGATGAGAGTAAAGTTTGGCTACAGAAAAATTTGGCACATAACTACAAAAGACACAGACATACTCAAAGCAGCTTCCATCTATGTAGCAGAGATAATAGCAGTGAAGTGGCAACAGTGCTCCAGAGACCCTATATTTGCTAGTTTGCACAAGCAATCCTCAGCAATCTTCACTGCTATTTCTACCCAAGTAAGTAATATGAAAGCCATGCAAGGCCATGCTTGTATGTGGTGGCAGGCTAACCATCAGCTCTGTACTGCCCCTTCTTAAATGTACAGATGCAAAGGTAAATATTGAGAGGCTGTTAAGGGTAAAGGTATGTTTGTTGCAGCATAACATTGGGTTCATCAGGGGTCCAGTTCAAGCACCTCACGCTTCTGTGTAATCTTCATGTGTAGATGTTCTGCCCATGGAAACCAAACTGTCGTGATGGCAGCAATCTTTCTCACTTACCCAAATATGGAGGCAGGACACAATTGGGTACATGTTTTGTGGTACATTTGGGTCCTCTGCTTTCCATATAACGCAGTAAGCATGAAAAACCAAAGAAGAAAGTGACTCAGGCAGCAGGGAGATCAAAGTTGAACTGCCCCAGAACTAAATAGAAATTTCCTGAAAAAAGTACCACTTTTCCTGTGAAATTTTTATTTCAGCAAAATACCACTGGCAGGAAAATATTTCATATGCAAAATATATCATTAGTCTTTCTGAGAAAAAAAGCAATTTTACAGATGCACAAGCATACTTAAGAGACAGGTTCATTTGACACACCATATCCTCACCTGTCTTTGTTCACATTAAATACATCATATCTTTCTGGCACTGCCGAGAGAGAGACTCAAAGGATTTGTAAGAATTTTCTTTTAAACTAAAACTTGTTGAAGGAATTAAATGAAATTGCCTTTAGGGTTTGCTTTACATGGGTTTTAACTTTAACTGAATAAAAAAAAAAAGACAAAAGAAAATTTTAATTTCTTTTTAACTGGTCACTATTATTTCCTGGTTTATTATTAAGAACTTTATGTTTTTGAAGAATAAAGAATCTATCTATCTCTATTCCCTGTTTCACAAAAGATTTATTCATATTTCATACAATACCTTTTGCTTAAATTTCCTGTTTTTTCATTTTATTTTTATAAGAATATCTTTGAAATGAGTTAGAGTGATTTAGCCTCATACACTGTCTTGTGTCCTTCAGTCAGTGTTGTCTAATGCAGAGACTAGATGATTAGAGATTTCATTGCTGATGGATGCTTAAATATTTCATTTTCTTCCAGAAGTTTTTAGTAGTGATAGCAATAATAAACATACCTTCTGAGATTTCTTCACAAGGAGGAATGTATCTGCATTTATATAAAATTATACAGTAACTATCAGATTAGTAGTCTCCCTGCAGTAGTTTCTTCTTATATGAAGGAAATGATTCTCTGACTTCAGAAGAATAATTGTCTCATCCACTCTAACTGTGTTATCCAAGGACTAGAATCTCAGAAACACAAAAGCTACATACTGCCAGACATAAAAATAAAATTAAAGGAGAAACAGTGCAGTTATCACACAACAGAAGTGGCATTAGTAAGCAAAAGGACCACAACGATGCAGTCCAGAGAGAAAACAAATTATTTAAGGATATTTAAGGATATTTAAGACAGAAAGACTAAATGGAAAAACACTAAATTTTGTTTTAAATTAGTGTTTTCATGTTAAAAATAAGCCGATTTGTTTCAATAAACCCTGAAATTCACTCTAGCTTTCATCGAAGACTTGGTATATTTCAAATTTTACTTTTTAGTATGCCTACATAACTGCCATTTATCCTCTGATTGAACTATAAAAAGACATAAAATTATGCCATCTAAAATCACACGTAAATTAAATTATCCAGATTTGTGATGTGGATAACTACTGCTCAGAGGGTACCTAAATGTCTAACTGATTAACCTTAAAACTTAAATTAAATGACTAAGGTGGGATGCTTATCTCCACATAAAATTAATGGAGAAAGTTAAGGTCCTATATGAGCTGAAGACTACTTTGATACTTTGATTTTGCCACAGAAATCAGATAACTGAAATATAATATGAATCTAGTGAAGATGCACACCAGAGTCAGATACAGGACAAGCTCCCAAGTCCTAAACTATAATCACAAATAAAATAATTTTTCTCATTCATGACACAGGAAGATAAGGTTCTGTACAAGGCATTTTTGCTGGATGTATAAAATCAAGCTGTGTGAATGCCTTCTCAGAATGTTCTTTATGACTCAACAGCTGCTTTGGTTTTTTTAATAAATTTGTGAAGTTCAGTATTGAATGTTCTCCACTCTAACTAGAAAGCTACAAGTGGGTATGTGACAAACACTAAAAGACAAATATGGGCATCATATCCACCATGATATAATAATCATCATTATTCTTTAGTGCTGCCTAAAAAAGGAAAGAAACACAGCAATCAATGATACATGAAGAATTGTTCTGCTGAAATCTGCATTTTTTGCTAAACTTTGTTATGACCTTGAATGCAAATCCGCCTGGGATGTATGTATCCTAAAGATTTATTACTGTGGTTTGTGCCCATCTTTTCTTAATAAACTGAGTTAAAAATAACTCAGACAGCTCATTAGTTATAGCATGACACATTTCCCCCTTAATTTTGGGGATGGCAAATGTCTTCATCCTTAGAACAACATGTGCTGTTCGATACTTACGGTACCACAAAAATCAGTCTAGTTCTCTATGCACCATCTGCTTAAAGAATAATCATCCTGTGAAGTATTTGTCTTTGGCATCCTACCTCACACTATTTTCTGCCTTGCAATATCTTTCACTGCAATAATGTTTGCTTAGCCTTGAGATTTATCCTTCCTCTTCTCTGAGTATTATTTAGAGTTATTAATAAAGTCAAAATAATCTCCTGTGCCATATTTGGGCTGTCTACAGCTATCTACATGTAACTGAAAGTATTTAAGAGAGTTTTTTAAATTTTAGAGATTTACCTCGATGGAAACTTCACAGCTAAAAAAATTCTTGTGGTATTAGCATCAAATGTTCTATGCAAAAGAATTGTTTTTCTTCAAGGAATTTTCCAGTAAATCACTATAAAAATAGCATTCCTCTTGATGTTTCCATTCAAGAGTACTGTATTTTTGACAGCTTTATACCTAATCAGAGCAAATGATGGCTGTTTCATTTACACATTAGTCATAAATATGCATTTCCAGAGGTAGCATTAGACTCACTAAGCAGTAGTGGAATTATTTCCTTTATCATTATGTTGTCTCTTTTCTTTGGAAACTGTTAACTCTGCACTGTTCATTACTCACCCTTCTCCCTTACCTAGCATTCTGTGGGGAGTAGGATAATCTTCAAACACAACAGGGGTAAGAAGCCACATACTTTACCACACCACACCACTCACAAGCCTGCTGGAAATCTAAGATGATCACTTTTAGAAGGAGAGGAATTAAAGGCAATGCAAGTCATAACAATAAATAAAATACTTCTCCCCTTTCTAAACTTCTCTCATG
Source organism: Corapipo altera (assembly GCF_003945725.1). Taxonomy (NCBI): domain Eukaryota; kingdom Metazoa; phylum Chordata; class Aves; order Passeriformes; family Pipridae; genus Corapipo; species Corapipo altera. The sequence goes on from NW_020884876.1 coordinate 17,910,955, forward strand.
TCAATAAACTCCTACCTTTTCTCCTAACTTAGATACAACAGTCCAACTTCATTTCAGTTCCACTCACCAAGTGTCTTGAGCCCTATATGGAGGTGTGTGGTTCTGACAGGTGGAAGGAAGCAGCTCCCCTGGGGAGGTGGGTGAGGCTGAGTGTTGGGGAATACATAGTCAATAGAACTGCCCATAACTTACACTCTTTCTTCAGTGGCAGTTGAAGACACTCAGTAGGAACACCAGTAAGCACATGATACTAGTGGCATAACACTGTAAGACAGTTTAATAGTAAGTTGAACTATCCAGAATTTAATTTTTAAGAAAAATCTATAACCTATAAACCTATATTTAGGCCAGTATAATGTTACTAGGATAATGATATTGTAATGAACTCAGATGTCAAATTTAAAATAACCTGAATCTATTAAATAAAGCTTTTATAATCTCTAAATTAAATATCTACATGCATATGGGATCTCTAAAAGATTATGCAACATCCATGGGCTGAACAAATTTGATGTAAGACTTGGTACACAGGCTGCCTCATTTTAGGCCTATAGTACTGAAAAGTTTGGATGCAATCTCAGATGAAAGTGAATTACTCTAGGCCCTACTAGGAAAAAAATAGCATCAAATGATGTCACACCTCAGTAATGGATGATGTGTTCATATTTTACCAGGTATTTTCATTACTGTAAGACAGCCAAGACTCCAGGAAAAAACTTTACATATGATTAATGATACAGCAGATTCCTATAATAGTGGTAAAGTATGCAGTGGTCTAAAAACACAGGAACAGTTTTGCAATGATGAACCGTCAAAGAGATTAATTTCTTTAGAGCACTTATTCTGTGCCACATACAATACTCAGTGTCAAATATGAAATTCCTTTGATACTAGCTGGAGTTAGTTACTACCTGGGTACAATCTGTTCCCCTGTAAACAAGCCCATCTCTTTGTAGACATGACTACATGGTCACGACGCAAAGATGAATTACTTAGCTCAGGCTTTGTACAGTCCTACATGGTTGCCAGAAGAAAACTGGCTTGCATCCCAGTATCTTGAAATATAAGTGAATCTACTTTCAGATTGTGTGTATTTGACTTTATAGATGTATCTCAGCACCTCCTTTGCCAAGGTAAAGTGTCACCAAATTAATAGTTTCAACTTCTGCCACAGGTCTACCACTAGAGAATGCTGAGGAACTTCTTTTATTCAAACTTCATTCCATTAGATGTAATAATCTATTGAAGGGGATTTCAGACTACCAATTCCCTGAGGTCAAAACCTATCACCTGCTAAGAAGTTTAGCAATTTCCATGCGAGAAAGTGTATACTTATGTTTTAATGTTGTACTCCACACGGTAGTAATAATACTATACAGCTTCCCAGAAAGGAGTTCTGGGAATAACTCATGTTTTCAAAACATGCACAGAATACAAAACTCCAGGTTTTATTTTTTTGTTTGTTTGGGGTTTTTTGTGGGTTTTTTTGTTTGTTTTGGTTGGTTGCTTGGTTGGTTTGGTTTGGTTTTTTGTTTGTTTTGTACCTGGAATTGTTCAGCTTAACTGGCAGCTGAAGAACAAGAAACAAGAAAAATTAATTTAGTGACATCACAAGGATCTTTCAGATTCATAAACTGAAAGAGCATCAAATGATTAAACACAGATTTCTAGGATTGATGATATCTTTTTTATTTACATTATTTCATTAGTTTCCAGAAAAGTATGTACAGAACATCTGGTAGGAGCATAAATTACTGTAATGCTTTCTATGGAGTCAGGGTTTATGTGACAAATCACAACAGTACTTCCATGGGGCATATAATCAAAAAGCATAGATTAAGCTTCACCCTCACACTGAATGGAAAATGTCTACAGACCTCACGGTGAGTAGGCCTTGGTGAAATGGAAAGACCAGGCAGCATTGTTACATCAGCTAACTAAGAGATTATTTGTCTGGAAAGATGAATGCTAAGAAGATTTTGAAGTCATAAACGGAAGTGCTCTAAGTCACGTTAGCCTTAAAACTCGAGATTCATCAAATTTGCAGTAGTCCATAATACCAGACATACACATCAGCAGTTGAATAAACTGATGTGGCTGTTAGACACAGACCAGTAACTGCAAATTCAATCAGAGACACCAAATATTCAGTCACATAACTTGTGTTGACCACTGCAAACACTCTCAAGACATTTTAAACCCTGTTTTCAACTTCCCTGCACTTTAAAAACCTTTTAGGAATACACATATTCAAAAACATAGTTATCCTAGGCAATTATGCTAATTATGTTAGCACTATGGAAGCATGACATTTCCATTCACATCTTCCACTTTCTTAGAATCTCAGAAGGAAAAAAATGTTTCATTTTCACGCTGAATGTGCTGTCTACACTATATGCTTCACTCATTAGTTTTCATATGAATATTTTCATGTCTGATAAATAGCGTTTTTGGGCCAATTTTACAGCTGTATATCAGACAAACAATAAAAAGACATGTTCTCACTAGGTTATTATCCAAGTTGATTGTATGTTCAAGACTTAAATGTTTATAAATGACATGATTTATTGCAATTACAAATGCAAAAAATGGCTCCTGTATATTCAGTTTGTCAAAACTTTTCAAAGATGAAATGTAATCCATCTTTTTTTTTCTTCTAAATGCATTAATCTGCAATGTCCAAAGATCAGTTATTCCCTTTGTATGCCAGTTTGCCTCAGACTGTTATTCTCTTGTGTGCCTTCTTCCCTTTTCATGTATCACCGTAAAATCATGTTTGGAAAGTACCTGAAATGTTACTACAATTTGGATAATAATTATAAAATTCCTCCTTATAAGTTTTATGTTATTACCTGAAATTACTGTTCTATATCAGGAGATCATCTAGTTTGCAAAACGTTTATTATGCTTCTTATACCAGTTTGCCTATCATTCAATGGTTTTAATATGCAGGTGATGTGTGAAATTATGTACACAAGTTTGCTAAAAATATCTGTCAACATCTAAAAAATCCTCAGATGCAATAGGAGCTGAATTTAGGGATCCAACTGAGTAAAATATTCTATTTATCTAAAGGGATTGCAAAAGAAGAATTTTGCTAACCCTATTTACTTCTTTACACTGTGCTAAGAGTATTCAGTATTTATTATCTGCCTTTTATTTTCTCCAGACAGAAGCTGCAAGCATACATCCTCCTTCCTGCACAATCTCTGTCTTTACATTATGGATTCCATACACTCATCTCCATAGTATGTTGTATAAGTAAAAAATAAATACATGTGATCCAGGAAAAAATACTGCTTCCAGAAGTACTCCCCTTACACTGGAAAAAACTCCCTTTACACTAGACACATGACAAAAACATAGTAATACCACTCCCTGCTTCGCTCCTGCAAAAAACTATCCCACTTTCAAAAATCTGGAACCATGGATTGATTAAAAGACAATTGTTAAAGAAACTGAGGACTAAGGCATGTAACTCAGTTGCCACGACTTAACAAGCAGTCGTGCACCAACTAAACATAGTAACAGTCTATGTATGCCAGCACATTTAAAAGAATTACACATTCAGCAGAATTCAGTGCAGAATGAGACAAAAACCATGGGTATCCTGCAGATGAGTACCAAATGACAAGGCACACTGAGAAAGTGAATAGCTGAAATCTTGGGAAAAAAATCTGAAACTCATGGAAAAATAGCAATTCTATAAAGCTGGGATTGCTAAATTAATGTTTCTTTTAATCAACATGAATCAGTAACTTCATACTGAAAAGTGCCATAACACAAAGTCAGCTATTAGCTTTCCATCATCTTATATCCATCTATAAATAAGACATACACTGACACAGCATACACATGAGCTTTGACACAACTTGCTGATATATGCTTGCTTCTAGAAGGCCATTCCTTTATTTACACAGGAGATCACCATTCAGGTTTTACAAATAAAAGAGATGCTTTTCAAGTCAGCCTAATGATATGTTTACCCCAGAGAGGCAAAATTTTTACCTCAGTGGTAAATAATACTTTATCAAGTTGCCCAATTATTCTTTCCATTTAGCAGACAAATGGGAATTAGCCAAAGTCATAGTACTAGTCCTCTGTATAAATAATTTGCTACACATATTTAAGCTGTCCATGACCGGCTTCAGAGAAAGTAAGGATGAACAGACAGTTATATATAAAATTCAAAATTAACACAGTTTTTTCTATTTGCTAGGCCTTTAAACAAGGAAAAATTAAATTAGTAGTCAAATATATCTAGTCCCACATGTATATGGGTGTAAATATTACTTTGTAAGGTTAGAGATAATAAAAATACTAATTTTAAAAATAGTTATAACAGCAAAAATTAAAGTTACTTAATAGACCTTAAAAACAGGGAACAAAGCCTCTAGAATAAGAAATCCATTATAGAAATCATAGTCTTATATATATCTGAGAAAAAAAATTCCAGTTCTAACCCTCACTCTCAGTGGACAGAGAATTTATCGTAGCAGCATCATAAAGTAAATGATCAGTCATTTCTTTCTGTTAATTCTATATACCAACCTGCCGTACCATGATCCTTCCAGATGGTAATTCTAGACTGCAATACCAAGATAGGAAGAAAAGATTAACAGTGAGCTCGTAGTACTATTGTAATCACTCTCCTCACAATAGATTCCAGTTTGTTTTACCACTATTTATCTGCATTTATTCATAAACAATAGAATGGAAATATAAACACATTCAATGCTATATTAGAAAGAGCTTGTACTAAAAAGAGATAATTTTTGTTAATGTCATGTTTGAAAATCAAGCACGGAACTAGATTTTTATGTTTTCTTTGAATTCTAACACAGATACAGGAAATAAGACTTCAGTAAGATATAAATAAGGAATCACCAGAAGTTGTGAGACACACTGAAAATGTGTCATCTCTCTGAAATATCCTTACCAGCACTGAATCTCTGTTGGAATTAAAATCTAAACATTCAAATAACTTTCCCCGGAGAAGTTAGAGAGATGAGGAAACATCTTATAAAAAATCTTGAACCTGAGCAGATGACCAAGCCAGCAGAAGTACTGTGCTAGATGCACAAAGAGAGTGAACACTTAATTTTCAGTGTAGTTCCCAAACATGTAACTTAGATCTTACAAAACCATGCTCAGGTACCACTTTTTCTTGAAGCAGCCAGAGTTTTGAGTACATTAAGAGGGAGTGCTGCTTCCCTTAATTTTGCATAATTCTGGTATTGTTTTCCTTTAACATGGAAGACGATAAGATTCAATACATCTTTTGACTGAGGAAATATGCATCTATCTCATGAAAAGAGCTTTGATCACCAGGTTATAACCTAGTCTGGAATGAGGTGCTCTCCTATGAAAATTGTTTCTTAATGTATAGAATAATTACAGGTTAAATAAAGAAAAGACAGAAATATCTCTACATGCTGGTAACTAGAGCACTCAATATGGAATGGAGAGACTTGAATTCAAATATTTCCAGTGGCTAATACTTATCGAATATTCTATGCCAAGAATTCTTTACTGACAGATTCATAACAAGCTACTTATTTTGACATATGCTTACAGAAATAATTAGAGATTAATTTTGGGGTGAAACTATGGCAATTTAAATAAAAAGTGGGATTTAGTCTTACCTAAGTATAATCATTAAGCATCTACATTTCTCCAAATCAGTCCATCCATTTTACATTCCTATCTCATGGTAGAGGTCCATATTTATCTACAATAAACACAGAAAGAGTCTAAAGACTTGTTAAATAGTGATGGTTAACTTCCAAATCATTAAAATAAAGCAAGAACCCTACTTAGTGAAGTTCAGGTTCTCACAGTTGAGCAGAAATACACCACAGTTTGGAAAATCAGCAATAGTGACTAATTCCTCCCTGATTTCAATGCTAACACTTGTTGAGGAATGAGACAGGTTTACATTTAGCTCATCTCCAAAATAGCTTTGTCAGTAAGAAACTCTTGACTTAAACAAGCTTTGGATAAGAAATGTAATACCAGAAAAAAACATACTCATAGGTCAACCTAAACTACTTGACCCATTTGTTATGTAAGTATTTTATGGTTAAAATGCTGAGATCTGGTGCCTATATAATGTTCATAAGACAAAATATATAATATATAGTGAGTCAGAAAAAAAATGCAAAGTGTGAAATCTCTCATTCTCAAATGTTTAGGACTTGGCACTCCATTCAGAAACCTCTCCAGTGTTTAAAAGTTTATCAAATTAAATATAATGAAACAAACGGAAACCTGTTATGTCTTATTAAACATAATTAATAGGAAATGTCAAAATTAAGTACAGCAATTACTTGAAATTTTGTGATTGTTTATTTGCCTATTTCAAATTACTTTTGAGGAAATATTAAGTGCAAGTGAAAGGCAGATTGCCTCCTGGAGATGTAGCTCGCTTTAAATGCCAGCGTCTTCATTCAAGCTACTGAAAGAAGACAGAGTGGTTTCATGACAAAATGATAGGCATTTTTTCTTCTATTTCATACTAGCATTTGAAACAATATCCTGAAAAAGATATTAAAAATTGTGTTTGAAATCTTCAAAAGAACTGGGAGTTGTATATGTAGCTTCTTAAGAGATTTACATTGGATGCTTCAATTTTTTCACATCCCTTGAAAATTTGAGACTCTCTCTAAAACAATTCTATTACTTGAACCATACATAGGCAGAGATCTTTTTAAGGCATAAAGCATTTGAAGTCTAAAAAAGATGATTTGGTGTTATTTCCCAAACCTTACTACAATCATAGTAGTATTAGAATACAATTTCCAATATACTGGTGGACAATATTTGATACTTCTAGTGCTAAAATAGTTTAATATGTTACTGCAAATAGACAGTTTTCAAAGCACAAATAAATAATCTTGCATATCTCTTAATGACTGAGTACACAGAACAGCATAGAGCATAAAGATTAAAATGACATGAAACAGAGACTGTGAGCATGAGCTGTCAGTAGGTATGACCAAGTCACCTTTTTACTATATCGAGAAACTCAGATCCTTTGGTCTTTCATTTTATGTCTGCAGAAAAGCATTTTCTTATGTTCAGAATTAATTTCTTTTGTTCCCATTTGTGCTCACTGATGCTTGTTAAGTCACAGGACACCACAGAGAAGAGTCTGGCTCTACTGTCTTTCCTTCCTCCCCCCACTATTTATACACATTGAAAGGATCCCTCCTAAAGCCTTCTATTCTCCAGGTTAAACAGTTCCAAGTCTCTTAGTCTCTCCCTGTATGACAGATGCTCCAGTCTCTACACCATCTTTGTGGTCTTGACTCACTCCATTATTTTCAATACTCCTTTTTACTGTTGAGCCCAGGACCAGACCTAGTATTCCAGATGTGGCCTCACCTATGCAGAGTAGGGCTGAGTAAAGGGGAAGGATCACATCACTTCATTATTCCTAATGAAGCCCAAGAGGCTGTTTGAGTGGTTTGTAATCAACTACTTGTCCGCCTGTACCTTCTCTGCAGAGCTGCTTTCTAGATGGTTACTAAGCTGTACTAGTGAAGGGGGTTGCTCCTCACCAGATGAGGGACTTCGCATTTGCCTTTGTTGAACTTCATGACAGTCCTCTCTATTTATCCAGCCTGTCAATGCACATCTGAATGGCAACACAACTCTCTGTTCCACATTTCATCCCATTTTTGCACTGTCAAATGGTGAAAAATACTGTAAATGATTCTACTGCCCATCATTACTTCTGTTTTGACATTTTTTTTTTGTTTCCTCAGAGAACTGAAGATTTTTTCACAATTACACTACATATCAAAAGAGTCTATGTGTATCTATTCTGATACACTAATTTAAAACTTGTAAAAACTGTGTATGGTTACTAAATGATTTGCAGCATTACCAAGTGATTTTGGGAAGTATATTATGTAAATACACTAGACAGTACACACAGCAAAAAATATGTGTATGTGAAGTATTAAAAAATCTTTCCACAAAGAAATTATCAGGAAAAAGATCAGTATACAAAAGTTTCAGGCCTGCAAACAGCATTATAATTCTAGCAAAGTTTTTGCACAATTTATAGAAACCCCCCAAAAATGAAGCACAGCAGGGTTCTGTGTTGTCATTAGTATCCATGACCAGGATACTAAACAGTAGTAGTAACGCCATGAGCTTTGAAGTAACCACATTGTTACAGCAAAATACTCTCTGGTATTTTCCCCTGTTACTTCATAAATGACATTTATGTGCTGTAGCTATTCTAATAACCTATTCTCAAAAGGTGCAAACACTAAGCAGATGTGGGCCAAAATGAATGGCATAGATTTCAGACAGGCAAATTAGAGTTTAAAGTTAGTTTCCTCTACTAATACTGCTATACTGTGAAGTAAATGCGCAGCACAAAAAAAAATCACAAACAGAACAAACAAATCCAAGATCCCACCAGGAACCAAAATATATAAGCTGTATATTTAGAAAAAGATATGAAATTAAATTCTTGCATTAATAACTACAAATTCTGAAGGGGCTTCTACTGAGCACAATGATATATAGAAAAAAAGTGTTCAAACAAATTTGTAGATTGGTTGCAAGCAGCTTTTTGTTGACAGTTTCAGCTAAGTTTTTTAACTGCATCAAGCCAGATGGTAGCTAAAGTAGTTTTTTTTTCCTGAATGGACATAAGAATATAGTACATTTACTGCAAATGTTCCTGCCTGCAAGGAGAAAAAGTTGGTATTACCATTTGTTCCCAAATATAATTCAGATTTATTTCATGGTAAGAATTTCTGAAGAATGTGCTAAGTCTTATTAATACATTAGATTTGGTCTCAGGAACCAAAATGCTTCTGGCATCAAACTTTGGGGACTCTGATTTTAACAGTATGGCTATCGCTTTTCCAAATGTATTTATGGTTATAAAAAAAAATTTTTAAGATGCATTTCGATTCAAATACTGCTGCATAATCACAGCCTGTCTTAAAATGCATTTCATGCTCTTGGAGATCTCAAAACATTGTATGTTGCTTAGAGAATCTTCAGACCCACAAGATACATGCCACTGAACAAGATCAAGCTTTTACAAAGGAGTAAAATAGTAGTTGTGAACACCACTGTAAATTTTGAATTCCTCACCAGAATATGCATTTTATAATGCCAAAAGATGCAATTCACATTTGTAAGCCATACTTCTGTTCCCGTCATCAACCACTGTAGTATTGCATAAGGTTACATTTCTTTCTTTAAAAAATCAGAATTCTGTAGCTGCTGCATTAGTCACACCAACAGGACTAGTTCTGTTAAATTTAGCTAGAAGCAAACTAGTGTAGGGTACAGTACTTAGGTGATAGAAGACCTAAGTTTTAGTAATCAGTGTGATAACTAGGTGGTGTTAGTCAAAGTAACTCAATTATTAAAACTCTCTAATGGTTATCTATCCAAATAAGGAGTCAAATATATGAAAGAACCCCAAAACACACTATATGTCTTACAAATGTCATAAAGTAATCTAAAGAAAGATATTGCAGACATATTTTTCTCCACAATTAAATCACTTACAGATATATTTGTATTTATAAACATAACAAGACTTTCATGTGTTTCAGTTTGAGTATCATCCAAAATAATTAAGTAATGAATAAGTGAGGTTTTCAACTGCTGTGGTGCCCACTTAGGCTAAATAAATTATCCTTTTTTATTTTTAGTTCCTGTTCTACCCACTAAGAGTTCTGTGGGGATTTTTCTCCTGACTTACACAGTTTCCCCATTTCTGTCTAGAAGCTTTAAGACATTATAGTTAAAGTTTTAGAAAGGGGAGGTCTCACCAAATAATAGGCAATTGTTGCTCCTAAAAGCGGCACTCATTCTTCCACCCCACTCTCTGTTAAATTAGCTTAGCAACCTTATGAAATTTCACCTTAAAAGTACAATTAATCCTTTGACCCAATAAAGTTGAGCCGTTAATCCATATGAAATCACTTCAGGAACTCAATTACATTGAACTGTTCAATGAACTGTGATCCTAGTCTTTCTTCATTATAACTCATTTTCAGTTAATTTATAGTGAAATATTTGGACAGATTGTTACAATTATCTACCTTCTACTATCAGGAGCTCTTCGTGCTGCTCTATGAATGATTCCTTATATTCATAGCTATTTACATAGCAAATTTTACCTGTATGCTTCCAAATGTAGTCCTTCAACTTCCTTTTTTTTAACATTCTGTCTGTAATTGTAACAAAATCACTTGCTCTAATCTTCACCATGGTTTTAGTTTCAATGCTGAGAATTAATTCTTGATTTAGTAAGCTATATGAACTCAAGCTACGTTTTAAGCATCTACACTCACAGATTTGAAGCATTGTTGTTTAACATTAACACTCAAGCAGCACCATGTAAAAAATAACAAATCATTCCACAATAAAGCTAGCATATTCCTAGCAGTCTCAGAAAGCAGAACAACACTTTACTGAGTTTAGAACAAAACCAGAATATTTAATTATCAAACTGAAAGATAAACAGTTTTATCATGCCTCAGCCCACATGTTTTTCTTGCATTAAAAGTGCATTAATTTGTTTACCACATCTGGCCATTTCATCTCACTTGAATGAACATGACAGTACCTGCATTTTTCTCAGTCCTGGAGGTTTCTTGTTTCACTTCATTTTCAGTGATAGCAAAAAGAAAAAAGAGTATATCTTTAACAAAGTAGCATTTGTTACAGACACATCTCTGAGCTATTCTTGAATACTAAAGAAGAACAAGTAATTTAGTTGTCCTGGCACATATTGTTCTAGGGAGAACTGTTGCTAAATCTTTTAATATCAGATAAGTCAAGACTGTTCAGTGAATAACTACTGCCATCTACTTATCTTTTCTAACTATTTTGACAATTTTCATGTTACTGAGATCACACTAAGCTGCACTGCACTGCAAACATTAATGGAGAATTTCTCTTTTTTTCCAATATAGTCTTGGCATGAAATGTTCATAACAGGTAATCCTTTTTCTGAATAATGAGAGGGTAGGATAATAAACTCTACCACAGTAACAATGTTTTTATACTATTATGAATCTTGTTTCAGTGACTTGTGTCAATCAGGTCCGTGTTTCTCACTTGAATAAACAACTCGGAAAGAAAGGAGAGAGAAAGTAAGATCACTTTCTCGGTGAAGAGAAGTACCCTTCGGAAAGTTGAGGGGGTCTATGTGGTTCAGCATACTTACTAATGAATATTCATGGATTGAATCACTCTAGAAATAACAGTGAATAGTGTGTTTACAAAGTAGCCAATGATACAAAGTTATTCAAGATAGTCAAGATAAAGAATACCTGCAACCAGCTCTGCATCTTCCTTTACAGTAACTGGTTGTCCTTGCAATAAAGTGACTGCTAAAATTCAGTAGATAAAGTAATATACAACACTGTGCTAATATAATAAACACATCATTGCCTAAAGGTAAACCTAGTGACCACTGAATGGACTCATTGTGTTCTGCCTCAAAGTAGCTCATGACACAATGCCACAAAATCTGTTATCTAACATGTTTTAACAACAGAAGAATTCACTTTCAGAGTTGCAAATCATTTTATTGGGTCAGAAGGGCACTGTTATGCCTGTTTGCTTGCTGTGCTGAATTGTGCAATACAGAAAATCCACTCTGAAATTTCAGAGAGGCTTGGTGTGGAAGACAGTAAGGGGTGAGGGAGAGTTGGAGAAATAATGAGAAACAAATGGACTAAATTCAATATTACTGTATGTACTATAATGTATTAGCAACCAGTACATTTAAGTTTTACCTATATTCAAAGAAGAAAAGCTCAAGGATTGTGATAAGCAGTTACCACAATCACAAGCAAATTTAAACTGAAGCAAAATATACTCAGGGTACAGGTGCACTCTATGTGTTTTTTTGCTATAATTGAAAAATTAAATGTTTTTTAACATTAAATGAAAATGGGCTTATCTTCTACACTCTAAAATATCACAATTGGAGTACTACAATCTACAGTCATCAAGTTATCAAGAAAATAGGAATCAAGTACAGTACACTTTTAACAACTAATTGCCAGCAATTTTTTCACTATACATGGTTGTATTTATTGAGAATATACAGAGTGAAGGAACTACTTCTGTATAAATTAGATTATGTTTTACATGAATTCAAGAAAAAATTCTATATAATCTGTTCTAGTCTTTATTATTCATAGTTCATAATATATGCTGTGTAGCATAATTAATCAATGAAAAACTAAACACATGTAAACAAGCTTTCAATGTAAAAAAATTTCAATTAATACTTTGAAACTCATGTTCTTGCAATATGTATATTTGAACACGATCTGGTGATTATGCTTGTCTAGCACAAGCCGACTTTATATACTTTGGTTATTTATCCTTTTTCTATCTTTTTTCTAGGTTCTGACATGATGAAGATAGAAGGAAACTATGTACAAATTCTGTGCACTCCTCTTCTTACTGCTTAGCACCCCAATAAGTTAGAAGAACATTCCTCAGGTACTCTGCAGACAATACTCAAGACAAGACCCATACAGTATAATCACCTTTCTGGTTCTCAAAATAAACTTAGCAAAATAAGCTGAAATATTGATTTTTAAGAAACAAAAAAAAACAACATAAAATTTTAAATAATTTTGAAATCACTTTTAAAGGCTATTGATAACAGAGACTTTCCTGTTCTCAAACACCAAATCTAGTCACTTCCAGAGAAAGCACAATACAATCAGAAAGTTACATTTCTGAATTTAGACTCAAGCTCTCATTTCAGTTTTTCCACTGCAAACTTTATTTGCAGTGGTGAGCCCGATATGTTAGGGAGTGTTTTGACTGTCTAGAGCTAATCATGGTGATGATAGAGTTGAGTATTTACGGGCCAACATGGAGATATCCTGGTGGGAGTCTGTTACATATTGTAAGTTTTCAGCAATACACCCAACCAGGACAATGAAGTACTCTCTAAGTATCTGTGAGAAGTCTCACAATCTCAAGCCCTTGTTCTCATGAGGGACTTCAAATGACCAGATGTCTGGTGGAAGTACAATACCCAGAGAGAAAACTGTTCAAGAGCTTCTCTGGGTTGAGTGGCAGAGAACTTACTGACACAGCTGGTGAGTGAGGTAACTAGGGAAGGTGTCCCATTGAACCTGCGTTTTGTGAACAAAAGACTGGAGGGTGATGTGATGGTTGGACGCTGTCTCGAGCTCAGCAGTCATGAAATGGTAGAGTTTTCAACTCTCAGAAAGTAAAAGAGGGGGGTTGGTGACACTGCCACTTTGGACTTCCAGAGCACAGACTTTCACCTGTTTAGGAGACTGCTTTAGAGACTCCCTTGGGAGGCCATCCCAAAGGGCACAGAAATCCAGGAAGGCTGGACATTCTTCGAGAAGGAAATATTAACAGTGTAGAACCAAGGTGTCCTCATGTGCCAAAACATGAGATGGTGGGAAAGAAGAGCCTGGTTGAACACAGAGCTTTGGTTGGGACGCAGGAAAAAAAAAAGGACAGTTTATGGCCTTTGAAAGCAGAGGCAGGCATCTCAGGAGGACTACAAGGATATGAAGTTATGCAGAGAGAAAATTAGAACTTAATCTGGCTACTGCCATAAAAGACAATAAAAATGTTTCTATAAATACATTACCAACAAAAGGAGGGCTAAGGAGAATCTCTGTCCTTTATTCGATGCAGGGGGAAACAGTGACAAAGGATAAGGAAAATTTACTTAATGCCTTCTTTGCCTCATTTTTTAATAGTAATACCAGTTGTTCTCTAGGTACCCAGCCCCTCTTTTCTAACTACTTCTGCTGGACACGTCTTGACTTTCATACAGTTTCAAAAAGCATTTTGTAGAAGGATTAAGAAACTAGAGAAAGTGGTCAAAACAGAAGAAAACATGGATGTGATAAATCAGTGGCTAGCAAAGCAAAATGGTGATTAAATCACATAACTTTAACCACTCGTGATGTTTGAGATGGAAGAAAGAAGGTGTCATATTCAATCTGTGTGATACATCACCTCAATTACAAAATGATGCATGGTGGGAACGCTGAAACTATGTGAATGAGTGTCTGAAGAAAAATTATTTCCCTAGCTTTATATATTTCATTCATTCTCTTCTTTTACTCCACTGACTCTGCTCTCTTATGTCTGTGATGCATCAAGGCAATAGAGAATCTGTCATGAGCGAGGAGATGAAGACCATTTGAAGACCAAGCACAAAAGCAAGCCAAGGGGAAGGAGTTTTCTGATGAATCACACAAACTAGAACTAGTAATAATGCTGAATAGCTCTGCACTGAAAAGGTGTTCTAGAGACGACCCTTTCCAAAGCAGTTGATAGTTACAGTTTGTTATCTAGATGTGCATTACTCTGCTTGCACTGACATTTATTTCCATCTTCTGTTTTATTATTCATTGCTTAGACTATAAGTGTTACCACAAGTTGTTTGTGGATTATTAAGCATGACAGAACTAGATAAGAGGAGCACTATTACCTAGCTTAGCTGAGTTTATGGGAAGGCAACTGTGATTTGGAGATCATATGCATGTTCAGATCCTAGCACGCTGGTCTAAATATTCACAGAGAAAAACAGCCACAGAGAAATCTCTTTATAGGTTTCAGAAGCAGATGAGAAGTCAATAGCTACGAAATGACAGCTGAAACGTGACTCATTCTCAAGATCTGCAATGTCTGCTGTACAGATTCTGAAGTATATTCTAAAATCAAGTGATGTTGCCTTCCAGGGCAATCTGTGAATAATTTGTAACACACATTGAACATATTTATATACAAAGATCTTGTGGAGGAGAGAGAATTGTTTGTACTGAGGTACCTAGACATATGTATTGCTGAAAACTTACAATATGTAATACCAACAAAACTGGGAGATATATCTAAATAAAATAGTAGACTTGCTGTCTGATAAATTTGATTTTGAAAATTATTCATTTTATTTTATATCCTATTATTATTTTGAATTACCGTATGTATTGTCAGAAGTAGGCATTTCAAAAGTACACTAGTAGTACTAGTACTACTTTTTAGAAAACTCTCTGGCAAAACTTTAACACTTTTTGTTGTAGTAGTAGTATAAAAACAGCTCTGAGACAAATTGCATTTTCAGCACCATTCTCTCTTTCACTCCTTTTGTTAATATTGTTCCACTGTTTTCTTTTTGCTTAAATTGAAGCATTTACTGATGAAATATATTAACTATATTTAGAAGTCTCACAGATAATCGATCAATTAAAATTATCCAGGAATCAGTGCAGGTCAGAATGAAAGTGTTTATTTTGTCTTTAACTGTGCTTGAAGGCAGAAATCAACATTACAGATCTACAAGCAATCACTTCTTGAAGGTTTCCAAAGTGGAAAGTCCAAAGCCTTATAGGCAATTTATTTCAGTTCTTTATTATCTTCACGCTTAGCAAGTTTCCAATAATATGTAGTAGAAAACTTCACTGCTGCAATCTGAACCCTTTAATTCTTGCTAGATCTTACCCCACTATGATGAACAGTTCCCTTCAATTTTACTGCTGCCTTTTATGTATTAAAAACCAGTGTTTTCTGAGAGTCTTTTTTCTCTTTGCATCAAATAAGCCGAGTTCACTCAAACTTCTTCACTTTTCAAGGTGTAGTCTATTGGTGTAGTATATTTTGTATCACTGTCCAACTTGAAGAGAGGTTATATGTCTTACCATACGAAATTCACCTGATATCTAATTTTGTGTAATAGAATCTAAAATACTGTGCATACCATGGGTCCAACCATGGTCAAAGTAATCCTACAGTGACTGAATGGTACTGACAAAATTATAAACTAAAGACCCTTTTTCTTACATCAAAACTGAAGTGTCATACGGTTCAATAAGAAATGCCAATTAGAGTGGCTTAGATGTCAATATATTGAAGATTATTACCTTGTTCTGCAATTTGCAGGTATATTTCCGATTTTCATAGCAAACAAAAATGCACATGCTGCAGCCTGGCATCTATATTTTACAGAGCTATGAATAATTTTAAGTGTCCTACTATTAAATAAATACTAAACAGAAATAGAAAGGAATATTAAGCACTGCATGCTGATAGGTTTCTCTTCTGTTCCCATGGAAACCACAGTGGTCCTCAAAATAGACAAGGTGCTTTATCCTCCAGTCAGATAACATTTAAAATTTTGTTTTCCTTATTTTTTACTAGCTGGATCATGCAAACTCAACCCTCAAACAAAATTAAGTTCATATGTGCAATAAAGCATATGAAATACAAAATAAATTTACACACATAACAATGACAATTTCTAAAAAGGGAAATAATAGATTGTATCTGAATGGTGAGGGGTATTTTTATTTAATTTATTGATTTAATCTAGATGGAGAAAAGAGATTATGGATATTTCACCACTGACAGCATTTGGAAATTCTCTCTGATGTATTTTTCAAGTTTGTATCAATCTGTTTGTTTTATAGGAGGAACTTTTTAGATTTAGTCCTTAAAATAACCCATTCTTAATAGATCACTGCTATTTTGGGGCAAACTCTTGTAGAAATAGTTGTGTGGGATTCTGAAGCTGAAATGCAAGTGTCCTCTGGCTTTGGACATATCAAACTTCAAACCTTCTTCCACAGTGGTGTAGAGATTCAGATTCAATATTCTATACAATTCTAAACCATATCATCAACTTATCCAAAATACTTGCCCAATTATACCCAAACTTCTTAAAAAGCTTTTAAAAAATATGACATCCAATTAGAACCATAGTTAATAAACAACACATTTATTTCATTTTAAGTTCTTGATTGTTCATTTTAGTTCTTGATTACCAAAAGAAAAGCAATTTATGAAATTCCTTTTCAAAACTAAAAGGGAGTTTTGCCTCCAGAAGGACAGTTTAAATTCTGAGTCAGATGAAGAATTGGTGTATTTGATGTCTGGTTAATTTTTTTATAAAAAGAAAGGTGAAAAATATGCTAATGGACTTGATGATCTCAGAGGTCTTTTCCAACCTGGTTGATTCTATGATTCGATGAGTCCAGTGGCATGCAAGCACTATATGATTGTTCAGTCCCAGTATACGAAGAACAAGAATAAAGATTAACATTTGCAGAGAATTTCCCACACATGTTAAATCAATATAAACCCAATACACTCCTAATCATTGATAAAATATTTAAGATCCCCACATTCATTCAACTTTCTTAAGCATTTCATTTCTAAGATAACAGCAAAAGCTATTAAAAGGTTTGGGGGTTATTCTTTTTTTTGTACCAGTCTTGCAAACAGAGCACAGTATATGCATCACTCTAATATGTCCAATTTCTTTCAAGTTCCATAAATAGTCAAGAGCAAATAAAGATCATATTCTTGCTGGTTTTTACTCTTTATTATAACCAAATTAATCCTAAAACTCTTTCAACAGTAATTTACGTTTATCCAGTAAAATCATGGTGTGTCTGTACTATAGATACATAAAACATACTAGTTTTAACATGGGAATTTAATTCACAGTACTTGGCATAGAACGTGATACGCACAGCAGTGCTGGCTGCAGTGCTGGGCAGTAGCTCAGCACACACCAGCCCTTCCTGACTGTCTGCTGTAGCTCTCTGTGCTCTGTGCTGCTGCTGCAATCCACGGAGCAGAAGAAAATCAGCCTTGCTAAGCCTGCTTCTGCTACCAGGCTCACCATTTTAGGTTGCAGACAAGCAAGAAACAGGTTTTTGAAATGGCTTCTAACTGGTTCTGCATTTGATAATATCTGTTCCTAATGTTGTCTCTCGGTGGTAAAAGTACCTCTGACTTCAGAAAGGTCAGCACTAGGTCAGTCTTGAGCTCTTGGGTGAATTTTGTTCTGACATACCAAGTAAACTGGATGTAAGCAGGAGGTAGATAAAACACTTCTGAACTTATATAGACAAAGGGGCCTGAGTTTTTATGTATGGGATGAGCTTAATGCCTTAGTACTTTAAATGCACCATGTTTGTTTTTTTTTTTTCCAGATAGCAAGAAATAAAAGAAAAAAATAATTTGAAAAGATCATACAGGGATTTTTTTGTCCAAGGTTGAAAATTTGGATATTTACCATTTTATGTTTAATCCTTCTAGGAAGAAAGAAACTCAGCAGTTGTTAAAAATTCAGCCAAAATAATAAAGCAACTTATTAGCCTATCTAAATCTGTGGACACAATTCTCAAAATCATCCTGAAAACTTAAGCTCAAATATCTGGTCTCACAGTATGCTTTTTAGGTAATATTCACATCCTAAAAAGTGAATCTTACTCTGGAGTACTCAGCCTTTTGATTTATCATAGACAGAAAGTGTTTTGCTTGGCTTGGACTACTCATGCTATCATTTAGTCCCTGGCCTTTCTGAGACTTTGCCTTTACAGCCAGTTTCAATCTACAAAGTCCTACTGCCACCAATCATCTAATAAAGTTGATTGAAATCTCATGTAGACTCACTAGTGAGAAACAGCAAGTCGAGAAAAACCCTGATCAGCAAGAAATGTTGAAGCATTTCAGTGAAAATGGTTTTCCTAGAAATGACACCACAGACATGCAGACACACTACAAAAATCAAGGCTATTAATTGATAAAGATGGTTTTGTCTTTCAGTGAAATATGCCATGCCCTAGAAAAAATCAGAATGAAAGAAACTGCCAAAGATACTAATTAAATATTGTCAAGCCATAAGAGGGAAATATTTAAAAATGCTAACACAGGACACAGTCCGCAAAAGGCAGACACAAAGCAAAAGATCAGAATTTACTAAGTCAAAGAATGCCAAAGAGAACTTGGATGAATCTCTGGAGCTCAAAACAAAGTAAAAATCAGCCAGACACAGAGAACAGATGATGAAAAAGATTAGTATTTCAACATTTAACAGTATTTATACTCACCCTATATCACACCTTTAATACTGAACATTTTAAAGTACATATGTGCTTATTGCAGTGTTTAAGAAATTCTTTGGATTGTTGAAATTATTTGGTTCTTGACATTTAAAAGTAACCTCTATGTAGAACATGCTTACAGTTTACTAAAGTATGTTCTACTGTGTTTTGTTCCTAAAGTAATTGAACAGGCAGGAAATAAACATTACATAAAACAGCTAACATGACAGCTAAAGATTATAACTTACAGGCAAGAAAAGGTTTGTTTTGATAATTTTTGAAAAGGAGTAGAAGCAGCAGCAATATGTGAGCCTTCAAATTCCAGTTGCTATAGTAACTGGTTGTATTTTTAGCCATCATAACAACTTTAACAATTGTAGAGAATACCAGTGCTCCTCTTTCTGAATATCAGTCCCGGTCTCCCCCTGTATTTCCAAATAGAAGTCCATGTGTTGCTGCAGCATGGGAAATTCTAAATAGTGTTCTGCACATATAAAATAACTTGCATGACATTTTGCCAGCTTCACCTTATGACAGGGAAAAACAAACAAACAAAAAACAGAGGCCAGAATAATTTGGCCTTTTAACAGAATTACAGGAAAATTAGGAATAAGTCTTAAACCTCTATGGAATTCACTCCCTCTTGAACAGTTGGGCATTTCATTTTTTTCTCTCCTGTAGGCATTGGTGGTCACAATTTTCTCAATTCTATGTCCTTTTAAGACACATATGCTTTATTTGTTATTGTTCCCTTCCTACTTTCCAGTTCACAATAATTTTCTAAGTCTACATGCATTTTACACAAGAAGTCACTAGAAGGCGGCAATCCAAACCACAAACCAAAATTCCCCCTTAATTTTCTTACTATACCCAGTACAGGGAACACTCTTCATCCTTTAAGGAAAAACTTAACAAAGAAAAGATGTCTTTTGGATTTTTTTCAGCTTCCTTCTTACTTCTAGTCCTCCTTATGGGACAGATTATGGCTGAAATCCTGTTTCCAAACACCTGCAGAGTAGGGCCAAGATAGTTGCTTATAGCCGTTTATTACTTCCATATATAAAATGTATGTTAAGTTATGGCTTGTGATTAAGGGTAAAATTTGTTTGTTTTTAACTAAATGCATGCAACCTGGGAATCACAGCCATGATAAGGTAAGAGTAGAATTTAACCAGTCTTTCTGCTAGCAATAAAAGCTCCAGAAATGCACTATAACAGTGTAGAAGGTACAATTTGTATCTTCCATTAATCCTAACTTTAAACCAAGGCAATCATCATAAAAGAGTACCACCTGAGTCTTAACCACAGTTTAAAACAAAAGGTAAGGTGCTGCTTTACTTGTTTTTTTCCTGTAAACACAACCACACATTTAATCAAAACAATGTCCTCTGAAGCACAGCTTGGTTGCCCAAGCCAAATTCCAAGAACACAAATGACAGAGTGGAAGGGTACCTAGTACATGCAGTGGCTTGCAGTAAGAACACTTGTTATGGTAGAAATAACAAGAACTAATAGGTGCTACATGGATGTGCCATCAATTACTCTCTGTCTAGCTTCAATCAGAGTAACTATTCATTCTGCTGCATAGAAATGTAAGCAGTTTTCCTTTGGCTTTGAGCCAGGAAGCAGGAGTAGGAATAGTCTGTGATTCAGGTCCTGTGGGTGTTATGGAGGAGAATGAGTGCCGGTGCTTTATTTTTCATATTCTGATTGTACTGATAGGAAAACTGTTAATGTAATCTTGTAATCTATGGGTAACAGAGGTAGCAGGGAAATATGACTGTCAGATGCATCTTGCCTAACCTTATGTTGGCCCGTAATATTTCTAGAGATGATGTCATAGAAAGCTAATTACATTATATGACTTGCATATATTTACTCTGATCACAGAAAATTACAAGGTGAAAGTATGTTTTAGGAAATACAGTTTCTTTTCAGTATCTATTTTATTTTTTAAGGTATCAAATGCTACGGACATACAAAACAAGACATAATTTACATCCAATTTTATAGACAACCATAGATATTTATCTTCTGAAATCATCTGGATTAATCATAGAGGTTTATGTTCTGAATTAAAATGAACAATTAACACTCTTAGGAAGTCTATTAATAAAGTTCCAGTACAAACCAAAGATAGTGAAGGGTGACAATACTTTGAATGACATCCATGTGCCCTTCCAATTTCCAATTATTTTTTAAAAACTTTATAAGTATGCAAAGCCCAGCTCAATTATACAAATAATGCATAACCCAGACTGAGACACAGCATGTGGTCATATTGCCCTAAGAGACACTGTGAATAGGGATTTATAATCTTTAATATCTAGCAGTTTATTTTTACATGGATACATGGACAGCAACCCAGACTGCAGCCGGCAACACCTCTTCACAATATCTGGTCAGCAGCCAAAGGTTTATTCTCATCATGCAGAACTAATAACCCATTATGCCTAAATTGCCTTGGTCTTACTGTGCTGCTGAACGTAGCTATCTGTTCATAGAAATCTGTTTCTTGCAGAAACATTGGAGTAAACCCCACCAGTCAGACTGTCCACATGTTCAAGATCAATCCCATAGTCAAGCACCCTGCTGGAGGAGGCCAGCATGCTCAATAGCTTTCAGCATTAAGCAATAGCTGCACTTTGCCTTTCAAATAATGGCCTAAAACTGCATTTTCTGACTTTTCACACAGATTAGGATTGAACAATTTTAAAAAGCCACTTTTGGCACAAGAAAGTACAACAGAAAGAGACTATTGAGAAATATATCTGAAGATCAAGTCAGCCAAAATAATCTGTGGACCTCAGTGAACAACATCATACAATAATTATTTACTGAACTTGAAATGAATTCACTTTGTCTCTGGAAGTGTCTCATCTATTCAATCTCTTAAAACAAAATGCTCATCAAGCTTTATTTCTGGAAACAATATCTAAATGCTGAAGAACAACTTAGAGATTTTGGTGTCTCCTACACTGAGCACTACTTTGTCTCCTGTACAATAGACATGGCTTCTTGGATTAATACTTACATTTGTAAGCAAACTCTTTAACACAGATGGATCTGTATACACGAATAAGGCAGGTTTGGCAGGAAGATCCTTGCACATAGCAGTAAATTAGTGAGGGAAGACACCACATCCTCACATATGATTCAGTAAGCCAAAAAATAATCTGACCTCAGACTTTACAACAAGATAGCTATACATGCAAATATACTTCTTTGAGTAACATGATTTTAAAGTTTATCTGTTCACAAATTAAATCATAAACCAGTCTAATTTTTATACTTTTGTGGTCAGAAAACAAGGAACAGTACTAAACATTACAAAATTCTATTTTTTTAATATCTAAAGTCATGTTGTCTACTTAAAGCTACATTTTGAAGTCATCAGGTAACTAGACAGCAGGAGTACCATATGATTTAGGCAAGAAGTCAGAATGAGGATGGCAAACACTCAATATTTAATTTTCACAGCAAGCTGTTTGCAGATGCATTTATGTGAAGAAACAAAATCCTTTTCCAAAAATACATATTCAGTAGATTTTAATAATAAGTGCATCTGAGAAAGCAGTAATTCCCGTTTTTAAAGAAAAGCATTTCTCAACCTCAAATCTATAAAACTTTCTATTTGTCAAGGGATCTACCCAAATTACCTGGTTTTGTTTTGTTTGTGCTGTTTTTTTTTAAGTCAACTAATTCCACAGACCAGCAACCTTATTTTCCTGGGCTAGTATGTGTCCAAATCATATCATTTAAAAATATAACTAAAATGTCAGTAGCAAAGGTTTTGTGACAGAGGTGAAGTGGACAACTAATAGTTCACATCAATATTACCTTGAAAAACAGGTAGTTTTTCAAATCCTAAAGTCAGGACCTGTATTCTAGATTTGCTTACTACTTCTACTTTTGTGGTTTTTTTCTTTTTTTTTATGTCTCATCTTTTCAGCTCAATTGTATTTGAAGATCTCTTCAACAGACAATTAGAAAACCAGATAAAATAGAAAGGAGTTTAAACCCAAGACAACAATCATTTGCATTCAAAAGAAGAAAAATCTATCTATGTAAAGGCTTCAAAATAAGACTCTGTGAAAAAAAAAAAAAAGAAAAATCCTAATTTCCATTAATACCTCTTTTTTTTTCTTAAGGTAAGAGAATAAATAAAAGTCCTATCTGTTACAGAAAAAAAAAATAGCCACAGCTGATTGCCAAACTCACATTTATCAGAGCAGCATGACTCAAAGCAGGTTGTTTTGTCTTGCTTCCACTGAATTTTGGCTAAGAGTTTATTTTTCTCTTAGTTGTCATGGAAACATGTACAGAGAAAATTAAAGCACATAAAGCACTGCTGACAAAAATTAAGTTGTTCCTACTCAGGCTGTGCTGATTAATACTTTCTGGGATACTTAGGAAACTGCAGCATTCACATATCATTTGGTACTAATTTAAAAGTACATTTTATGACACTAAAGCTTTATATAGTCAATTGTCCAGCTACTACTGAAATGTTTATTAGTTTTCCCAGAATTCAACAAACCATTTCACATTTTAGCATTTTCCAACATTTGCAACTACTTGAAATGCACCTTCTAGAGAGGAACCCAAGAATAACTATAATAAGAAACTCAAACATAGTGAAAGGGAAAAAAGAGACAAGGAGGGACAAAAAGAAACAGAGAAAGAGTGGAAGGAGGAAAGAAGCACAAACTCACTGATTCTATTTATAAATTTTATTATCTTTGTATGTAAATCTTCTTCCTTTCCATTGTGGTTTTTTTTTCAGAAAAGGTCAAGGAACCTACTCACTTTCCTATAACGAAAAGACCCAAGACTCTCCTTTCTTACAGCAAGTTCTTCCTCTTTGACCTGTGAAAAATTGAAGGGAGATACATATCTATAGATAGATAGATAGATAGATAGATAGATAGACAGACATAGATGCAATTTTATGGCTGTCAAAAAAAAAGAAGAAGATTGGAATACCTGAAGTACTTCTGTTGAAATAGTTGTGGCACAAAAAATGTGTTCCTCTTGCTGTACTAGATCTCTCCTTGGAGCTGCCACAACCTGCAGTATTCCATGTTCATCTACAGTGTTAAATTGCCTTTCCAGAATGCCAAATCACTGCCAACAAGTTACCCCATAACCACACACAGTACTCTTAGGAAAGCCCTGAAGCATCGACTGTGTATCCACCTACCCCTAACATCACCTTCTGACCTCCTCTTCAGATCCTCACAATGGACATCCCTTACTACTTTCCTGTTGTGCCCATAGAGGTCACTTGGTGTATGAGCAGGTGGTGAGAATGCTACTTGCAGAGCTAAGTTAGACAACGGCTGGAGACTGAGCCAAGAGGAACAGCAGAACGTGTATAAGCACCAACATGGGAGGATGGCCACCCAACCTGTGCTTTCCCCTCCACCTCTACTACACCAGGACTTGTGGAAGAATGATGGAGAGCTTGAACTCACCCCACCTTTGGCAGTTCTAAGTGTATTTCAGTAGTGTCCACTGGTGGGATTACCTAACAACTTTCATGTGGTATGATAAGCTGAAGGTTGGTAACTAAGGAAATGAAATGATATTTCCTCTGAGAAAGACCCCTGCTGATACAAGCCCTGAAGAAGCTCCGCTTTGTTTTCTCTCAGTGACTCTTATGGTCACTCCTGACTTCCACGCCAATATAATTTCACAGCCCTCACAGTTGTCTTGTTTGTTCTGCAAATTTAAAAATTTATATTGAGGCTGACTTACTGCCAGTGAGTTACCATCTGGGATATTCTGGAAGATGTCACAGGTTGGAGCAGCTGCAGCCTCAAGAAAGGTAAAGGTGGTACGAGGATGTCATGATGTGGGCTACATGATATGGGCTAGCAAGGGACTCAGTTGCTTCCAGATGTGAACTGTCCCAGCTGAATGGCAAGATAACTGGGAGAAAGACTTCTTCAGGTTCTTAATTCTAGCATATAAGGTGTGACGTTCATCAGGTGGTCACTATAATAAGAGATATGGCCTAAATGTCACTGCCCAAGGATCCACATAAGCAGATGGAAACAAGGTAACCATTATTTGGGTCCCATAGGATCAGAACAGTCAGTAGGGCCATGTCTCTTATTCAAATTCAGCACACAGGAGTTTGAAGATGGGCTTGATGGTTGATATTTTCATTGGCTCATTAGGCAGATAAACTATAAATCTTTCTATACCATTAATGCTCAGCAGCCCTGATTAGTAAGCAGCACCCTATCAAGTTCTACTCCACAAGAGCACCTGAACACTTGAAATCAGACAAGAAAGCAACCTCAACTGAAAATGTCAGATTCCAGAATTATAGCAAGTGCAATATTAATCAAAACCTAAATATCAACATTCTAACTAAAGGTGGGGGCAGGAATAACCATGTTTTCTTCAGGTTATTCTAAACATCTGCACTGATTACATTATAATTTTTTTATGGATAATGTACTTAATAATTTTAAACCACTCACTACATCAGTAAAAACCACCCTATTACGCTCAGTATAAAAATCCTCTCTTAGTACTGAATATGGACATGTGAAGATGGAATTTGTTAAAATTACAATCTATTAAATCACAAGTAACAGGATTTAAATCTCACTTTGGATCGAACATATTTTCTTACCGTTTTAGAGTGAAACAGTTTCTGAAAGTAAGATATATAAGCCATGTCTAAAGGATAATTATTAATTTTCTATTCTTTTATCAAATACAGAAAAAAGCAATATCCTGCTGGTTACTGAAGACTATAGATACAGAGTTCTCTCCAGGTGGGTATTATCATGTAGGGAAAGGAGTGGATAATGATGGAATTGGTAAGAGTCAAAATTACAGGATGCTAATATTTGGCATTTTAATTATTTGTATTTAATCGAGGAGACAGTTTGAATTCTGACTTGCATAAGTACATGAGTGGCATAGACACTTTTAATTATACACTTTCCACAATAGATTGTGCTCACAACAGATACCACCCAAAGCATTTCAGAGTGTGAGGATGACACAGCTGGTAACATTTGCAACTTACCACTGCTGAGATGTTGTCATAACTGATCTGAAGTTTGCCTTACGCTGTTAACACTGGTTTTAAGATTCACAGAATCACTTGGAAAAGACCTCTGAGATCATTGAGTCCAGCCTATGACGAAACACTACCTTGTCAACTAGAGCATGCACTTAGTGCCACACCCAGTCTTTCCGTAAACACCTCCAGGGACGGTGACTTCACCACCTCCCTGGGCAGCCCATTCAAATATCTAATCGTCCTTTCTGTGAAGAAATTCTTACTAATGTCCAACCTAAACCTACCCCGGTGCAGCTTAAGACTGTATCCTCTTGTCCTACTACTGGTTGCCTGGGAGAAGAGACCGACCCCCACCTGGCTCCAACCTCCTTTCGAGGAGTTGTAGAGGGCGATAAGGTCACCCTGAGCCTCCTCCTCTCCAGGCTAAATAACTCCAGCTCCTTCAGTTGCTCCGTAGAGGACATGCACTCCAGACCCTTCATCAGCTTCATTGCTCTTCTCTGGACCCGCTCCAGCACCTCAACATCCTTCCTGAATTGAGGGACACATAACTGGACACAGTACTTGAGGTACAGCCTCACCAGTGCCGAGTACAGGGGAAGAATCACTTCCCTAGTCCAGATGGCCACACTATTACTGATACAGGACAGGGTACCATTGGCCTTCTTGGCCACCTGGGCACACTGCTGGCTCATGTTCAACAGCTGTCAACAAGTACCACCAGGTCCTTTCCCACAGGGCCACTTTCCAACCACTCTGTCCCCAGCCTGTAGCACTGCATGGGGTTGTTATGACCCAAAGGCAGGACCTGGCATTTGGTTTTATTGAATCTCATACCACTGGTCTTGTCCTATTTATCCACCCTGTCCTGGTCCCTCTGAAGAGTCTTCCTACCCTCCAGCAGATTGACACTCTGACCCAACTTGGTGTTGTCCTTGAATTTGCTAATTCACATAGGATTTCTGAGGCATTTTAGTATATCAGAACATAATCAGTGGAAATACTGGGTTTAGCTGCTTGTTAACTCAGTAGTGAGGATGGGAACATGGCCTCATTCTCTTCCTGACCTCATTTTGAAGTCTGGCAATGAGAGACACTTGACATAAGTAGTCCTTAAGTGAACTAAAAACCTACCACTGCTACTGTCCTATGTAAGTGGACATAAACGTCCTCTAAGTAAACATGTAGTATGCTAGCAGAGCAGACATCTGCATTTCTGTTTTCAGGCAGAGTTACTATGCCAGTAAATAGACAACATTACATTCTAGCTCCCAGATCTCTCAGAGGACTAAAATTATGTTTAAATTTTATTATTCTTAATAATGCTTTTCTTACATTCATGTCATCTAGTAATTACTTTTAGCATCATTTTTGCAGTGAACACCAGGTGTAACTTTGATCCTATAAACACAAATACATATTTCAGACAGTGTTTCTGAAACCAATAGAGGAAAATTGATTAGGTAAGTCCTGACAAAAGTTGTCTCAAATATTAAGTACATCCAGTTACAGGCTTTTTTATCATGAAAGCTCCTCTTCTGCAGTCCTCAAAAAACCACTTTTCATGCTCAAATGCTTTTCATGATTCCAAAACTTGGTACCACAGAGAGACAGTCTTTCTTTAGCAATCCATAAGTTCTGTGAGAATGTTTGTAATGACCATGAGCTCACTGCTTTTTCTGTTCTTCAAAGCATAAAACCACCAAAATCAGCGAAACATCTGAACTCTAATAGAAAATTCAAAATACCATACGATAGACTGCATTTAGCCACATTTCCTGAAAACTTTTAAAAATCCCTACCAATAAATTAATTTTCAGTTCTTTAAACTTAAATGGATAAGCTATAACATTTCTCCGTGTAAAATGGTGAATATAAAAATTAAATACAAAACACGTATCTGTTAAAAATTTTTTATGAACTTGAACTGACCATAAGAAATCATTCTTCGTAACTCCAACAGGGAAAAAGATCTAACTTTGTGCCAGAGTACATATACACTAAAATAGGAGCTCACATATAAATTAGTAAACTCTAGTTTCAATTTAATTGGCAAATGAAAAATGTATGAAAATATGTAACGACATATGATATGATATGATCATATGATATTCCTCTGCAAAGAAAAAACTTTCTCCTAAATATTTAAAGCTCAGTATTAAATACTATTTGTTCAAACTAACTCAAATTAAAGACAAGGCTGCCCCGGCCTGAGAGATTTCCAAAGATACTTTCATAGTTATTCTTACTTGCTTTGCAAATAGTCATTTAAAAAATAAAGCTAATTAATCACTTCAACATATTACTAAGTTTTTCTAAAGACTATTTTTAAAGATGCACAATCTATTTAATTTAAAACACTATACTGAATTCTGAAAAAAGGTTTTTTGTCTCCTATATTCTACATAAACCAGAGTACAAATTTGCATGTGGCTTTTAAGATCTTTCAAATCACTTTTCAACACACTCCAAAAGATTTCTGTGCCAGATGGATGTGAATCAAGAATGTATGAACATATGGCAGAAGTGGTAACCAATATCCTCCTAAATGTGTATAATGATTCATTTCAAAATACATATCCCAGGGTTATTAATAGTCTCTTTAGTAAGTTTCTTATTTTAAAGACGTTGAGATTTAGAATAGTGCAGTTTACTTCAATTTTCTCCAATAAAGTACCAGCCCAGCAGAGTCTAATTGTTAACTGTCCAGAATGATTGCAATGCTTTGTTACAGTCTTTTAGGCAGCAAAAGGCAATGAAATCATCCAGCATCAGCTCAGGTTCTGTCATCTTCAAGTAAACTTCACCCACCCTGTTTCACTGTCAACCAGTGACGTCAATAAACAACTAGAAATGAAGGGCTTCGGATTGCTTTAATTTACATGTGTGCAAATAATGACGTATTTAATGTGAGTCAATATATATACCAGCCAGACTAAGTGTAAGTGAAACCAGGAGTCAGTGCCTTCATACTGCTCTTGGAATCCTTCAAATACAATATTAGACAGTGAGGTAAAGATCTTTCATCAGATCTTTCTCTGCACTCATAAAACCCGCTTTAGCGAGTTTCCCTCTGTAATTATTAATACACGTATTAGTTCTACACCTTACTTTTGGGGAAAAAAACAACACAAAACACAACAAAATCCACCACAACAAAACACCAAAACCAACAACAAGGAATAAACAAGATAAGAGAGAAATTGGTATTGGAATGTTTTATGAGCCAACTTCGCACTCTCCATCTCCATGGCTTCTTTGTGATGACTCATAAAGCAGCAAGTCCCAGATTTTTAAAAGGCATTCAGTACCTACAGATAATACTGTCATTAAAGACAAGGTGCCACAAAAACATTCTGCTCAAATGCACTAGTAGATGACAGACTTGGCATCTCAAATCTTATGTTACTTAAGGCCAGATGATCGAAATTAGCTCTTTGGGATGCAGCCATGTACAACCTTTAGTATTTGTCTTTCAACATCCTGTGACATTGTAATGACTTACAAGTAATAGCTTTGAAGCAAAGAACTACAGTTATTTCTCAGAAATCTTGATTTTAGAAGAAAGAATTAATATGACAATATATCTTGACATTTTCCTTTTGCCGTGTAACTCCACTCACTGTTCACAGGCTCAACAAAGCAACTAAACTGGTCACTATCTAATTTATCTTCATTAGTGAATGAGAAAAGTCCATTCCCTCTCCTTTTATAAGTCCTTTCTCCAACATCCTCCACTACCTGTTCATCCAAGTATTGGGGATTTAGTTAGTTAGTTTTGCTAACAGCCTATTTTTTAGATTAAGTACTTATAACCAGTCTTAGGAAAATGAACCATTTTGAGAGAATGCTCAAAATGAAAACTGTATTTTAATTTTGTTGTTTTACTTTCTCTTGTTTTTTCCCTTACTGCGCTCCTACTAATGAATGTCAAACTGCCATTGTTTAGTACCAAGCAGATAAGCTGAGGAAATATGACCAAAAATCAAAACAGCATAACTAAGCTGTACTTCTGGAGTTTCACTTTTAATGGCTTTACTGCTGTGGCTACTCAGCCCTAAGTGTTGGAGAGCTATAAATGCTGACAGACTCACACTTTACTCTCTGCTGCTGGATAGAGTATTTGCAGATTGATATCTGATTAACATATCCAAGTCTTCTTTAGTCTAAAGAGTTCAATACCAGCAGCTCTAAAACAAGATAAGCATTTTAAGCATCCAGGGAGATGAATGAGTTTTTGAAGAACAGGTAAAAATTCATGCTACTGTAGTTTCACTGTATTTGAATTGGACAACCAACATCTTCTAGATATGGCACTGATAAACTCAGTACATGAATATCTGCAATTGGTACTGGAAGGTTCCAAATGATCTTAGACAAAAAACAATCAAGGTTAAGAAAAAAAAAAGAAAAAAACACCATCTGACACACTCTTTTCCATCCTATTTTCCATCCTTAAAAAAATTCACTTCTCTATGAAGTGCTAATGGGCATTTACCTAATGCTAGATGGGCATTTACCTATTCACTTCAACATTGGCTAGTGTAATTAGTCTGCTGTACTGCTCTGTGTTCACTGAACTGTCTCTTAGAAGTAAAATGAACTGTGAAGAGCTGGAGAGCTAAATCATTGCTCTGCTGAACCCTAATACCACAGAGATAGGTAGGTTTCCTTACAGTAGTGAACATCTGTAAACAGTAATATTTACATATTATGCTATTTCTACTACTAGTTTTGCCATAATTACAAACTTGATCCCTTGATGTCTTTTGGCTCCTACTGTTTATTTTCTTAAAAAACGACATTTCAGGCTGTGACTTATGCAAGCTTTTTTGACACAATTTTCTACTCTGAAAAGGCAATTTGTTCAGGGATAGCAGTTGGAGGAACGGAACATAACTAAGCCAAGTATGATTCTAGTGTGTCACCTTAAATGGTACCCTTCTGTCTCTGGATATTAGTAATGTTTATGGGGAAACCATCTTAAGCTGTTGTGGCCATCTAGCTATAAAAATGATGTTGAAATATAAGTATATTCTGGTTTGTTCCTTATTTTCTACTAAAGGACTAAGAACATGATTAACATTTTAAAGTTTTTATTGCAGTCTACACAGTATGTAGATAAGGGTAAATATCTGAAGGTTCTTTCCATTATTATAATAGAAACAGCAAGTTCTGAAGTGTACTGAATTACATTTCACTCAAAGTTAATTTTATGTTCCTTGGAATTTTTATAATTGGACAAGTTTACAATGTACAATATCAGGTATGTGCTAAAGATGTTCTTTTTGAAGTCATAAGTAAAATCTTAAGAGCTCAGGGATTTATACTAATAGTTCATATGACTCAAGGAAGCAGTATGGTTTATTCACACACTACCTAATGTAGTTAATACTACATTAAGCAGGATTTGCATGCATAGGGAAGTGGAAAAGATGTAACGTGTTGAAAGTTGTGTAAAGAAATCTAAATATTTTCTAATAGAATTTAGCAAAATATGATCATTATTTGATCATTCCACCAGTGAAAAAGATATGTGAATTCATATTATTTTTCCATGTCCTGAAATTTACCATTACTTATCGAGCTTTAGTTTGACAATGCGTGACGTTGTATGTGCTTTAGGCAAAAACGTATTTCACAGTTTAATACTATCAGTCTTTGCTTTTTTACAATCATGGCAGAAGTGAATAAAAAGTAGTAGAACAACAAATATGGCAAATAGTACAGGACAGAATGGTAAAGAGTCTTCTTGTACATCTTTCCTGAGATGTCTGTGTTAAATGCTGATTCTAACTCATGCTGGGAAACAGAAAACTGTGCAAGTAGCAGCACCGAAGACATAAATGTGCCTTGGTTTTTTTAGATAAATGTGGTTTTTTTTCTTACTGACTGTAAACTCAGGTTGGTCTTAAAACTGGCAAAAGTTTCTCAGAAAGAATATCTGCCTGTGATCCTTTTTAATCTGCCATTTATGCAACCAGTCCTTCATGGTCAGAAGCCTAAATCTTAAGCCTATATAACTATTTCTGCAATGCAGCAAAAAGTTATAGAAAAATCTTTTTTAACTTCTGTAAGAGGAGACACTGAATTTCAATATATATGTACAATTTTCTGTATATAGTAAAGATCTAGAACCATATAGTTTATACTCTGTGTCCAATTGTGTTGGTGCCATATAAAACCAAAACATTTTATTTTCTGAAGCTATATTAAAAGAGTGTTAAACTAGATTTAATATTTACAAGACACAACAGATTTACCACCAATTAGAAAAATTTAACTAGAGGAAACCCCAGGAATGACTAAACTGAAATACATTCAGAAACTCTCTCACTTAGCACAGGAAAAACTGCCATGACTCAGACCATGAAATCAACATTTGCTGACTTCACACATCTACAGGCATAACACTGATAGTGCAATACACAAGATTAAAATCATAAATACATTTTCTTGTCCATTAGCTAGCCAACTCATGCAACAGCAATGTAGACAGACAGACATAATATGCCAGAACTCACAATACTTCTGTCCATGCTGGAGTTCCAAAACCAAGGGATGAAGCAAAATTTTGAACAGGCCTAAAAAACAGGCTCTTTTCATTACATAAGAATTGCAGTTTGCCATTTTTTTCTATTTGCTTAATTATCTTCCCCTAGAACAAAATTCAAACACACAAAGTATTATTTCCAGATAAACAATAGAGACAACATTATTATATACGTATATTTTCTGCTTAATTTTCAGGGCACTTAAATTTCATCAACTTTCATGTTATAGCGATTATTTGCCTATATAAAATTTCATACCTAGTATACTGCTGTTATTTAAAAAATGCAAATTGACATACGTTATTAAATAGAAAGCCTCCATGTAACCTATATGAGCTTTTCACTCTTTTTGCTTGTGCCAGTAGTGTTACCAGTGGTCTACAGCATGCAGCACATGTGTTCCTCTTATATTGTGCACGGTTATTTTTCAAGCAGGTTCCCAAAGCAGATGTTCACATATTCTGTAAAGTTCCCACAGAGACTGTAGGTTGAATTGCTGCCCTCCATTTGATCCCACTAAGGGAAAACCCTGCTTCACAGACAACAGTTGACACATCAAGACATTTGGATGACCTCCTCCTCCCTCAATCAATACTTATTTTTTTAAAAAAAATACTTCACTGGTTTTGAAACTAGAGAAAACAACAATAAATGAACTGTTAGACTATCTGTTTCTAGAAAAAGTTTCTGAAAAAGTCATAAATCTGTAGTGTGGGGAAGAATTGAACATTATTTCTGTAATGAAATGGCTTGCTGCAGGAAAATAATGATTTGTCACGATCAATAGCAGACTAGTGCTAGGCAGAAGTCAAAAAAGCAACACAAATACTAGGAATTACTATGAAAGAAAAGGGAGGAAAGATATTACACCACAGTAAAAAAATATGATTCTTGTACCCCCTTAGGTCTAGTACAGTCAAGCCTAATCTCTGCTAGTCTGTCATTTGTAGGGTGAGCAGCAACTTGAAAATCAGCTATTCTGTATACGTAAACGTTAGTTTTGCCATAGAGAGTGTCTCTAGTGTCTCAGAAGTTTCCTGTGACCGCTTTAACTAGCTAGATATCCAAGTCTGCTTTTTGCTGACCAGAATGAAGAAAACTGAACAATTACAACCAGGAATACAGCAAGGCTGCTGCCAGCAGCAGCCTTGATGGTTAGATCATTCACACAGCAATGAGGAGAATACCCGGACACTTAGACGCTGACTTCAGCTGCATTCTGGTGGGGTGTGAATAATGCAAGAGCCAGGCAGATGATCTAGTAGGATGCTGCATCTAAAACGAGATGCTGCACTAAGACATGAGTATTAGCAGAAGCTCAGCACTGCCCGGCTGCTGGATTTAAGCAGGTTTGCTTCAAGCAGTCAGGAGGCAGGGAATAACCCTGTATGGAGCTACTCTCAGTTTTTCACATTCCAAACGTATTTCCAAACTATGAGTCTGTTTACAGACCTACTTATGTCCTAGGGTGAAAAATTTTGACAGATCTTGGGTTATTTTGGTACAGATCTGGGCTTTTTTTTTAAAGTCTTTGGGGTTGGTTCCTGTTTTTAAAAGCTTTGCCACATTGATAGGTGTTAGTGTGCTATAGCTACACCTATTTCAGGGACTGTAATACTGACAAAAATGATCTCACCTGTTTCTGGGATGTCAAAATATATACAACTCAACAGCAGAGAAAATAAATGAATCTGCAAACATATGCACATGGCTATCCCCTACGTAACATTTTCCCTTTCTTGACTGCAGATATAGGATGCTCATCTAATACACAGAAACAGATTTGCTACCATTGGCAGTTGTGAAAGACATTCTTTCAAAAAGTCAAATTGATGTACAAGCATTTACCTTTTTTAAATGTATGTCAACAAATGACATAGTTATCCTGACATATTTTGTTATAGAATTGTAACAGATAACTGTATCTCCTAACTTAACAAACAGATTCACACATTTGCGAGTCCTGTGGGATTGTGTTATATATTAGAGCTTATTTTGGAAGACCTTTGTTCTAAGTTTTTTTGAGGTCTATGTTACTGTCAAGAGCCAAGAGCTTTGACAGCTGTTGCCAGCTCTATGTGGTTTGTTTAAAACAATAAGGGAGTTGCCTAGCAACATCACATCACACATTTGGTACCCTACAATATCTCACATTCCTAGCTGCTCTGCACATCTTCATAACTTAAAGGGACACTGTCAAGTTAATAACCTTACATGAAAAGTAGACTTACTTCTCTTTCACGGATAATTAGATATATGAGGTGAGAGAAAGAAAACTGACATTAATAAAATATTATTTGCACTTTCTTTACAGCAGTGTTTGATTTTTTTAAGTCCAATCAGCAATATCTGTTATCACCTGTGGCCACACTGTTTGGCTTAAAAATAATTTAGTACAAAGTAGACTTTCTTAAAGAATTTTAGCTGACTAATATAATTCTTACAATTAATTTTTTTTCTCTGTGTGCATAAAATTTCTATCACACACATGATAAAATATAGAGCTACTGTCAAAAATTTGTTGTTGACCTTTTTCTGTTAGGAAAACCAAGGCTGTAAGAAAGACTTGGAGCACCCTCAGACCTCATCCGAAGTCATAGCTGGTTTAGGTTCCTTTGCTTATATGAACAGCAGTCCTAGTTTGAGAAAAGGTCTAATATGCCCTTTATATAAAGCATTTCTGCAACACCCACAGAGAAAAGTATTACGAAAAAAAGAACAAGGAGTAAGAAAATCATTAGGAGAGATGAGGAAGACATACTCTGCTCAACAGAGAGGTGAAATAATACTGTAGGCGAAAAGAAAAAATAATACAGTGAGAAAAAAATGGAAGACAAATCATCATCATCATCATCACCTACAGGGGTTTTTTTGAGGATATACTTCTATTTTTTTGTTTTGTTTGTCTTTTATAACTGCTGTTAAAGCACCGGAGAGGAGAAAAACATACAGCACAGCCTTCAAAGACAATAAAAATACTGTCAGGTATGTTTAAGTATTTTCTTCTCTTTTTTTTTCCATCCTCTACTACATGGTAAAAACTCTTAATGCATTAACGGTAAAGTTTCATTTGTATCCAACACAGAATTCAAACAGATGTACTAGCAATGTAAAATAATGCAAATGAATATGCAAATTGTTGCAGTTCTCAGACATCTGGAGAGTTGCCACCACAATATTCAACCTGTTACTGTTCAAAACTTATAGACACCCCCTGAAAGAGAACAGAACAACTGGGAAATACAGACAAAAACACACACACACAGTTATACATTTGTGAAGTTGGGAGTCATTCACCTTGTATTTCAATGTGTAATGCTATTTTGGGAAATATTTGGCTCCAGTGGTTCAAAGTCTTTGGCTGTAATTTGGAACCAATTGAATCAAAGGGTATAGCTATACAAGCACATTGTTTACTAGCTACCTAAGATATGGATTTAAAACATATCACTTTTCTCTTGGTATCCATAAGAAATGCCCTACTTTCACTATGAGGTACATTGCACCAATTCCATGGTTTTTTCACAAAATATAACCCCTTTCCTACATTTGATATCACACAGCTAATAACTTTTCTTATGATATTTCAAGTACCTCTGACCATAATATTTGTATTAATTTTTCTACACATTGCATGCAACTTTAGGTACTGATTTTGCAACGTTACAGTAACAATCAAAATGCAAAGGTTGTAAAAGACAGCAAAAGACTTGCTGTCACTCCGACGTAACAAAGTCCCCTTCACATGTTCATTTTTAATGAACAATGAGCAATACCTGGGAGTATAACAGGGATTTTTTTTTAATTGTTTGTTTCCTTGTGTCTTATTTAATCATTGACATGAGAACTTAAAAAGGCATATTTGCACTGGCAAATAATGACCCAAGACTGCTGAGAAAGAGGACTGAAAAAGTGCACTGAGGAATTGTTGGCTTTGTTAAAGGCTTTTCCCACAGTGGAACTTTGGAAAGCAAAAATTGGTATTACTAAGAAGGAGTAGACATAGTTTCACTGAATAAATCCCAGAAATAGCAGCTATGTTCCTAACACTTGCCACAAAACCAACAAGCCCAGATCCTCTCTCAGTTCTGCATTTTGGATCTGCCTCTTTGCTCTTCATCTCTGCTTTGTGTCAGCACTAACCAGGGTCAGATCTCTTGTCCTTGGGGCAATAATACTCAACTTTGTAAGCAGACTCTTGTGGACTGTCTAATTACAAGGTCACTTCCTCTACAGACAACATCAGTATGAGGAAAATGTCAATATTCAAACTGTCATCACATGGTATGTATGAAGAATAAATTCTGTAGGGAGAAAGATTATTCCAAATTCAAATATGATTCTCTTCAGTCTCTGACCATTCACCTCTTTTATTTTCTAATTCAAACTCAGCAGTGGGGATTACTACATGTACAAATACTACCAATTTCAAATATTACAATTAAAGATATCACAGCATTTCTATTGGAAAGAATTAAAAAAAAAATCCCTAGTCAAATCCTAACTCCAAACACCAACACTGGCTCTGCTTTTTAGTCCATCCCATACTGACTATATCACAAGGTGTACTCATGTCTAAGGATTTTTCCTTACGGTTGTCACAATGCAGGGTGGGGGGGAAGAGGTGAGGGTAGCATCCGTTTGCTTATAAATTTTTGCTTGGAAAAAAAGAGAGAGAGAAATACTTACAAAGAAACCAAGGAGGAAGAAAAAAACCAAATGTCCCACCACATCAAATTTTATTAAATTTCTTCCTCCCTCTGATTTTCTTTTTTTTTTCATGATTTATTAGATTTATTGGAAGCTCCCAAAGTGAATCAGCCTTCAAAAAATAAAGGATTCCTAAAAAACTGCCATCAACCTCTTGGGGTATTTTTAAAGAATTATGAGCTTTGGCAAAAAATATCAAGCTCCTTAAATGTAACCATGGTTTCTTAAAAGTAATTAGATTGCTCTGAAAAATTATTAGATTGCTCTGAAAACTATTGCCATATCTCTCTTTCTTGCATTCCTACCATAAGACATTGATTCTCTGGATCAGAACTAGGTGTGATTCACAGCTGAACAATGTGATAAACAACTGCTACAGCAACACCAGACGGAAGAGAGCTCTGTTTAAAGTTCAAACGTCTTACCTGAACTAATGAGCAGAGATTTGTTTCTGATTTATCATTTGAGCTGCTTGGATAATTAACAATGCAAATAGTTGGTTTTGGTTTGTGGCTTTTTTTCAGGTAGGCCAATTAAGTGTGCAGTTATGGGGTACATCTATTGCTGCATGTAGGACAAATAATTTTTTTGTATGCAGACTCAGGCTCACAGTCTATTTAATGGCCAGAAGAATCTGGATCTACATATTTGCTTCTAAGCAATCTCACTTTTGCAGGTAATTATTACAGCTATGGCAACACAATACAAGACAGTAATATACACCTACAAATATGAGTGGCTGAAGTATGCCACATATTAAAGCTCAATTATTTTGTCTCTAAATGGACATATCCTCTAATATTATGCATACTATACTCTTTCGTGCCTTATTAATCAAAAATAATGCTATGAATAATAATACTTAATTGTGGTCTCAATAATGAGTTTTAATAAATGGAAAAATTAAGGAGATGTACTTATTTCACTGGAAAAGTGAGTTAGATTCAAGAGGTAATACTGATACTTAATTTTGAACTGAATACTAAATGAAAGAAACTAAAAACCCAATCACCTAAAAAAAAGCCATTTCCCAACTTATAATTAAGAAAACATGATCCTGATATTTAATTTTCAGGGTCTGACGGAAGGAATATCATCTGGGAAATAATGGTAAAAGTCTGGTTTATGTTCATAGGATGAAGCAGCATTTGGGACTGAGGGATTATATCGCACTATATCAAATTAGGTCAGCAAAATGAAGCCAGATGTCAAAAGATGAGGCAATGATTGAAGCTTTTGAAGAACAGTGTCATATAAAAGTGCCATAGAAGCTCAGCAAGCACATAAATATCATTGAGGATGGCAACATTTGCTACTTCAGAGGACATAGAAAAAATATTATGAGCATATTTAGCTATGTATCAAAGCTAATTGCATGCTGTCCAGAGAACAGAATGATCTGAGGAAAGAAACAAAGGAAAGGGTTAAAAACAATGTAAAATTAAAGACTGTTTCTGAAAGAAAGTAAACAAACAATAACCAGAAAAAGAAGAAGTAGCAATGACAAAGTGGTTGATGTCACATACAGGAAAATTTAAAGGTAAATCATAAGATTAGACAGATGCAGAGTAAGAAAATATCAGCAGTTTTTTGAGTCAATGCATTCTGTAGACCATAACTGATGCTTTATTCAGCCTCGTCTTAAACTTCAGCAATGATATCTTTCCCCCAAAGTCTGGGGATCATTGGCTCCTGCCGTGTCTCTGGGTGTCCGGTCCCCTGGCCGGGCCACACGTCCCAGCACCCTGTACTGTGCAAAGGGTGGGCAGTTCAGCTCTCACCACCAAGGGCTCAACCTGCAGCTCTCACTGCAGCTGCACATCAAGCTGCCTGCACTGAACGTATTCCTCAACATAATTTTCTTAGCATATTTCACTCTCAACAGTTGAATCAGCTGACAGCAGCATTAACTGACTTTTATTAGACCATATATCTATACATTTTTACCTAAGAAAATAAAGAATTAAACTTCCTTTTTTTTTTTTTGTCCCTCCCCAATCAGACTACACATGTAATTAAAGCAAAACAAATACACAAGGTTTAAGTCCCCATTTAGCACCAATTTTTCATACCACAATTTGGATTTTGGATCAAACACAGTAAGGACTTGCATAAGGAAGTCTTTGACCAAAAAGCACGCTACTATCGACCTTTCCCATATCCCTTCTTCAAAATAAAAACATATCTAGATATTATATTTTAATAAAACAATATATTCTAGCAAAGCTGTATTTCCCTGAAAATGCGCATTGAAGACTCATTGATAGATAGATATACCCCAAATATATTCTCTATTTTAAAACAGTAAAAGAAAATTAAATTTTCTAAATTTTTAATTTCTGACTTCTTAATTTTTCTAAATAAAATTGAAATACATGTTCTTTTCTGACTGGTAGTTTTGTGATTCTTGAGCTGCAGTCAACATACACTTTGGCTGTCTTTAAAAAATACTGGCTGGTTAAAAAATACTCATAAATGCTCACTGATTTTCAGAAATGCCAAGAATGTGTTCAGACTCTGTAAACACAATTATCTTGGAATCTGTGCACCACAAAAGATAATGCTTCTATAATTTCTGGGTTAAACTTGATTTCTTTATGTGTGCAGGCCAGCAAACAACTGTTTTAGAGTAATTTCAGCCAACAGCAGGTAACAATGTGTGTCTCTACCAATATTTGAGGATAGCCCTGAAAACTTTTAGGTGAATGGCAGTTAAAATACCCTGTGCACCTGAAGAAATGGGTCTCCTTTTTTTTTTTTTAAATTTTTCTCATGAAACTGATAGAATGAAAGTCTCCCTATCACTCTAAAAGATAAAAGTTATGAAATGCCATTCACTATTTGGGAGATATTTCATCTTCATGGAAAAACATCCATTGGACAAGAAGTCTGGTCATCTGTCACAATAAATGCATTCAAGTATTCTACAATGATAGTGGATAAGTTAGAAAGTCTTTATTTTACAGGAAATTATGAGTATGATAACTAATGTCACTAAGAGTAACAAGCTGAATAAAACAATAAAAACTAACAGAGAATTAAGACTTAATTGCTAAAGCAAGCAAGGTCACCTTTTATCATGCACTATACTCCTATATTGCCTTTTGAGTGATATCATGTCAATGTTTCACCCATGGTTCTACTGCTAAATTTTAATTAGCTACTGTTCTGAGCAAAGCTGGCAAAGAGAATTCTAAACTTAATTTACCATTTTAAATAGGTGAGCAAATTCAACATATTGTCCAACTCATTAGCAAAGCTTTAATCCAATAACTGTCATGCATGTGCAATTAAATTTGGCATGAAATAAAGAAAGTGCCACGGTGTGTCAGATTTAAATTCCCTTCTTTAATACTGGATTCTAAAAAAATGCAAGTAAACATTCAAAAACAAAATAACAGTTTTAATGAACTGCATTAAGATCTTTATAAAGAAAAAAAAAAGGAAAAGCCATTAACAATTGGTTTTTAATTGTATCTCTCCATGTCATCTTAATTAGTAGCAGACTATCTTTTTTGTTTGGCCTATTAGTTTCTCAGCATGATTGGTTTTGTTTTATACTATTGCAAGATAACTCAGTATTACCTCCTTCAGATTGGTTATAATTCAGTTATTTAATTACAGTACATTGCTCCAGCCAGTAGCAATTTCAAGAAAACTAACCATCATGCTAGAGTTGTTTTACATTAAAGTACACATTGAAGGTATGTTGTGATTTTTTCTGATATTTTATTGAATATCTAAATCATATTACATATTATGAGGTAACTGAAGAGTTCAATTTATTAACATCATAATAATAATAATTATTAAGTTCTACTAAAGATGAATGACATAATTATCCTTAAACCTCTTTTTGATTTGTTCACATGCTACATACGGTAGAATGGTCAGGCTGCCTTTAAAAAATGTATCTATGGAAGCTGCATATAGCTCATGACAGCACCAAATGAGTTCAAAAATATATATAAAAAAACCCAAAACCATAAAAAAACCAAAACAAAACCCATCACCAAACTATAAATGTTCATCAGGGAACACAACTACAACAGAAAGGGATACTGGGAACATGGTCTATAGCATCCAGTATTGGATAAGCATAGAAATTCTGTTCAGCCTCAGAAGGGCAAAGGCTGTTTTTGCATGCATTCTAATGTGCCAGTACAGGAAACAAAGAGTGTAGCTTTGGAAGGGATGAAGTTTACCCCTTGCAGAAGTCATTCCAAGCAGCTTATAGGATATTTCTCACATAAAATGCTGAGTTGTATCAAAAGTAAGTGGCATGAGTAGAGGAAGCTTTAAGTCTCCCCTTGACAATAGCATTTGAGCAGCAAGAAATAATGCAGGAAGGAACGTGTTATAGGGCTTTCCTGTCCAGCAAATGCTACAGGGAGAGTGCTGAAAGATGCACTCACTAGGAAGTGTAAAAAAAGCATGGTTGCCACAGGCCTGATAAAGAGCTAGTGGAGTTGGTTAGCAGAAGTAAACCTGTATTTTGATGATGCTGACACAGATGAGTAGTTTGCTACTTCCAACCTCTTTTGCCCTC
Source organism: Corapipo altera (assembly GCF_003945725.1). NCBI lineage: Eukaryota > Metazoa > Chordata > Aves > Passeriformes > Pipridae > Corapipo > Corapipo altera. The sequence continues at coordinate 17,952,712 of NW_020884876.1, forward strand.
CTTCTAAAACTCAGGTCAAAGAAGGAATAGGAAATTCCTAGAATTCAATCTATACTCCATCAAAACAAAATGATAATTCTTTGATGCAGTGGAGCTGGAGCTAGTATTTTACCTTAGCAAATGAAAAATGTAATGATTCCTTTCTTCTACATTATTCCTCTCTGCAGGAGCAAAATAATGTCCAAGGAGAACACCCTTGATTACTGCTATAACTGTTTACCGTATACTAATAGTTAGGTGGAATCCAGCTCACTGTAAACAATATTCTAAGACTAGAGGTTAGATGTCACTTATTAAAAACAGTATTTAAACTCTTTACACATTGAACCTGGAGCAGGGTCAGCATTCTTATGCACAGGACGTAAAGCAACCACATACACTCTAGTGATAATCTAAATATATATGTAAATGATGATATCACAAATGAGAGTCCAGTTAGAGCAAAATGTTCCTACAGACAGACTTAACTGGTTACACTGAAAAGTTTAGTAAAAGAGAAACAAAAAACTTTAGTATTACCCAAAGAATTACTGTAAGCAACCAAAACCTGTGTAAATTAGCTTCATGAATGCCACTGAAGAGTAATCTCAGCATTCATCAGAAAAGGGTGTGGATATGAAATCTCGTCTTCTGGTAGAGGAAAAATATATGCTAGATGTTCTTTACAGTTCACAACCACATGCTACTCCAAACTCCATTGCTATGTAATAAATAGAGTTCACAATTGAAACTCTCACCTCTTACAAACAGTAACAACAGTGATTCAGCTCTAAGTGTGGTTTTCATAAGAGACCTTTATACAGACTTCTGAGTAACATGATTCTCTTGTTATAAATGTGGAAACTAACACACAAATGAGGTGACTTGCCCAGGGTCACACAGCTCTTTGACAACAGAGACAGGGACACAGATAGCAGTCATTTCTTCAGTGCTCCTCACACAACAGAAATATCAGACTGTTTCAGATTAGGTTTGGCTATGACAAACCCATACTGACATGCCAAAAATAAAGAGTTTTATCGCTTAGTCCATATATCTATGTACTTGGATCCAGTAAATCTAACTCTAATGACAGAACTAATGCTGTTTTCACACATTTGACACCTTATCCACAGTGTAGCGGAAATGTCATTTTTTTTCTGTAGCACACACAAACACAATATATTTTTACTGAAAAAGTATGACAACCAAGAGTAACTTTTTCTTCTCAAGTAGAGCCTTTGACATCATTATTATGTAATGCTATTATGAGATAGCCTGCTGTATCATTCAACAAAGAGCATGTTTTCTCAGAAAAACTAATAATACATTAGTCTTTCATGTTAACCAAGTCACAAGAAATTCCATACAGTATATAAAGAATTTATATTATAGGAGATAAAAAAATCGGAGCAAAGGACAAGGCTCAGAAAACTATCTTAAAAGACCTTTCAATTGTAGCCAGTGGAAAGGGTAGATACAATACGACAATGCTGACTTACTTTTGGCTAAGAGATTTAAAACATTAGCAGGTTTCACCACTGCTTATTTCAAACCATCAGAAACCACCACTGTGTGCTTTAAGTTCACTTCTTGTTACTACATGATTACAAATTGATGTGTGAGCAGGTAACAGGTTGAGATCCTTTGTACTTCGAACAGCTGAAACAAGATACCAAGGTTTCCTCCTCCCCAAGCAGTGCACAACCCAAACCTGAGACAAAAGATAGAATGGAAACTATGAGGAGTGTTTCCTGCCTACTAAGTAAAATAAGAGTCCTCAAATTATATATCCCCTATTAAATTCATTTAAGACATTTCTGCATTTCCCTGACTACATAAAGTCAAGATTTCTAGAAATATTTCTCATGCAATCCTATGAAGCTTGAGATGTCCAGCAAGACAAAGCATGACACCCATGGTACCCCAAAGCTCCATGCTGGTTCAACCTTCTTACAAGTCTTGGCATAGAATGCAGCTGCTGTAGCAAATGTCTTCTTTCCCTCAGTGCAGTCACTGCTCCTTACAGCACTGGCTTCCATGGGTACCTGTGATGAGTTGAGTGTAACCCATCTGTAACCCCACTTTTCACAGCTTTTCAGGTCTGGACATAAGTAACTAGGTTGGAATGTAATACTGCCATAGATTTAAAAGCAAATAACAAAACCAACATATTTCACAATCAGCTGAATCTTTGTAGATCTCAGTACCTAGAAAAATAAGAGAGCCATGTAGATAATGATTCTATAATGGAATATCTTCTTAGAATAGTTTTTTCCACATATAATGGGATCGTATTTTTTAACTGATGAAAATGACTGTAGCTACTGCCATACTTAGAAATTATATGCAAGATCTCACACTCTTTGGATTACAAAACAGTGATTAAATCAAAGTCCTTTGTTTGACTACCTTCTCCATAAAAGGAAACATGCCCATCCTCCATAAAAATAATTCTCCATCCAGGATTAATAATCATAACATTTATAATAATAGAAACAAGATTTTCGTTACTGATATACTGGACCCAAAATAAGTAGGAATTTATAACTGTCCCACTAAAACCTTGAACCAATAGTGAGTGGGATATGACCTAGTTAACAGCTGAACCAAAACTCCAGCAGAATATCTAGGGCCCTATTTCTCTTTGCTATGAAATCATGAACAAATACTAATGCTGAAGCAAATGGACTGATGAGAAAAGGGAGTATGAGATTCTGATCCACCGTAGCTGATTAGGAGATGTTTTGGCATCAGTTCCCTTTCAAAGGGCTTCAGCTCATCATCTTCCTCCAGTTTCTACCAAAAAAAGCAATTACACATTGAAAACTATAGAAGAACAGACTTGTTTTTAAGGTATCAGAAATGTTTTGACATCGGTTCTAAAAGAAACATGCACAAAAAATACAAAGCCATGTAAAAAAAACCTGCTTGGTTTAATGTTTCATTACAAACTGGAAACTCAGTCGACATTAACTGAAAGGTTAACATACTTTCTGTATGAACTTGGGCCAACATATGTTTTGGTTTCACATCAAAACCAGCCAGAATTTGTGGGTTTTGCATGGTTGCAGTGTGAAATTGGGTGAAACCAATTTTTTTGCTTGGAGTTCTGAGATCCAGCTGAATCCAAATGCAAATCGAAATTCAATGAATGTAAAGGCAAGTAGATTAAAGTCTTTTAAAAAAATGTATAAACCCATCAAGTTTTGCACAGCTATGAGTGGTACCTCTTTTTCAGATCATCCAACACTGATCAAGTGTCAAGGAGAGAGTTCAGAAGTCTTTTGGTCTTTGAAGAACCTGTACTCATTAAGCTCTGAAACAGTTTATTTGAAACTAGTGTAAGTATATTTTGTGGACACTACTTAAGTTGCAGTGTTACTTTCACAGACTTTTCTTAAATTGCTTGGAAAAGAAATTAAGCTGAATTATATAAGGATTTCTTACATCTAACTGGGAATGTTAACAAGTCCTGCCCCTAATTAAGACAAAAGTTTCTAAAGTTAACAAAGTTAATGTAACTTCTTCTTCCAGGCAAGACGCGAATACAAGGGAACAGAAAAACTAGAATGTGATTAAGTGGAAGAGACAGGCTTTGATCCTCCAGTGCTTAGTACCTTGTGTACACACTTATAACTTTTAAGGAAGGATAGTAAAATGGTAGTACAATTATAATAAATCACAAGGGAAGGACCTTTTGTCCTTTTATAATTTTATCTGCAGAGAACAGTAATGCAAGATTCAGGATAGGAAAAAACTCAGTTTCATGCTGACAAAGTCATATGTTTCAAATCCTGGTATACTACAAAGAAGTATTCTAAAACCATTCCAGGGATACAGAAAGAGGAATACTTGCATACAAAATGAAAAATGGAACTTATTTGATCCAACTGATTAAAAAAAACAAAACAGCATTACTACTGAGATTGCAGAAAAACAGTAGCTCTCAAACTGAGTTTACATGTGAGATCTGAATAAGTGCTAGAGACTGGTACATAACTCCTTCGTCAAGTTAAGAGAATTGTGATATATAGGTAACAGAAGTTATACGATTTAGGTTATTTACTGACTTCAATTTTTAGCTCCATTAAATATCTTCTGGATTAACTGAGGTTTAATTTAGGCTGTTAATCCATTTTAAAACCAAACTCCTAACCCATTCTAAAAATTAAAAGTATTTGTCTCATGTTGGTCAATCTGCATTAAGAAGTCAACTACGATTTACTTGCTATCACTGTTCACACCTGTATTTGAGGGGTAAGTACTAGATAAGGAGAGAACTGGTTGAAGCAAATATAGATAAATTAGATGTTTTCAGAGGCCTCATTTTAAAGTACTATATCAAACTGCCAATGAAATCTCAAAGCCATTAGTCATGGCAAAGAGGAAAGGTACTTTTAAAAAATGAGAAAATAAAGACAGAAATGTAAGGCAAATGGCTTAAGTTCAATATGCAAAAAAACACTGGGATAGATTAAACTATTGATAAACAGGTGAAAGGTAACATTCAGAACAGATCTGTTAATAATACCAACCCAAAACCACACAAAAAAAGTGAATTATAATGTATTTCTACAATGTACTGTACTTCTGTCCAACATTGCTGCCTGGAGCGGTGTTTAGTGATACTTTGTTAGGTTACCACAAACAAGAGAGGAGAAGTAAAATTAAACTTCTCATTTTTCCTGTATCCATGAAATAAAAGAGAAGGTCTATGCATTGAAAATTATGTGGCTAAAACTCAGGGAACAGAGTCATAGTGGAGAAAAGAGGAAAATCTATAGCTTTAATACAAGATCTGGGAGGAGGAGGGAAAGAGGTTGAATAGCAAAGTGCCAAAGTTACCAAGAATATTAAGCTATTTTGAGTAGAAAACAGTTTAAATAATTGAAGATAAGCCTTACAGGATACAGACAGTTGGAGGCAGACAGCTAAATTCAGTGCTGGTAACTGTATATTGGATACACATTATATAAAACTGTCCTAATACCATGAATAAAATAATGGGATCTACAATGAACATTACCCCTAAAGAAACTAAATATTAAGGTTATAATTAACTATTATCTGAAAATTTCAGCTTACTGTTCAACAGCAATCAGAAAAGCAAGACGAAGATATTAATTATGGTTAGGAATAGAAAAATAAAATGTAACTGCCATTATACAATTAATGGTTTGCCCCAGCTTGAATACACTGTAAAAGTCTAGGCTATGTATTGTGAAAAAATGATATGGAATTGGAAATGACAATAATGTATGGAGCAACACTAAAGACTAAGGCACTTTAGATCAAAAACCCCATGGCTAGGGTCTACAAAATCATGAGTAACATGCATACAGTGGATTGGATCTGATTTTTCACTACCTCTCCAAATACAAAACTAAAACACATCAAACAAAACCATTTAGAGCAAGAGTCAGAGTTGACAAAAAAGGTAGCTCATCACACACTCTTTAGTTCAATTGAAGTCTTCCTAATTGGGAACAACTTTCATTATTACATAGTATAGGTGTGACAGAGCTAATAGCCTTAGATCATGTCTTTTAGTACTGGTTCTGTGTGCCACATGATGTACCTTTTGTCCCCCTCTTAGCTTTGCTCCCCATTTATATAGAATCTTCCTTCTACAATGCTAGCAAATATCAACAGCAAGCTTTAAGTCTGGGCTTACGTAAGCTTGCTATACACTAGTTCTCTACACCCTAGATACCGGTCACAAGCACTTTTCTGTATGTCAGTTGTATCATACTCTCACAGAACATTTCCATGGTGCTTTACCTATGGGCAGTTTGGCCCACTGATTTATGTTTACAGGAACATCCATATTCCAATGAATAAAGCTGAAAATAATATTCCATCTGCTTTCTCCTCAAAACAAAAACAAAATAGAAAAAAAGGGAGTGGGAAATGAGCACATGGCTTTTTGACTAGCCCTTGCTGCCATCCATGCATTGACAGAATTTACTCAGACAACTCTGCAAAATGAAAAAAAGGTATTTCTAGTGAAACATTGTGATTTGTTTTCTAAGTGCTGTATACTCACTTCCAAACTGTGCAGTGTGAGAGGTATTCTAACCAATATATATTATGGAAAGATTGCTTCACTATGAAAAATACTTCCAGTGACAAAAATGAGAACATTGGTCATTTTGTACTGTATTATGCAGCTCTGTTTTTACACTTTTACTTCAAAGCTGTCAGACAATGAAAACAAGAGAAGCACTCAGATTACTTATGCTTAGGGAGATTGGAAGAAGAAAATCCATTTTCTAGTATCAGTCCAAAGAACTTAACATAGTAGAAGTTTGTGGAGACAAAATACTGTTCCCTCCTTCAATGGAGAGAACAGTAGCATTGCTTCTTCCATAAAATGTAGACATCATGATATCCCTGCAGATGTAGAAATTTAGTCTGCCCTTGAACCTCTCCCTTGCCAAAGTTCAGCACATTTCATGTGCTGTCTACTCTTTTATATGGATCCGAATCATGGATCATCTATCGCTATCACCTGCGACTCTTAGAACGCTTCCACCAACGCTGCCTCCGCACAATCCTAAACATCCACTGGTCAGATTATGTGACCAATACATCTGTACTAGAACAAGCAGCAGTCACAAGTATTGAGGTCATGTTGCTGAGAACACAGCTGTGTTGTGCAGGGCATGTCTCAAGGATGAAGGACCACTGCCTCCCTAAGATCCTGCTTTATGGTGAACTTGCCACCGGCTGCCGCAAGAGAGGAGCCCCTGCTCACTGCTCTGAGTGGTCAAAGTGTAGAAGAAGAGCCTCTCAGAGTACTAAAAGTGAGATGCATATCGTTGTAGTTTAATAATCACGTTATGTTGGGCTGATTCCAACGGGATGAGGTTCAACAAGGCCAAGTGCCGGGTCCTACACTTTGGTCACAACAACCCCACGCAGCGCTACAGGCTGGGGACAGAGTGGCTGGAGAGCAGCCAGGCGGAAAGGGACCTGGTAGTTTGGATTGACAAGAGCATGAACCGGCAGTGTGCCCAGGTGGCCAAGAAGGCCAATGGCATCCTGGCCTGTATCAGGAACAGTGTGGCCAACAAGTCCAAGGAAGTGATTCTTCCCCTGTACTCAGCACTGGTGAGGCCTCACGTGGAGTACTGTGTCCAGTTCTGGGCCCCTCAGTTCAGGAAGGATATTGAGATCCTGGAGCAGGTCCAGAGGAGAGCAACTAGGCTGGTGAAGGGACTCAAGCACAAGTCCTCTGAGGAGAGGCTAAGGGAGCTGGGGCTGTTCAGCCTGGAAAAGAGGAGGCTCAGGGGAGACCTCATCACTCTCTACAACTACCTGAAAGGAGGTTGTAGCCAGGTGGGGGTTGGTCTCTTTTCCCAGGCAACTATCAGCAAGACAAGAGGGCATGGTCTGAAGTTGTGCCAGGGGAGGTTTAGGTTAGATATCAGAAAGAATTTCTTTACAGAGAGGGTAATCAGACATTGGAATGGGCTGCCCAGGGAAGTAGTGGATTCTCCATCCCTAGAGATTTTCAAGAAGAGACTGGATGTGGCAATTAGCACCATGGTTTAGCAACCGCAGCAGTAGTGGATCAAGGGTTGGACTTGATGATCTTGGAGGTCCCTTCCAACCTGGCTGATTCTACGATTCTATGAAGCACACCAGAGATACATAATGCTTTTTTCACATTCAGGCAATTTGAAAATTCTGTGTATTTGCCATGAGTGCTTCAGTATCATGAATTCAGTCAGATCATTCCCTGGGCTTTCTAAAACTAAAGCCCAGGCAAATTGCTACAGTCCCTTGGTTTTTAGATAATATATTTAGACTGCAGTAAGGTTTCCACTTTATTTTTTTTTACATGTATCATTTCAAGCAATTACCCAAAATCAGAAAATGCACCATCTGGAACACAGTTTGCCTAATTGGTGTTCCCTTGCCTGTGGCACTCATGAATCATGTGTTTCGTGATAAGTGTTCACAATTGGATTTTATGTGCATAGTACCTAGGAAGATTCTTTTACACTTGTATCATTAAAATCTGTAGGGTCTATTGGAATGAAGGCGAGCCTGATGAATTATAAATTGCTTAACACTACACAGTTTAGACTTAATGTCCCAAATTCTGTGAAGAAATGATGTTCAAAAGGTTCATTCTTGTTTTTCCATGTCGAACTCTAACGATAGCCTTATAAAATAGAAAGAATAGGTAGGGAGAATTGAAAGATTTACTATAGTTTTTAATATTCTCATTTAGATCAAGGATTTTGCCACAGATATAAATATATCTGTATTTCTAACTATATCTAACAGATCTAAATAGGCACCTAGACGTATATCTGGCATGCATATATTAATACAACAGCTAAACCTATATCTACGGTCTCTATTATTGGTGTTACTAGTTCACCTAAATATTTTAATCCTGAGTATCTAGGGCACTGGAATGAACTCATTCCAATGAAAGCTGGTACCACTTGAAGAAAATGCAGTTCTGGATTTTGAAGAAAAAGAACACACTTCTTTCTACGTTTCAATTTTATGCTTGATAAAATTTGCAGTGGAAAAAAAAAAAAGAAAATTAAAGCAATCCTTTGTAGAGAGCTCAGAAAATCAGCCTTGACTCTAATGTATAAGCTGTTAGTCATTAATCTTCCTTAATGCTTTCAGTGTGATGAGTGTGGAATTTGACCAGAACCTGGAACTTAAGCACCACAGCCTTTTTTTTTTTTTTCTTTTTTTTATTTCTGTAATTCTTCACACTATGAAGATTTAATGACTTTTTCAATGTGCTTCTGTCTTTTGCCATCTAGGGAGACTGAGACAAATAGGTATGTGAAACTGCAAGGCATATCAATAAATGAATCAATGAATTTTCACCATTCTGAAGCTAAAAGCATAGGAATATCAGTATACAGGAAACTGTTTGAAAAAATATCTTAAGCATATTAAGAAGAATACTTAACAGCCTACACCAACTTTGATATGCTACGAAAGGACAATGCTATAATTTATTTATTGTTAAAACAGCAAAAATAGCCCTAAGACATTTTAGCAAGTGAATTTTAAAAAAAGTTTTAAATTTTAAAATTCAAGGAGATAAGGTGGGAAAAAGACACAATGCAAAAAGTTGACTTGGAAGGTTATGGCCTGTATCATATGTTTTCTCTATAGTGAATTATATACTTTCCTTCCAGAGAATTTTTTAAATTTTAAATTATACCATTACTCTTAAGCTTACAGGTTTATGACTTTTTAGATTTTGTTTGTTTCTTCTTTGCAAAATTTTTTTAACATTCAAAGTTCTTTTGGTAGGGGCGGGGTCTTATTCACAAAATTCGACATGAATTTTTGCATACTTGTCAAAATAAAATCTGGTCTTGTGCTTTTAGAGAGGTTTTCTATTATTTTGAAGTCCTGAATTTTCATTTGATAGGGGAAGATTTACAATTTACCCAGCAATGTTTCCTCACAAAAGCTAAAATCCTATACATGGGATAGAAATAAGATAATAGCAATAAAATACTACAATTTTAACCAAAGGAAAAATAAAAAAAAATAATAACTATCAGCAGAACAAGTTTAAAAGCATAGTTAGCAAGGGCAAAAAAGAGTTTGAGGAGTAGCCAGATACAGGGATCAAAAATAGTTCTAAATCCTTTGTCTAACACCTCAGAAAAAAAGAGCCTGACAAAGTGTCTATAATGCTAAAGACAGTCCTGAGAAAGGATAAGACAACTGCAAAGAAGCTAAGTGAATTCTCTGAATTGGCTCTCTGAGGAAGAAACCATGGAGGTCCTAACCTGGGAATCCTTCTACAGAAGAGAGTACACACAGGCCAAGCAAAGGATAGCACACCACCAAAGCCAGACAGCACTCACCGGGAATCTTTAACAGAACCAACCATGAAATATCAAAATTATGTGTGTACCATGTGTTATATATGTATGTAAACCTATCCATAGAGAAATACAGTTCAGAGCAGAGATGGAGGCTTGCTTTCCCTCTAAGCTTATAATTAAACTCAATTTCGGTTAGGTGGAGTTCAGTGTCCTTTTCATTTTTGTGGAATCTCACAAGCAATCTTCTTTGGGTTCCTCACAGGAGTAGCACATCTCACCTTTTCTTTCCAGCCAGCTCCCTTGGACTCCCCTAGTCTTCCCCCTGCTCATTCAGCTGTCCACAACTTCTGTATCTGGAATAGCAGGAGAATGGCGTCACAGCTTCTCGCTCTTTGTTCCTTGACTTTTAGTTCTCATCACATTACTTAGTTTGAAGTCACTAACTACATGCACACACAAAAACAGGATAAGGCTCTTCTGCAGCAAACATTAATGTTCCAGAAAACTGTAATCTCATACCCCTTTCATTCCAGTCTTAATAATCTTTCAAAGCTCTGTTAAAAGGCAGCTTGTTATATTAGAATTCCTGTATCTCTCTTTTCTTTCAGCTGTCCTCTGCATATACTATATGCTAGCCAACATTTAAATAACTAAGGACAAATTACACTATTTCTTCTTAAATAAGTAGTGGAATATAGTCCTGCTAAAACTATAGAAACTACTTACAAATTAGGAGCACATTTCTCAGTGTGGATGGTCATAATTACTAGATTATATATTGAAAAAGAATATATGCATACATAGCACAAAATGTAGAAAGCATCAGTGCAAAACTATCCTTAACATCATATATCTGTTTTTAAGCAATACATTTTTTCTGAAAACAGTAGTTCTTAAGTTCAGTAGTCTTCTAAGTGCTGAGTATTTCAATATTTTTTTATTATGAATAATACAATACTATTAGTGATTATTTTTCATAAGAAGGAAATAAAAACAATTTTTTTGCTTCTTCAGCAGTTGTAACAAACTACTCTCACTCAACAGAGAAAGGAAAAAACAAATCCTAGGATATAAGTGGCCTTTCAAATAATTATAGCATCTGCATAGTCGGTACTTTGAGATTTGACAACAAGGAGATACTCAAGGACAGAGCTATTTGTTGCACACATAATGGCAAAGTTAAGCTCTTCACATAGAACAAAGCATCTTTGAAATGCAGGATTATAAATATGAGAAACAGAAAACAAACAGGGCAAGGCAAATACAAATTTTGCATGCACAGAAATTATTATTATTTTCTGTCCCACACTTTACACATATTGCAGAACATTAATGCATTGTCCTTCAGATTCCAGCCTTGTTAGTCTTCCAAAAGTCTGACAAAAATTATTTTGTTACTTCATAATTTCTCTAGCATTCTTTGCTTTCAGCTATTCTCGGCTTAAACTATCCTGCCAGCCACCAGTTAAATGAATTGCAATTCTCTTGCTTGTCTTTTAAGTGAATTATGAGAGTTAACAAAACAAAAACAAAACCAAACAAAAAAAAAAACCAAAAACCAGCAAACAAACAAACAAAAAACCCCCCCCACAACCCTCCCCCCAAAACAAAACAAAAAACCCCCACCCCACAACCAGCATTTAACCACACCCTTACAGTTGCATATAAGCAGGTCTGGTAAATACGCTTGTCCAGCCATGTCCTGAACCTGATCAGTGCAGTCTGCCCTGCCTTCTCATTAAACTCCTTTTCTACTTTTTCCTGGGTGAGGGGCTCTGTTCTGTGGGCTTGTGTGTGTGTGTGTGTGTGTCTGTGGCATGACTGTGCTTGTGCCTCTTGGGAATGCTCTCACAGCTTTGCTGCTGGCTCGGTGTGGTGACACGTTGCTGTGGGACCCTGGCCTCTGTCAAGCTGTGAGGTTCTGCAACACCTAACAGAACCGTACTTCAGTCCATAAAACTCCCATTAACAGTACAGCTAATTATAATTTAGTACAAAAAGGTAAATGATTGTTTTCCTATTTTCACTGTCAAAAAACAGTCACAGTTCTTAGAAAAGGCTGCCTTACAGTCATTAATTTAAAATTTGCTAGATAGTATTAAAAACTGCATTAAGAAGGTAACATACATATGTAAATCTCATAATTGCTACTTTGAATTGGGTATAGATGCTCCAGGAAATGTTACACTGGAAGAAATATATTCAATTTTTGCTTGTTGTGGAATTTGGATCTCATTTGGGGTAGGATGAGGAAGGTATTTTAATAACAAGTAAAGATTTTACAATATACATAAAATAAATCCAATACATGTATGTTTATAGTCTGTATTTTTTTCAAATCAGCTCTGTACCAGGAAGTAAAATTTTACTAATATCCGTTGTTGTTGTTTTGCACGTGTGCTGTTCAGTTTAAAATTTTGCTTTCACTGATAGTTGCTTTGCAAGTAGCTGGAGTCCATGTGAAGAGGAGAAAATGTATTCCTAATTTATTGTCTTTAGCTTCACTGAAAGATCGTAAGACAAATTAGATTTTCCAAATTCCCTCAGGGAAAGCAGTGACATTTTCTGTTATTCTTTAAGCACTTAGAGTATATGAAGAGCAGAGAAGTCAATAATGAGCAGTAGCTATGCCATTCAATATCTAATTACCAGTGCAGTATTTAGAATACTATATTACTCTCTCTAAATTTTCCATCTAATGGTACACTTTATAGGCTTTTAAATTTTAGGGGGTTGCCATTAAGAATAAAAGAAGAGTGTTTCCTGAAATTAACTACAATTTTTCTATTTTAAAGTACTCTCTGAAACACAGATCCAGAACACTGAATATTTTTTGGCTGCTAAGGAGAATTAGACAACAGCTTCTGAACCACCTACCCTCCTGTTTTCTAAAGAGTTTTCCAATTCTCTTTAGAACATGGCAGAAAACTCTTCCCGAAAGTTCTTTTTTGTCTTTTTCCTTGGAATGAAATAAGAAAAAAAGCAACAACTCACTCTAAAACAACAAACAAAGAGAAAACTCAACCAAAACCACTCTTCAGAAATGCTGGAAAAGAGGGATTGTGTAACATGCCCACAGGACACAAGTCACACTGCAAACTGCTTAACCTACCTGCACAAAGAATTGTAATAAAAGTACGAGAAAATAAAAAGTGTTCCACAAATGAATGGATGATATGTATTTTCACTCTTTAGCTGGTATTAGTGTCGTTTTGTTATTAACTACCTATTCAAAAATATAGTGGGCCTATGCGATTTTGGCACTTGTGCAAAAGTCATTAATTGAGTTATAATAATAATAAAATAAAGTAAGATGCTGTATTGCATATAATTGATGGCCTGTCAATTGACAGCCTGATCGCACTCCTGGCATTCTCAAGTTTGCTGGATCTGCTATCAAGCTACAGCAGCCTGAGTCCAAAGTGCAATCCTGGACGGATCAGACCATGATCCTTCTAGGTACTAGGCAACAGATATTTATATTGGATAAGTAGTTTTTGCTGAAAGTACTGAGGGTTCCCCCAAATAAACTCCCCTAATACCAAGATAAAACTTCATCATGGACCATGCCCCATGACCCTTAATTTCTTTGTAAATTAGTGCCCACATAGAATAGCTGCTCCTTGTAAAAGAAATAAAGATAAATAAATTTAAAAACTCAAAGAATTCTCTTCCTATGCATGTGTAGAATCCAGATGTAAGTAACACAGTTTGACTGAGTCTGAGGTCTGACACTCAAAAACTGGGGTCAAAAGCACAAGTTTCTTCAGCTTAAGTATAGCTGAAAGCTATACACTTTATATTCATTGTGTGCATTTAACTGGCACTTTGTTGTTGCTCTTAATGGAGGTGGTTATACTGCACACTATGGTTCCAGAAGCGAAATAAATATATTTATGATCTAAATTTTAAACTTTCCTCATCAGAATCAGGCATTCTGGCACAAAATGTGACATTCAGTTACCGCATGGGTATGACTTTCTTCGTTCTAAACAATTTTCACCCATTTAATAGGATCTGATTTTCCATAAAAAGGATATCTATCCATGGCTGTGATGTCACCCATTTTAATACAATGACATTGTATGAAATTAAAAGATGTTGTCAGTTGATAAAGGCAAAAGAAAACCTATCTTCAGCACCATGAAGTACAAAGTATCCCCTCTTTTGTTGGGGATCAATAAAATAGTAAAAAAAAAAAAAAAATCAGTTTCAGGAAGGAAATTTAAAAAAAAAAAAAATTGAAAAAGGTACTAAAAGAAATTTAATGGGGCCCGTTTTCCTCCTCCCTGTACCCTACATAGATATGTTATGCTGGATATATTAAATATCCATATAATGCTATTACAAAAGGGCATACTGTGAAGAATCACATCATAGGAGACTGACTTTCCAGAGACAGACTGTAGAATAATCCTGGATACAATAGCTAACAGATTTATTTACCAAATAGTTATTATAGAAAACAACACTGGAGAAAGAAATACTACATGAAAACTGCCTATTAAAATATTTCTAACCATTACAAAATCAGATTATGGAAGAGGCTTCTACTCATGGTATTGGTGGGGGGAGGTGAACATCTATCATCTATTTACTTTGTAACACTTTTTCTTTCTGCAGGAGTGTTTTCTTTGTCTTTTTGTAAAAACTGTTAAGTTTCAAAAAGGAAAATCTTTCAGAAATGTAGGTGCAAAGATTAGATTTTGTCAGCAAAATTACAGTCTGTTTCTCTCACCTGAAACTCTTTAGTAGTGTATAGAAGGTGTCTAATGGACAATAAGCATTAAGTTTCCTTCTTATTCCATTGCTTATTCCATACTTCAAGCACGAATAGGGAAAACAGCTGAACTAAGACAATAACACTTTGTTTTACATATTTATTGTGGCTATGACCAAAAATATATTCTATGTTAATACAAGGTAAAAGAGAGACCACTGCAATAACTAGAAAGGGTAAGAAAATATTTATATTATTTGTAAGACATTAAGAAAAAAAGTCACACGAAAAGCAAAAAGCCACAATGATAATTTCTTCCCATTTTTCTTTCATATCTGTACATTCTGGTCAGTGCAGAATCAAAGTGTATTCACTTTTTCACTTAGATTTAACTTAAATATAGTTTGAAACTAAACCTAGACAAAATCTTAAAAAAACCCAAAGATGATAAATTCATTTAATTCACAAGTAGTTTTTTCCTCACAGAAAGATAACTTAATTTCAGAGCCTGTGGTATGACTAGTTAGGAAATAAAATATTTTCATGTGCAGAAGGATTATATGTCACAGCAAATGCAATATTTTGATATATTCGGTTCATATAAATGCACATGTAGATCAAATTATTTTGATCAGAAGTATCTGTTGCAGTTGTGTGTATGGGCATATAGTATGTATACATGAATTAACAAAAAAAAAATCCTTCAGCTTTCTATCAAAAATTTCACTCAATTTCACTCCAGTAAACAAAGCATTTCAAAACCCACCCTCATTGCCAGGTAGTTCTCTTCACTATAATGCTTTTCCATGTGGATTCGACCCCTGGTAACTGAGTAGCAACTATGTCTTTTTGAGAAAATTAGTGGAAGTCAAATTTAAGCAAAGGCAACTCAGTAAAACTCAGCTCTGAACCAGATAACTATATTCCTCATTAAGTTATTCAAAACAAAACGGATTAAATATAGATGCTTCACAATTTTTGGATACAGGAGCATTTTTTTCAACAGTCACAAAGACCACTCGAGTCAAAGTACAAAATTCTACTACAGGTTAAGTAGATTAAACTAATCAGGTTAACTCAGAACTATCTCCTTTTCTTCCCAAAAAAAAAACCCCAAAACCCACAACATCAACATCCACCCTCCTCATCCCCCTAAAAAAACCCCAAAGCAAGAAACAAACAAAACAAAACAAAACAAAAAAACCCAACAAAACAAAACAAAAAACAAAAAAACCAAACAAACAAACAAAAAAAAACCCAACAACACACAACCAAAAACCACCAACAAAACAAAAACCACCAAAAACCCCCATGAACAAACAAACAAACAAACAAAACAGGGTGAATGCTCTTAATGAACTAGGTATGTGACATTTATCTTTCTCCTGGTATTGACTAATGTGTAAAGAAAACCAGGGAACCAGAATACTAAAACAGACTTACATAGCAACATGATTTGACAGACATTTAAGAAATGTCTGCAAATATCTGTTCTTATTAACTTCTGTAGGAGGAACCTTCGCTACTCAGATCATAATCTTTTGTATCCCTTGAGAGAGTCATCCTCAATAGTCTTCCATGGAAAACTGCTAAGATACCATCTGCCTTATTAATACTTTCCCTTCACATTGATATAACATCTCTAGAACTGGAGCAAAGTCACAAGTAATACCTGAAGGATCTGGGGAATTCGTCACAGTTTTGTGTGTGTTTGGACATGTGCCCTCTTCAGTCCTCTCATTAACATACTCTCAGTCTTCTTTTCCACTAGTGGTGTATCTGTGAGATACTGAGTGAGAAGCCTTGAAGCAAAAGCCAGAATTGTGATCAAGCTAAAGTAGTGTCCCTGAATTCTAGGACACACAGATAATAACGTGTCTTCAGAAAATATGGCATGTCATCATTTTGAATGAGATCTGGCTGGCGTCAGCCCAGAGCTTTGCCTCATTTGATCTCAAGTCCATTATCAGGAGCAGGTATAGGCATGGTTAGCCACCCAGAGTATTCCCAACATAACTGTGTTGAAAAAGATTGAATACATGTGCATGAAACTGTTCCAGAAGAATAACGTTTCAGTGGCCTCAACATTATAAATTAAGAGACTTTGTATGACATAGATAAACTCAAAACATAGAATCCTGTTGAAAATATGATTTGAGAATGGTCTGTCATGTTCAGAATTCATGTGAACAACTATTTATACCTCCTTTATTATCACATAGAAATGAATGGAGTATTTGTTTAAATACGACACAGTATTAACTTTACTAAATGGAACAGTGGAAAGAGGTAGAGTGCTGTGATATTATTTCCATAAAAACTGATTCATTTTCGTTTTATCAATAACACCATAGTTAAAGTGTAGGTACCTAGATTAGATTAGATAGAGAACTTCACATATTCAACAGTACAGCTACTAAAATTCCATGGAAGTCCATAAGACCTGTATAAATAATTCACAATGCAATAGCTTTGAGCAGAAAAGTAAGTGCACTCTCTTCCTCTTTTATTTATTTTTTTCTAATGCAGCATGTCATGCACAAAATATTGAGACTCCCTGGACTCTAAAATGTTTCTTACATATCACAGAAGTAATTTCACAACAGAAATTATGTTGGTAACACAGTTATTCTTAATTTTAAGGGAACTTGCCACTCTACTCTTTTTTCCTTTGAAGTATAACCTGATAGCATATGGATATAAAATAAAACTAAGTTATCCACACTGAGACAGCCTTCCTTCTAAGCAAAGTAAGTATGAAAGAAACAAAAAAACAACAAAAAAAACCACCCTGATAATGCTCTTTTTTTTTAAGTTCTTGCTATAAGACATTATGTTATTAAGAATAAAATGTGGAATCAGAATAAAAACTTCCAACATAAATTCTTCCTGTGCAATCTGTATTTTCTCATTAGTCTGCTTCATATTTTTGGCAATTTTAAATACCATTTGGAAAAAAATGCATCCCTTAGCAGTAGCAAGGTTTTTTAGATCTGAACCTAATGCTTCAAACATGTTCTATTTTATATTGCTCTTTAATATGAACAAGGTGGGGTTTGGTGGGAATTAATTAATTTTAGATAGGAAATCGAAGTGTTTCAGTTAAAAATTTTAGTACTTACTATTACATGGCCCAAATACAAATAGTGGTTGCTTTTGTTCTTAAAAAATTCCAGGATTAAATATTCTTAACTGAGTTTAGGGACAGCTATTCAAGCTGCCAGTATCATAGTACAGACGCACATTTTTGCGTTCTGGAATTCTTGGTATTCTGTAATTTGTAAGAGTAAAATTACTGGAAAAGCTATTTTGAGAAGCATCCTTGCAGTGCCTTAAATTTTAATGTGCATTTATCAATTGACTTGCAAGTCAACACAAACATCTCATTGTGATCAGTTGCCGCATCCTACCCTCCCCCCCTCACCTCCCAAGTGCTCTTCACTTTAAAGTATTTTTAGGGTAAAAGATTAAAAGTAAAATTATCTGTACATTTGCTGTACAAATGAAGAACTCACTTAGAAAAAGAAAAAGTTGGCATCTAGTATGCAAGCTACCAAAATAATTATGATGTGCTTTGACAAACACCTCTTTCTCAGTCTATTTATTTTCTCTGATCATCAGGAAAGTAAAAATAATTGGTTTGTGACATTTCAGTAATACGTTAAAAAGGGAGATATATTTTAAATCAATGCAATAACGAATCAGCATGTGTTTATACTTCTACTAAACAGATTTTACTTTGTTCATCTCAATTCTCTTTCAGTCACTTATCTAGGATTTGAATTTATTATTCTGAGTTACACAATGCTCTTCTGTTATTACACTTCTTTTTCTAATTTAAGGATGAACAGGAATATTCAAGGGCTCTCTTGATCAGTTATTCTGAGAGAACTGATTCTGGCACCATGGCAAGAATGGTAAGACAAGGAATCAGTTGTTCCAAAGACAGCTTTGTTTTCCAAGACATGAATCACAGAAAGAAGGAGAAAAAACTATTTTTCCTTCATGAAGCCAAGTGCAGAACAAACATCTCAAGCCTTAAGTGTTGACAAACTCCAGATAATATATAACTAATAATTTAAACAGACTAGTTCATCTCTCCCAGAAAGTCAATGAAATATCAGGTACCCACCAGTAACTGAGCAAACTGTGAAAACTACTTTACTCTTTTCCAAGATGTTACCACTCTGTGACAAGACTGTTGCCAGTTTACATTTTGGCCAACCTGCAAAACACTTTATGCACTCTCAACAGCATGGATGTGGGAGCAAAACTTATAATTCTCAACAAAAATTCTTTAGATCTGGCCTGAAGCCAAGAATCAGGAAGACAAGCCCTCTCTAACCACAGCAAAAATCTCTTGTTGCACATAATGAGATAGTACCCAATATTAACACTGATATTCTGAAAATAATAAGAGCAAAATGCTTTGTAGGACCCAGTGTAACTAAAGTATCTTCTAGCAGTCTGAGTCTACTCTAACTGAGGATAATAGGGACCTTCTTAAACTGAAGATTATGCCCCAATAGTCACATTCGACTCAGTATTATCTTCAGAAACCCATTTTTGAGGTATCATGTAGTATGAGAAGCAAAAGCTTTAAAGTTGAGCTTTTTCTGCCTGAAAATCTCCTTTCTATACAGCACTTTAAAAGCAATGGAACTGTTACAGCCCCAAAGCCTGCCTGTGAACTTTGGGAGCTAAGGATCCACAGTCTGCCAAACTATTATAAGTTAAATATAATTAATTTCATTATTTAGTTTTAATAAGTTATAAGGCAACAATAAAGAAGCATTTGCAAAGCAGTTTTTATTTTGTTTCATACTGTTATATAGCAGTATGTGGAAATACTGCTACTGGTATTTTGTTATTTTGTGACACAGGAATGAGAAGCAGCAGCCAGTGGTTGTGGGTTTAGCCAAAAGACTAAGAGTATTCTCTTTGAAGACATTTGCTGTAATGATGACTGATGAAATACTATGTACTAATGGAAGAAATATTATAACATAAATTCAAGACCAAAATGGAAACACTGAAACACTAGCTATGGAATCAGATACAGTTGAAAAGGTGTATTATTCTTCCTCTGGGAAATGACCAATTTTTAAATATTAAAACAATACACTAGAACAAAATATCAGAATTAAAAATGTTTCAGATAAGAAAGTAAAATATTTAGTTAAGAAATAGTCTCATAGTTCCTTACAAAAAGTGTTCTTCAATTTTTTTATCCTTATTAAAGCACTGCAAAATGAATTACCTTAATGAGTGTCTGCAGCATATCCTGGAAAAAACTGTAAATTGAAAACTAGGTCTTTAGGGACAAGTGCGGGGGACATAAAGTACTTGAACTAATTCACATGAGATATTTGGTGGTATTTCTAAGTCTCCTTTTGACTGCTGCAGATGGTAGAAGAAAAGGGAGAGAAGCACCAGAGAAAAATTCTGTATCTCTTTTTCCCTGAGAAGTTAAAAATTTTCAGTTAGAAAATAGTAAATTTAAAAAACTATTTTCAGTTAAGAGACAAACTTTCTATTGTGAAGTATTCAGGTAAAATAATACCCAGCAATTTCCAAATATGTTTGAAACTGCTTTCTATTTACTACTTGATATTTACTTCATTACAGTAAATTGTTATATTAAGTTGTAATTCTACATTATATTAAATCCACATCTGTCAAGTAGCTGGCTTGATAGACATGACAGATGTGTGATTTGCATAAATGAAAAAATAAAAGAATTTAGTCCATAAAGAACAGAGTATTGTAAGGTTACTTTTGTAGTCAAGTGATGACCAACTCTCCTGAAACAAGCATAATTTTTATCTCAGGTACCAACAGACAATTGGGCTAGATCTCTTACCCACAGCCATATAATCAAATGATCTAGCCAAAATCATATTCAATGTCTCACAGGTACTACAGAAATAAAATAGTAATAATAAAAAAAAAAAAAAGGTTGAGCTTTTATTTCTCTCAGAGAGAAGGTGAGTACTGCTTCCAGGCTCATGTCTGCCAAGTTCATAAGACACACATGAAGAGAACCAGGTGCACAGACCAAAAAAAGTAGAAATTCCTTTTCCACCTTGCCATTGGTGCTATTGGTACTACTATCAAGAACCAGTCTTCCCCTAGCAGATAAATAAAAGTTGCCTAAAAGTAATTTCAGCAGTGTTCCTTTATCTGCATTTTGAAGCATGTTAGAATTTCTGTATTCAAATAATCAAAACCTCTTACAGTTTAAAAGATATGATTAACAACAACGTATTGATAGCTGATGACTTAGAAAAATTTTCCCCTGTTTAAGACCACTATATTAACAACATTGGCTGCAGTCTTCAAAAAAACATTCCAATTGAAATAGAACTAGGAGCTGTGCTCCCATCTGATGTAAAATTGTATTCTGTGTTAAGTCTTCAAGAGCTTGTGTGGCAAATGGAATCAAGTAAACCAGCAAACATGTGAGGGTCTGCTAAAAAGACAAAAAACAAACCAGAAAAAGAAGCAGGCCTTTATGCAATACTTTGACATATTACCAAATTACATTGTTTCACAAACTGATGTGAGTAAATTGTTAGAGGTATATGGGCAAAGCGACAGGAGTTTCCTTCAGGTTTAGAAATTCAGTAAACTCTTCAGTAATGGTACTAAATCCCTGGGCTTACTTCCCACAGAGCAGGGAGCAGTAACAGCAGCCCAGCCTCTCGCTGTGCTGAGAGTGCACCTCAGCTGTTTGACAAGAGCTGCCAGTGAGATGAGGAGGACAGCATTTTCTTTTCCTTAATTTCCAGCCTTTCTTCACCTCCTCACTACAACTGCCAGCAGAAGGTGATAAATTACAGAACTGGATGCCTTGCTTAGCTAGAAGCCATGCTAGACCACCCACAGCCCTGTTTGAACCAATCCAGCAGCTGTCCATGTCAGAAGGCTGGATCACACCTAGGATGAGAAAGGAGCAGGTGCCAGCCAATAAATTTATGGAAACGATGTAATGTTATAGAGGGACAACAGCAGGGAACTGTTTTATTTAACTACACCTTGGGGGAGAGTGATCAATGTCCAACCAACATTTTACAGGTCAGATTTTCAGTTTGGTTTTAATAGGACTCCCCCTTCCTTCTATTTCTTTTTACTCTCATGTACACATTTGAAACTTTGCCATTAAAACAAAGTAGCTAGACAATCACAGCCAAGTTCAAAGCAGCACCTTGGAATTTAG
The DNA here is from genome assembly GCF_003945725.1 of Corapipo altera. Lineage (NCBI taxonomy): Eukaryota > Metazoa > Chordata > Aves > Passeriformes > Pipridae > Corapipo > Corapipo altera. The sequence continues at coordinate 17,974,460 of NW_020884876.1, forward strand.
AGGTCTTACATGTCTGTATAAGCACTCAAGTCCCCCCACATCACAGAGATTTCAGAAATCTTTTTACTCATTTAAAACTCCTCCATTGCATTAACACCTTGTACAGTGCTGCTTTGGTGGATCTGGCAGCTACTCTTTTCTGCCCAAACACATCCAATATCCAGACACTTGTCAAACCTTACCAATAGCTCCTAAAGGGCCTAATTTTCTATCCATGCTCTGTGCTTACCTAGCATATAAAGTTCAAATCAGAACCCTCTGGAAAATGAGGGAGTGACCAATTTCTAAAAACATGATCAAAAAGCACAAGTCTTAAATTCAAGGCTTCTTCAGCCCATGGAACTGCATCAAGGGCTCTGAATTATTCATTTTGGTGAAAATATCATTAAACAAACTATCAGAATTTTACTAAGCCTTTTCAAACTCATTAGAGGAAGACCATAACAGTTTTAATTGTTAAGTCCAGTTGCACAAACGATGAGGGAAAATGTTTCCAAGCAAGGCCCAAAGTGCAGCACCACATCCCAAACTACTGACACCTCTTGTCCTTTGACAATATAGGGAAGAATGCTTCAGTTTCTTAGATCAAGACACAAAACTCTAATCTGCTATACCATTGGTTTATCACCAGATTCACAGTATATGAGGTCTTGAAAGCATAATTTTCAGGATATTTTAATATTACTTTATAGCTAGATGCTTTATTTTAAGACTATCAGGTTTTCCACAGTTATTGCTAATATATGGGTAACCTCCAGAAACATCAACTTACTCCCTGGTGTTTTGGCAAATAAATTTGTTCTGAGTGCACTACATTGGTTGTGCCCAGAGACATAAAGGCATCCTCCTTGTGATTCTTACTAGAACTTCAGTTTCAGGTCACAACTGCCAAAGCTTACTGGTTTTGCCTACACCCACCAGAAAAAAAAGCCAAACCAAAAGCCACACGTAAGAAAATCCAAAGTCACCCACAACACTTCGACTTCAATGAAGGTGTATGCTGTGGGGCATTCCCCAGCCTTGGTCCCCTAATTTCCAGGGGAAGCAGCCTTCCTGAAAAATGTCACACTTCCTTCCACCCAAATCCTCACACCCTTCACGCGGTATCCAGATTTGGAGGGCAAGGAGTTGTAGAAGAGAGAATGATGCCCTTTTAAGACCCTCCCTTACATGGAAGAGGAATGTGATGTGGAATGTACATAGGGGATTTTCCTTTAGTAATAACAGAATGTAAATTTTAATATAAAAACATTAAAAGAGTCAAAACTTCTTTCACAACAATTTACATCCAAGACAACATTCACCCCTTAAGCAGTTACCCAGGACTAACAAGGGTAAGGAATTAAGTACAATATGTGACAGTAGAACATGGTATTGATTCCCATGTTGAAATAAAATACAACAAAAGAGAGTACTAATTAAAGCATGAGAGAAAACTTTGAATCTGCAAAAAGTTACTGATACCTAAAAATTCATACACTTATGAATATGGATATTGGATATTTTCAAGAAATAAAAGATTAGAAAAAAATCCAGAGAGCAAAGAAAAAGTCCTATCTCTATTTAAAATAGAAATGAAAACTGAAAGGAGATTAGTTGACCTCTACAGCATTCAAACTGCTTGAATTATTTCTATGCACAAACAGACAATGTTGAGCATCCATGACAAGAGCATCCCAGCAAACTAAATAATTTATGGTACTGAGAGTGACAATAATGTGACTTTTATATAAAATAAGCAATTAGACTGCTCCTGATAAAAATAAAAGCAAAGTAAAACACCTCGACCTGCTCTCTGCAGAAAAAAACCCCAATCAACAAATCAAACAAACAAAAAAACCCAACAACAACAACAAATCTCCCAAAAACAAAAAAAAACCCACAACAAACCAATTCAAACCCAAACTAATACAAATCTCCATATCTAATAATAATGCAGTAAAAAGCTTCAATTCATGGTTTGTAATAATTGAATTCTGTGAAAAAAAAAGAAAATAATTCACTGGCATAAATAAGGTAGCTATTACCAAGTTAATAATTTTTTACTTAATACATTTTTGTAAAGTTTGTGATTAAAAAGAAGTTATGTGGTTTCTAACAAGTTTGGTAGCTTGCATCATGCACTTTACAGATTCAGGAGTTTGTTCAATTAATACAGTGCGAATTGTGTGTCCTATGGTGGATCATCAAAAATTGTTATCATATGCTAGGATATTCCTTAGAGAAAAATTAGAAAAAACTTAAAATACTGATCCAGTTAAAATATGTATAAAGTCTTAAGCATTACTCCAAAGGAAGGTTATCTCCTAAGTGGAAATTCAGAATTAAATCCAGCAAATACTTGAGCAATGAGGTCAATAAACTACTAAGGACAGCTATTCAAATGCTTCAGGCAAAATGAGTAAAATGATGTGAGCCAGAAATATTTTATTGTGTGAACAACACTGCAGTTAAAATTGATTAAAATAAAAGAAAAATAAAATTTAAAACTTACAATGTAAAGCACAGCTCATAATTAGTTTAGTTGTTCCAGGTTGTTTCAACACATTTGCAATGGTTTGAAAAATCTTCCCCAAAACTATAAAACAATCAAAAAACAAATTAGTAAAAGGAAGGTAAATCACCAAAAAGCACACAAAAAACCCCTCACTCAGAAGACTATTTCAGGTCAACTTTGTGATGACATTAACTCTGGCTTCTTAAAGAGAATGCATGCAAACCTGATATTCAAGCTGCTGGAAAACAGTTCCTTCCACTTACAAAAAATATTCAAAAACAATGAAAGAGGTTAAGGAATGCTACTACCATAAATAGACATATATTTAATTAAAATAAGATTGTTCCCTAGTTCATGTTGCAGTACTACAATCAGGAAATCAAAAGGCAACTTACCTGTCAGGAGTGAAAGCAGCCCAATTTTCCTTGCCATGCATCACAAAAAATTTCCATGGGCCTTACTATGAAAGACAAGTGACAGGGGCTTGGGATAATGGAGTTAATTTCCTTCAAATATTCTGTTTTTAATATGGTTCAAAATACATTTTACCATCAGCAGCATGGGTTTCTGTACATATTATGTGGCAAAGAAGGGTTCAAGAAAGAAATTCTTTCTCTTTGTAACATATGCCTGGGCAAAACTAATTTCTATAGTAAGATAAGCAAAAGAATAATGATATGACAATTATTGTCCTTAAACTGTTAGGTTAGATTTCACTATTGCTTACTAATAAAGTCAACAAAGAGTGCTGGAATACAATTTATGATGTGTCTGCTTTTAGAGATTGTTAACATCTTTGATTACACTTGAAGTCAGTGAGGTCTAAGATTACACAAAATGAGAAAATAACGATTAATTGCTGCAAATGCATTTGCAAGTACTCAATAAATCCCGATCAATTAAAGAGCAGTTAAACTGCGTTTGCAGGCAAGTGTGTTTATGAACACCATAGGCTTAGATTATTTGGCTAAGGCACTGTAATTATAAACAATCCCACTCTATACATAATTTTCATCTTCATATAAGGTATGTGCTTTATAAAAATTAGTTTAATACTTATAGATTAGTAATATTAAGAAATCAAGTCTGACAAAAACCATAGAAATCTCTGTATTGATTGTTCTGTCTGAAGATGTATGGCAAGCCTAAACAGAAATATTTCTTGTTTTGAAAAGCAGCTATAGAAATACACAAGTCATTATCCACGAAGTTTTGCAATTAGTTCCAACTCGAGTAAGAGAAACACAAAAGAAAATAGACTAATTGTTTCATCCTCTTGTGAATAAAATGCAAGAAAATACTGAAGATTGACATGAAATCATGAGGTTATTGGGTAAAACCTGGATATAATGTCAGTATTTTCTACTCTGCAGGTTAAACAAATACTCAAAAATACACAACTACACAATTATAATTTAAATTTTTCTGACATTATCTTAGAAACTGTTAAAATTTTCTGTTTATGTCAGATTAGAAAAGCACTTAGCATAAAGAAATGCACTGAAAAGAGGATTCCATCATCCTACACATATCCCCTTTATTATCCTCATTGTATTATAAAAGTAATGTTACTTTTTCTGGAAGCAGTCATTAAGAACTACAGCAATTTTTTAACACAACTCAAAGTCATGAAGTTTTTCTTAATTCAAGGAGTTACAAACTTCAGAAACTAAATACAATTCCTTGCTTTTTACTGTAAGAGATTTATGCTGAGCTCCCATAAAATATTTCAAACAAGAGAGGGGAAAAAAGGGGGACTGGAACTTATTTCAGAATCTGCAGTAATTTACAGAATTTACTCAGCAGATTATCTTTAGCAGAGTCCTCCCAGCATAAAGAGAAATAGTCCTGAAATTATATAAACTTTCACATTAATATATTGTGTCATAACTTGAAAATTACTCATTACTAGAAAGCTCTGATAAGTTCCATTAAGGGTTTCAATTTCTGCAGGCTTTAATGTATTTCTCATACACATTCCAGAATAATGCTGGTCATAACTTTTTTCAGGCACTGACTCACAGAACTCTTGCTTTAACACTACCCATGGCAGCATACATGACTAAAACCATACAAGAAACACCTGAGAAAAATGTTCTGATTTTCATACTCTCCTCAATACCACTACTAATTTTGTGTATCCTCAAAATAAAAATGTCTCTGAAGCCCCATTGATGGGGACCTAGCGGCCTTGTCTGCTGATCTGTAAAAGTTCACTAAATCACAAAATGAAACAGAAGTCTAAAGAAGAGTCAGTAGATACAGAGATTGCCTCTAGGCCTCCTTCTGATCACGCATTACCTCCAGTGCTCCTGCTGACTTCTTGCCAGCTTCTCAATAGGTCTCCCTGTCAAACAAATGCCTCCTGGAAAAATAGGGTGCCAGCAGGTCATTTTTCTTTGAACTTATTACTGCTGAATACATTAGCTCTGATGAATAAAAAGTTGTGGACAGCACTGTTTCTATAACTTGAGAGTATACTGTGCTGAGCAAATGTGGTTTTTTAACAGAAATCCAAAACTTCTGAATACAATGAGTTGTCATACCCCTTCAAATCATAAATGGTAGTTGGCTTCCTGTGACTCCTGTTCTCCTTCTGCAAGTAAATGCAGCTCCACTTCTGCTTACATCTTCCACAATGACTATACTTACTACCTTTGTCCACCACATGAGCATAATGCCACAAGACTTCTTAACGAGAATACTTTAAAAATAGAAAACAAGAACAATAAACCCCAAAGAAGAAAAAAGCCCTAAAAAGCAGAATTTAGGGAAAGTATCACCATTAGTTTATCCTCTGACAGTATCTTTATGCCAACTGAAAAATACTTGGGTCTTTTCATTGCAGAGATGGAATGACATTATGCAATCTTGCCAAACCAAAAAGATAATCCCAGGTCATCTAATTGAAACCACATGGTTCCCATAGGAACAGATCAGGCAAACAAATAATTTGGTGATGGATACAGCAGAAGAGCACAAACAGAATTGGGTAACTCAGCGCTCAAGAAATGTTGTCTTGGTTGTAAAGGCAAGGTTTCCAGAACTTCTAACTAATGTGAGGATATTCCAACAGCCTAACTGATAGAAAAAGTAACTTCTGAGTTTAACTTTTTTTTCAGAATTACTTAAAAAATTTCATTGTAAGTGTGATGCACAAATAATCACAGATGTATTAGAACACCTTTACTAAAGGTGTTACTTTACATGTTTGTTTGGTTTTTTCCCCACAGATTCTTGTTCCTTCAGACTGCTATGACAAAAACATTTATTCAGGAAAATCAGTTCATAGAGCAGTACTCTGTATAGGATCTCTTCTTCTAGGCAGGTGATATCAGTTCAGCATGTGTCAGATCAACTGTGCAACCACTCTGTGCGCACAAAGTACAGGACTTTCAGATCTTGTGTATTCTGCAAGCATCAAAATTACTCATAGAGCAGAGATTCATCCTAACAAGTACAGTTAATATTTATAGATTGTCACAACATGCTGAACTCCCAAGGAAATGTTCCAAGTTCATTTTGTCTGAAAATGATTTGGAGGAGGTTGAGGATTGAGACCACAGAATTGAGAGAGGAAGGACAGGATAAGTCCAGGACAACTTGGCTGTCATTTATATTACAATTTTCCAATCAAGTCAGTCTCTTAACATTAGTCTCTCTTAACATGAGATTTCTTTTTAGTTTTAATAAAATAAAATGTGATACAAAGTCTAAAGAAAATGGGGTTAAGTTTTGAATATTCTACTCATTACTTTATCTGATTTATAAAATATCAGTAGGGGCTGAGAAATGCAGCAGTTCATAAATTTTAGGGATTCTTTCCTAATGACATACCTTTTTCTGAAAGAAGGGGAGCAGCATCTTCGTGAAATGGTTTATCCACCTACACAGTTCTGGTAGAAAGACCAAATAGTACAGCAAGCCCTTCTCAGGAAATCTGAGCATTAGTATGCTTTTCAGATATTCAAAGCCTGCTGGATCTATGAACTTACCCTTATTAGCCCATTAGAAGCTTATTCAGCTCATCTTCTTCCTTCTGCCATGTTTTTCTGATCAATTCTGCTGAGAAAATAACAAAAGTTGCTTCTGACAACACCATCCACTCCAACCTGAGCTGAGCTGAAGCTGCCAACTAGAACTGGTGTAGAGAAGCAAGAGCATGGGCTGAAACTGGCAGTTTGATTTTTAAATGCTGCTATCTGCAGTACTTCTGAAAAACTGAGCAGAAAGAAAGTACAGTTCTCAGCATAAGTTGAGAAGAAAGATGGGACAGAGATAGAAGATTTATTCTGTACCCACTTTAACATTTCTGGACTCAAGCCCTAGAATTAAGACACTTACCTATAAAACAAAGAGGAAGCATCCATACAGGCATCCTGCAATACTACTACTAATAATAATAATAATAATAATAATAACAATAATAACAATAATAATAATGATGCAACACAGTCCTTACAACTGGCAAGACTGTGTTCAATTGCTTCTTAGTCTGAAAGCGAACTGAAATTAATTCTCATCAACTTAGGATAAAGTAACAAAACTATGCTCTGAGTTCCAGGTAGCCTCCAACCAGTTTTACATAACTGTAAATATTGCTGTAAGGAATTATCTTCCTCTTAGAACAGATATGAACCATCCAAGGACCATAAATAGCATGTGAGGAAAGAACCAAAAATACTCCTCAAAAACTGTACTAGAGCACCTAAAAGACATAGAAAACTCAGAGGTAAATCGAGTAACAGCTGCAGAGTTGACAGCACAGACAAACATCTTGGATTCCAGTTAGCAGAGAATTTCAAAATCTGTTTTCATCAAGGTTATTAAGCACGTTCCTAAATACTCTGAAAAACACTAGGTAACACAACCAACACTAAGTTAAACAGACTAATTCCACAACCCAAGGTTTAACTCCTTCTCTCAGTAAGCTCACTGCAAAACCAAAACAAACCAAACAAAAAAACTCAAAAGAAACAAAAGTAAAAAGCTCAAATTATCACAATTTTCAGATCTTCCTATTCAGATTTCAGGCCAAGCCATGACTTAGGGAAAACTGAATTATTTCAACTTGCTGGAACTAGTTTTATCACAGTAATTTTAATAATAAGAACTAGGTTTAGAATTAAAAAGGAATTATCATTTATATCACTAAGATATGAATCAATGTTGTTGTTGGTTTTTACCAATCTATTCCAATGGTGAAGGGTACTTACTGAAGTGAATTTTCTCCCTGCCTGAATCAATATATATATGTAGTGGATTGACCCTGGACAGATGCCAAGTACCCACTAAAGCCACTCTCTCACTCTCTCTCTGCAACTGGACAGAGGAGAAAGAAAAAAAAAATAGCTAAGGATTCATGAGTGGAGATAACAGCTGGAAGAGGTCAGTGACTGACTACCTTCATGGGCAAAACAGACTCAAAGTGGGGATAATACTTAGTTTATTACTAACAGCATAAGAGCCAAAGAGTGAGAAATAAAACAGTCTTAAAAACACCTTCCCCCCACCCCTCCTTCCTCCAGGGTTCTCCCTCCTCCCCCCCAGCAGTGCAGGGGGATGGGGAACGGGGGTTATGGTCAGTTGTTTCTGCTGCTGCTCAGGGAGAGCAGTCCTTCCCCTGCTCCTGTGAGGTCCCTCCCACAGGAAATGGACCTCTCCAGCGTGAGTCCATCCCTTGGGCAGCAGCTCTTCCCAAACTTTTGTCCCATGGGTCACTCCTCCATGGAGCGCAGTCCTTCAAGGATGAGCTGTACCAGCGTGGGTCCCCCAAAGGAGCCACAAGTCCTACCTGGGAAAAACCTGCTCCAGAGTGGACTTCCCTCTCCATGGACTGCAGGTCCCAGCAAGACCCTGCTCCATGTTGGGCCTCCCATGGGGTCACAGCCGCCTTCATGCATCCACCTGCTCCAGCAGAGGCTCCTCCATGGGCTGCAGGGGGGTCTCTGCACCCCGATGGTCCTCCATGGGCTGCAGGGGCACAGCTGCTCCACCATGGTCTGCACCACGGGCTGCAGGGCCTCGGCTCCGGCACCTGGAGAACCTCCTACCCTCCTTCTGCACTGACCTTGGTGTCTACCTTGTTATTCCCATGTTCTCATTCCACTCTTCCCTGGCTGGAATTCTTTCTGCACAGCAACCTTCTGTTCTTAAATATGTTATCACAGAGGCGTTACTATTACTCCTAACTGGCTCAGCCTTGGCCAGCGGCAGAAAGTCCATCCTGGAGCCGGCTGGCATTGGCTCCACCGGACAGGGAAAGCTTCTAGCAGCTTCTAACAGAAGCCACTCCTGTACCCCCCCCCCCCCCCCCGCTACCAAAACCCAGCCACAGAAACCCACTACAATATATTAGAAGCACCTCTCACAAAAAAAAGTTCTAAGTAACAGGCAGGCAAAAAATAAAATACCTAGAGGCAATGGGATAAAAGCAATCATTGTTAACATATAAGTAAAACATCCATTGAAAACAAGATTTGAATGTAAAAAAACAATTTTTCTTCAGTTTTGTACATTGTCTCCAAGTCTCCGTGTTCCCAGTCTAGCTCCGAATGATCAAAATGTTGTTTTAAAACACTGAAGTGCTTCACCATTCAAGAATGTTTCTTTTTCCATTTTCATGCCAGCCAAAGCTATTTGCACTCAATTTTACTAAACTGCTAGCAATTAGAGCTGCATTTTTTAGGTGAATAAATGTCTTACAAAACAGATGTCACCCAACTCTGTATAGAATACTGGCTTCAAATGTGAACCCTCTTCTATAGTACACAGGGCACCAATGGGCACTATGTACCCAGCCCATCAGACAGTCCCCCAGTCTGCTCCCAATTCAGATCACTCATACTGTTCAGGGCCTAATTTAATTTCTTCTCACTGTTAGTAAATTTCACCCCAAATGAACTAAAAGCAGGTAATTTGTACACCTGTTAAGAGAGAGGCATGGTTAAATTTCATACAGTCTGGAGCAAGAAGCTATTGAAATGCATCATATAGTTAATGTTTAAAGTGACCAGAAGAAAGATACTCTAAATCAAAGAAGAAAACAAGTGGGAATGAGTGTCGCTTTCACAAATCCACTTAAGACAGACATTCATAGTATTTAAACTTAGAGGTGAAAGATGACTAGAATAAGTATTTGTGGGTTTCCTTCATTTTCCTTAAATTTGCCACCAATGTTTACTTTAGAGTATTCCTGTTTAACTAAACTTCACAATAAACTGACTTTGTTCATCTATGAGATTTATGCATTTCTTCATGCTGCAATGACCTCATGTCACTATTGTGTATTTAGTGATAAGAAGGTCTCATTCCAGCAATAAAGCCATATGGAATACATTACTCAAAGGCCTATTAAGTAGAAAACATTCAGCACTTATTTACCACATCGAGGGAACAGAGTCCTTAAAAGGTTATTTAGACTACAGCATGGAGACTAAAATATACCCAGTGTCCCATTGATTTGACAGCTTGCCATAACTGTCTCATATAGTCTTAATTAGAACACAATACATACACACACATAATGTCTTCTGGGAAAACATTCCCAATTATGAAAAGCCACAAGAAGAACAGCACAGCTTTTGACAGCTGGAATGCACATATTGTCATAATCCTGCTGGATACCTACTGTAAGTGAAAGGTATGCATCTTCCTGAAGCTCTGAAAAGTAATGTCAGATTGAATAAAAGTCAGTGTTGTAGGTCAATCCACCTGCGTGACACAGCTTTTTGATGACTCCAGGTTTTGCTGAGGGGGAGGAAGATTGTTTGCCATTTTTCTCTACCAATATAACTCATACATCTATTCAAATCAGAAACAGGATTTGAGGGAAGAAAAAGCTTTTCATATCTTCATCTCTACTGAAAATATAACAGCTCCACCTTGAGGCAGGACCGAGTGAGTGTCAAGGTGCAGTCAAGCTGAAGATGCATTACAGCCTACGGTCAGCCACAACCATCTAAAACATAGATTGACATTTCTCAGTGTCCCTTTCTGCTTATCTTCTTAGCATAACAGAAGGCATGTGTGTACATGGTGCATGAGTTTGGACAAATTTTCTGAAAAAAAATTAAATATATATCAAATAGGCACCAGTTTTACAGAGCGTCTCCCAGGGATGATGCAAGTCAAGCACAGCAAGGCCTGACAGAAATATTCTTTCAGGAACAGGAAGTAGTCAAGCTTCTCTCCAAGTAGCACATACAATTAAATTTCAAACCATTAATTTCTTCATTATTGTATTCTTCCTAAATGAGGAGTAAAAAGATGAAAACATTTCAATGTCTCATCTGAATCACTATTCAAATATTCTGAGTTAATCAACAATTTCAATACACTGCTAAGCAGTGACAGTAAGTAATCTGTTCTTCAAGTATTAATGACATTATTTATTTTCAAATAGGTTATTTTAAAAACTTAAGTGCTAAATATCAACTTCTATATTCTTCAGGCTACTTCAGGAATTTTGTTTTTAATGGAAAATGTATCAGTATTTAGAACCTTTCTAGTAAATTTAAATTATGTCAGTTAGATTGGCAAGTCGAGACAGACATAAAACCTCTGCCGCATTTAAATGAATGTTGATTAGGGTACTGAGATAATTGATTATGGCATGTATAACAGATTTGGTTGAAGACTACCAGTAAGTGAGAAGAGTATTTGCAGCAGGAAATCAGAGTCAGTTATACCTGTAGAACAAAACTATGACAGAAAAATGGAAAAAAATCATCATTAATGGCGTTTGTAGCTATAAAGAGGGCACATGAGTAGTCAAATTGAGTAAAGACTGGAATTAACTATTTGTGCTGGTTTTAGCTGGGATAGAGTGAATTTTCTTCACAGTAGCTAGCATGGGGCTCTGTTTTGGATATGTGCTGAAAATACTGTTGACAATACAAGGATGTTTCAGTTACTGCTGAGCAGTGCTTACTCAGAGCCAAGGGATTCTCTGCTTCTCACAGCATCCCACCAGCAAGGAGGCTGCGGGTGCACAAGAAGCTGGGAGCTAACACATTTGGGACACCTGACTCCAACTGACCAAAGGAATATTCCATATGGCATCACAGTCAGCATATGAAGCTGAGGAAAGAAGGAATGGGAGGACATTCAAAGTGATGGTATTTATCTTCCCAGATAATCATTACACAAAATGGATTCCTGCTCTCCTGGAGATGGCTGAACACCTGCCTGCCCATGGGAAGTAGTAAACAAATTCTTTGTTTTGCTTTGCTTGTGTGCACAGTTTTTGCTTTCCCTATTAAACTGTCTTTATCTCAACTCACAAATTTTCTTACTTTTACGCTTCCAATTCTCCCTGCCATCCCATTGTGGGAGCAGGATGAGGGGGAGTGGAAGTGGCTGTGTAGTGCTTAGTCATTCGCTAGGGTTAAACTCCAACATTATTCTGGAAAAAACAGAAAGAAAAGCTATGGGGAACTGACAGGAAGACAACTTTGAAACTTGTTAAGAAAGTTATTTTGCAGGTAAGAAATAAGAGAGATGAAAAGAGGCTGAAAATTTGTCTTGCCTGGGAGTTCTGCCATTAAGACTTAAGTAGACAATCTCACCCTTGGGATATGAGTATGACTCATTCCCTTAATTTTCAAATGTATAGAAACCCTTGTCATTACCTTAGCAGCACTGGCAAGAATTCTCTAAGACTGTAAAGTATTGTAAAACAATTGACCCAATTTATATATTAATTTCATCTAATAATCATTGAAGACAATGAGAAACTTCATTAAAAAGCCATTTTGGTAGTTCCAAGATGACAGGAATATCAAAGAAACTTTCAACTTGGGTAAACAGGAGATAGTTCACTAATTTATTTAAGTGAAGATTAATATATATATGTATTTATAAAATAAATTTATAAAATAAAAATGTATTTCAAGTCTCTTAATCTTTGGTAGCCCAAACTATGACTCTCTAAAAAAGATGCAGGGTAAGCCTGTTGACTTTTTTTGCCAATTTCTAACTTCATTAAGGGAAATGCAATGTTATCATGATGCGAAAATGCAGCACAAAAATAAGCATTTAGTATGATTTTAAAAATCTGTCAGCATCCATAATTTGCAATGCAATCCCCCTTTATGGTTTATTAAAATTAGTGTTAGTGAAACTATTTTATTCTATACAGCTGAACAGCCTCATATATATTTACGACTGCAACAGATGTTTCTACAGGCTCATTTAGATTGCTTTTCCTTACATTCCCCTCAGCTGATGAGGTGCCCTTCCATGTTACAAGGAATTCCTTTTACATCAGAATGGTACAGCTGGCTAAAAACACCATCTGCACTCATAAATGCTTGGACTGTATTTAGCCACAATATACAGAACCTGAGAATGTCTGCTGAAAGGTGGAGATGAAATTTTACATTATACTGGATGATATTTGCACACATTCAATTGGTAAGTCCCTAAATACTGTTTATGCTGTCAAAATAACTCAAAGTAGGATTTTACCAGCATTTGTTTTGTGGTGGCCATTTGGACCAACACACGTTCAACCTGTGATTTAAGCAATTTTTTTTCTAATCAATGTAGCTTGCTTTTTCTAAAGAGTAAATCATAAACAAAAGGAAGGAACTTACTCTTCAAATCATTTTTTTTAAGCTATGATTTTCAAAAACAGTTACATTGATAAATCCCATTAATAAGAATGTAGCAATTCATACACAGTCTATAACATTATATACCACCTCAGTGCAGTGAAGCCCTAACCAACACTCTGGGCTCCCACTGCCTGGTAAACAGCATTCACAGCTTATTTGTAGAAATAGGTTTTAGGAGCCCTGATCCCCACAAGGCTCAATTAATTCCACTGTTAAACATGCTACTATCTCAGTAGTACAACCACTTAGCCAAATCATATTAAAATCTATTTCAACTTACCTTTCCACCCACAGGACTCACTTTGGCTAACTACTTTAGTTCCTCTAACTAAAACAGATCAAATGACACATTAATACTCCTTGACTACATGAGTCCAAGCACTTGTTTTCTCACAGCTTTTCCTCCACCTCAAACTAATTTATTTTGGAAACATAGCCAGTAAAGTTGCTTCTGTATCACTGAAATAAGGAAAAAAGTGTTTATGTAAGCAGTTGCAGTGAAACACTACACAAAATTTAAAAGACATTTAGATATATTTTAATTGATCTGATATTGATCCATTATTGATCAACAGACAGAAGTTCAATCTGTAGCCTGAAAACTGCTTTACCTATATTTTAAGGAAGAAACAACTCATCCAAGAAAATTTGATATATATAATTTTACCCTTACTTCTGCAAACAGGTTGTTCAAGCAGTTCTTCTCAAGTGACATTTGTACTAGTTTTTTGGATATCAAAAGTTTACCACAAGAAGAGGAGATAAAGCAAGATGCTAAGGAGTTTGCTGTAGAACACATGGTTCTCTGACAACTTATAAAGATCACTCATGTCACAAAATATTATTATGTTTTGAAGCCTTACTATGTTGCTAACTTTTTTGTAAATATTGCATCTGTTCTGCAGGTTCTGTACACACAAAAAAGCTCCAAACTTCAAATATAATCATTAAGAAAAAAACCTGAGTAATTCTTCTATTCAAATGTTATACTGAATCATTTCAATGCTGTTATCTGGACTCAGAGGTCTGTATTTTGCAGTTTTAATTTACCAGAGTTGTTAAAATTCCCTTTACTTCTATAAACTAAGAAGAACTTTGAAAATGCAATACATGGATGATTCAGTGATTCACCTTTGCAATAACAGTCAGTTTTGAAGGAAGCACATGCCTGGAACTTAGAGTTTCTAAATGCCCTATTACACCTCTGGTAGATAATAATTTATTACTAATATATTAATTTAAACATTAACTTAAACATCAATTTAATATCAAAGAGAAGTACAACTTCAGGAGGATCTATGTACCCACAGTTTTGTTTGTCGTTTTTTGTTTGCTTGAGTTTATTTTGTTTTTAGCAATTAACTGTACTGAAGCTGAAACCTGCAAGGGTATAACAATGTTTCATATTGAAGAGTCAGTTTTGCACTACTGAAATACACAGGAGTACTAGTTTGTCAGTTTAAAAAGACCCTATTTTCCACCCTGTTCCACTAAGGGGAGACTTTATAAATCAAAAACATCACATGTAGAACCAGAAGGAATAAATATGTATCAACAAGGCACTTTCTTTCTTTTGTTCAGAAATGAATAGCAGCTCTAGTAACATTCCTTTGGTTTGCTTTTGTTTAATAGCAGACTTGAATTTGGAAATTTCTGTAAGAACAGAAATTTATTGCAATATTTAAACATAAAAAATTTAAAAAAGCTTCTCCAGAACTTTTGAATAGGTTTACTTGTTACAAGCTCATGCCGTTCACATAACTTCTAAGTCAGTCCAGAATCTGACAGCTGTGCTTTGGTCACTGCTGGTCACTCACTTGAGATACAGGATTTAGTGTCAAATCATAAAGGGAAAAGAGCATAACTATCACATCTGTTTGGAGTTACACACCTCAGTAAAAGAAATTTGTCCTCAGACAGGGAATTACAGTGGTTTTGTTAATTCTAAGAATCTGATCTACTTAAGAAAGTACTATTGGTGAATAAGTGTCTGTCAAGGCTATCAAAACAAAGCAGAGCTAACATTAACATTTACAGTAGTGTCAAGATGTTGAGTCTACCTGTCAGATGGTAGTCTTGCCTAAGATGGATGCTTAAAACAAATCTCCTTTTCCCCAACCCCTTTTTCGGGTGGTGAAACAATCTACTTCTGAGCCAAGAACTGTCTATACCATACAACAATGGCATACCTTGCATTTTATTTCAGTAACCAAGAGAAAGCAGATTACACTTTTGTTATAAAGCAGTTTCACTGTCAGCTTTGAAAAAATCATTTCTAGTACAAATTCTACTTTCCAGAAATCAAGTGCTTGGAAAAAAAAAATCTAAAGAAAAAAAATAAATGGAAGATTTCCATAAAATCTTTCAGAATGCCATTATCTCCAGAATACTTCCACTGAAAATATGTATTTAATTTTTGGGTCCAACAGCTTTGAGCCTGCCTTGTCCATCTCTCCATAAATATGGGTGACGATTTATTTAGCCATGTTACTTATGAACTGCCAGTTTGCTTGTACTGATTTTTGGGGACATTGGTATTATTCGTAACAGCAACAGAATTATGAAAAAAGATTAATTTTCCTTTAAGAAGTGCTATTTCACATATAGTGCTAAATCGAGAGATTACATGAGGAGGATTGCTCAGTTCTGAGGTATTTAACAACTAGAATTCAAGCCACATATATACACATGTTCAGAGGCTTGTACGGTCAATTTTATGTACTGTGAAAACTTTTAAAACATATTCCCTTTGTGCCAAATTTAAGATTTTCTTCACATTCTGATTACAGGTATGAAATAGGCCAAGAAACTGTAGTATAAAGAGTTCAATAGATTCTTTCTGGGTCTGCAAACAGACTGAATAAACATATAATTCTTATCACAATAAATCTAGAACTTAATTATGACACACTGAAGACTTAGGTTCTAATCTCTGATAATTTTATTCAAAATGTGCAAAAAAAAAGTTGACACAATACAAAATAACACAGGATGCAGAAAAGGATGGATCTTCTAAACTGGAGTATATAATTATACTGATGGGGTTCAGATTAACAGCAACAAAAAAAAAAAGTGTGGTCAAGAAAATTATTATTATGTCACATTTCATGAGAAGTTTCCTATGTATCCTCAAAGTCTATAAAATCTGAATGCCTCTTTGCTAGGAGTATTTTCCTTTAAATTCAAGAGAATGTTGAAGCAGAGTTAGAATGGGAGACTGGTCTTGTTTTCAAACATCTCACTGATTTCAACAAAAGATGGTGCAATATAAACAAACCAGAAATTCTGCTTGCAGAATTGGTCTCATTAGCTCCAGATTTAAATGTGGAGTTAATTAGTTAAATTTATGAAAGGTCTTGAAATAATCAACTAAGATATAAAAAAAAAAAATCAGAAAATAAATTATTCTGAATAGAACTATCATAATATAAAAAAGATCTTGGTCTAATATTCAGCATATGAAAACATTATTAAAATAATAATATTAAAAACACATCATTAGAAGAATAATATTTTTTGAATAATATTGGATAATATTTTAATATTTATCGTGTACCTCAGGATTTTATTTAAAGCTTCTGCAAGAGAAAAAACAAGCCTGAAAGAGAATGTGTACATCCTTACTGGATTACTAGAGCCCCAGCACATTACTGTGGATATCCAGGCAACCATTTACCTGCTGCTATCAAAAGAGAAAAGAACAGTTACCTTGGCAACTGCTGTATCTCATATTACACTGTGTTACTTCCAAGACAAAAACATGGCTTTAGGAGAGAGTTGTGAAGGACGTTTGGCTTTTCCGTTTTCAACGGTAATGTCCTCAGGGACATCAGAGCAGACTTATAAAGCTATCCTAATTCTCAATTAGAAAATAAATGCATTTTCATTATATGAAATGCAATGACAACTAGGTACAGTCTCCATTTTAGTAAATATACGGACCATAAAAGTTGTAGGGAGGATTTTATTCTGTTTACCTTTAATTTACATAGGGAAAAACTATTAATCAGATTCCTCAGGAGATTCATGTAATACCACACGTGTTTTGTAAAAAAGAATATAGATGTGTACTATGTGGCATCACTTAGTGACTGTGTCACCCATGCACATCAGATATGAGATAGAACTGCTGAGATTTTAAAGAGTTTCACAAAGTATATTTGGTTTATTACTAAATATGCAGGACTTCTTCCAAAGGAGAACAATACAGTTTTACAGAGAGTCTGACGAAATTAAGAAACCAAGAAGTTCATTTTAAAATGGTCTGAAAAGGTCACAGTTATTATGAAAATAAAAATTAACATTCTTGGCATGGGAAGCCTCTGTACTTCTACATATACTATACCTTACATTACAAGACTGGCACCCAGAATCCTAATTAAAACTTCCATTCCAGACATTGACAGAGCTTTTAAAAAGTGATTTAAATAACAGGTTACAATGGTGTTATTCAAGTTATTTCATCCTAATGTTTTCTTAGTTTATGAGAATCTTAGCCTGAAACTATTTAAACTCATCTTAAGGAAAACAAAACAAAAACCCTTCACCTCCCTCAACCTTTCCATCATATAAATATATCAAAACTAGAGTCAGTGGATTAATCGGAATGTTTTGGTTTCATTTTAGATGTTTTCATGCATATATGCATGTTTTAGATCTGGAGACCTTAGGTACTGTTTTCCATTTACATAGTATGACACAATCTTCTAAGCTTCTCTGAAATCACATGTAATCTAAAATGAGACTTCTCTTACCTTCCTAATTGACCACTGCACATTCTCATTATCGTTCACAACACAAGACCTTAAAAAACAGTCATAAATAAACTTTTCCAGAAAACTATTACAAGTCAGTGTATCATCATCTTTTACGACCTTGCCTAGATATCAGAAATTCTGGGGGGTTTTGATTCCCACTGATTTGAAGTAGGGATGCACTTCTCCCACGTCCCAGTTTACTGACCAATTTTTTGGATATTTCTAAGTAAAACTTTGTTTCTTACATGTCTAGACATGTTCTACTTTATATAAATAGTATAGTTCAAATTACTGTCTTTTTATGCAGAAAATAAATACTCTTGTTTTATTATGTTTGCTATGGCTTATTAGTGTTTCTTTTCCGGTTTCCTTTTAGTCTATGGATAAAATACCAAAGAATTTTATGATTCATGCAATTCCCTGAATAGGGAGCTAGTTTTCAGTGTTATTACCTACTACTTTTATTATTACTCTTACACTGGTTTTATTCTTCTGTTTATACTAGACAAGCCCCTGAAAATAGCAGCTCCTCTGTTTTGCAGTACTGCCACCAGCAACATAGTTGGAGACAGGAGAACACCCCATGCCCAAGTTGGTGAGAAACAAAAGATAAAAATCAAAGATTTTATAGCCTGTGAAATTATTTTCAGTTTCTCTTTACAGTGCCTTTTATCTACAGTCTAGTGTTTTGCTGTGATTAGAGGTTATTTCTCTTTTACTGTCCTGTCAACCCTTGCTGGAACTTTGGTGTGTTGGCAGCTACTGCAGGAGGCCATGCCAACATGAAGTAAGGTCAAAAGCAGGCTTTTTTGAACAGTTCTTTCCAACAAAGACTCATTTTGAGCAGATACTCTTCATATGACCAACTAGAAGGATCAACCAGGACCTTAGCACTGCTTGCAACAGCAGAGCTATCTTTGAGAGTATTAACAACAAATTATTTCATACTACTTCTACTTACTTGGAGCATATTAAAGTTTGTATTAATCCTTTCACTCAGAACTGGTATTATCAGTATTTCACTAATTTCTAGTTGTACAACCTTCCCAATTCCATAAGGACACTTCTAACATACAGATAGAACTTTAGAAAAAGAGAATCACCTTCATAAAGGATTAAAAATTAGGAATATGAGTTAACATCGGTATATTTTATCTTGCTATACTCTTCGATGAAAGAGGACTGTTTATTTCCACACCACACTATGTGCTTTAGCTTTCTTTGAAAGAACAGATCTACTTCTTAGTTTTTAAAGAAAAGAAGACCCCCATGCACAAAAAAACCCCTGTATTAAGTTAAAAGATTATTCAAAAGACTGCAGTCAGACCAAGATTTCGAAGGCTAGATTGAAGAGAGGTAATACAGCAATCCTACAGCTCTTTAAAGGTCTAATGCATACACCTTACACACATTAGTATAGTTATACCTATTTTACGAGCACGTTAACTACAGCACACAGAAATTAAGCATCTGTCTCATCACTGTTCTGTCATTAGAGTAAGAGTAAAGAGAACCTACATGCCCTACATTTCAATCTCATACTTTACTAAGCCATACTTCATCTGATTGTAGTATTATTAGTTGTTCTGCTTTACACAGTCATTGATGACAAAGGATTCAAAATCAAATCTAAAGTTATTATATATAAATGATACCACAAAACTCAATTTTAACTTCATTGAAGTAAGAAAATAGCTGACAACAGGAGCCATCCAGTCTGATGTATCTCTTAATCTCCATAAATGTATTAAATAATCAGAAACCAGCCTTAGGGCTGCTGCTACATTAAGTGAGTCAATGAAGGATGCAGATATTTCTGATACTGACAAGAGCTAACACTTAAATGCAAGACTGCAGAGCCAAAAAGTAAACAATAATTCATGAAATTAATTGAAATAAAAATGTTCAAGGCTGAAAGAACATGATTAAGAGTACATGGAATGATAAGCAGCATTTAAAAAAGAAAAATTAGGTCCGTTGTTATCACAGCATAAAGCAAGGACAGCACGATATTACTAGAGTGATTATGTTCCCAAATACTTTCCAGTTCTGAAATAATTTTAGCAACCAATGGAACATATAGTACCTGCACGTTATGATCAACTGGTAAACTATAAAAAATATTTTTAAGAGTTTTGTTTTGGTTTTAGGAAACATCTAGTAGCCACTAATTTTGGAAAATATTACTTAGTTAATTGCAAGTCATTCAACATTCGCTTAATTATTCCATGCTGCATGTTTCTCCAAAAGACTAGAATCAACCTCTGCTGAGGGGGAAAATATTACTATTTCCATATCCTTTAGCTTGGACTCTTTGAAAGTCACATCTAAATATCCCAAGTTGATGGCTTCAGAATGTAACTTTCACAATGCAAAATGCTGCCACTTATTACACACAAAGTTCTTATTAAACACAAAGTATTACCACATTCAAGTGTTCCTATTTTCCTCCTAAACTAATCACACTCCTTGGAAGTTTCACATAAACTGCATTTATTGTTGGTCACCTCCTTTCTTTGTGTATTTTCTTTGATAACTTTTTGTGTGATTTTTAATAGCACTGGCCTATCAAGAAAGTGGCTCAGCCTCAGTGGTAGCAGTGCTTCAAATTCATCAACAGAACAGAAAGCAGCTCTTTGTCTGTAGAAAACAAAATAGTTTTTTCTTGATAAACCTATTCATTAAAACTGTTTTGAACTTCAATCAGTTTTACAGTATTCTCCAATTTCCTTGTCTCTTGCATAGATACCTGTGGGGCCAGTCTCAGATGTCACAAGTCAATTAAAAATATACTTTTAAGCTGAAGAAAAGTATACTTCTAAACCTGAAGCAAAGATAGGAATATTTTTAATTGGCTTATACTAAGTTCCTTATTTTCAAGCTATTTGGAGCTCTGCAAAAATACCATTGTTGAATATCCATTCTAATTTAATTTATGGCCTGAAGAAGAAGGGATGAGGTAATTGAGGTGCTACTGTTTCAGTATTGTTGGGCTTCTTGTCAGTAAAGCCATATTCTTGTTTTCCTCACCAAAAAAAGTATAATAGATTTGCCTTAAAAATGTTCAGGGGCACTGTCTCACAGGCTCTTCCAAATATCTGTACTTGTACATCATATACTCTGCATAAAATTATGTGACACACTTCAGAGGTATCTCTCAGCAAGAACGAAGTGCTTACTCAGACAGTTTTCAAAAACCTGGAGAACACTACTTTAGGAAGAAATTAAGAGTTATTTCTTTCTTGCTGAGATTCTTCAAAAAATAAGAACTTTTCCTCCTCAAGTGTTAATCACTTTCTTCTCTTACTTGACACTTAAGGTCACAATTCTGTTTGCCACCCTCTAATTATTTCTACAATAGACAGTTATGGTATCACAGAGGTATAACTTTTTAGTGAACAATAAAGCAGTCTATCTGAACTCCTCTAGTTCTGTGCTCATTCTAATATTTCTGATGATTACCAAAGATAAATAGAAAGCCAGTTCTTACATCACAGGGCAGTTTACAGGTTTCAGAAACAAACACTGTTAGCTGAGTTGGCACTCTTAGCCTCACTGCCGAGCAACTAGGAATTCTTTTTACCTATGCTTACAAAACCCATGTTCAGCACAGTTCTGGGATACAAAGGAACACTGCCAGAAGTTTTGATTTATGCCAGCCTGCTAGGATTGTCACTCAGGTTTAAAATAAAACAAAACAAAAAAACTCCAGCAATAAACCTTGTTTAGTTATGTCCTGGTTCCAGCCAGGACAGAGTTAATTTTTTGCAGTAGCCATGATGGGGTGTGGCTAAGACACAGAGGTTATTCTATACCACCTCAGTCATCTGAGAGAAAATGTGGTGGCGAAGAGCCGATCAGTATTGTCACGTACTTTCTGTGTAAATTGTTTCTTCATCTTATACCTTTTGTTATTAATATTGTTGGTGTTACTGTTGGTTTTCTTATCTCACTACTGTTTCCAGTAAATTCTTCTTGTCTCAACCCATGATCTTTGCCTTTTGTGCTTCTAATTGGAGGTAGAAGAGGGATGTGAGTGGCAGCGTGGTTTTAGTGGAACTAGTGTATTGGAGAATACCATTCCTAAACTACAACAAGGTAATATTTTAATTTTTAAGCAAGAAAAGGTAAAATATACATATTAAGGCAAATACCACATAAAATTCAAAAAATCCCCAAATCTTTCAACCAGCATCCAGGGGTTTTTTTCCCTTCAACACTCCAGTCTTGTGCAGCATTTATGAGATAGAGCATGATTCTCACAGGTGCATATATACATGGGATTTTATCAAAATCTGACCAGATTTCATTCTAAATTGTGCTGGAATAGTCACTTTATGTTCCAAACTAAAACAGCAGCAGTGCAATTACCTTGTAGTAATTACTTTTTCCAACACTAAACCTAAAACCAACCTGTTCATATCAAACCCTTCCATTAATCCCCAGAAAACATGCTGGAGCTGTTACACCAGTTTCTGTGTAATAAAGGTCATTATCACAGCTCTGCATCTTTGAAACATTAACCAGAAGTAGAAAAAAGATGGTGAGCAGTATTAAAATCTGCTATTTAAAAAATAATGTTTCCAAATAGATTGCAGGGCTTGGATTATGCCTGATAGTCCTAACAGCTTTCAGCAACTGATTCATAATGCCATCAACACTTTCACTGCACAGGAGCTGAAAATGGACAGGTTGTCCTGTTCCATTTTGGCTCACTGAGGAATTTTTGCTCACTGAAGAATTTTTGCTGATGAGAATGTTGAACCCAAACCATTGTTTTAATTGATTCAATGCTTGAAAGAGAAGCATCCCTACTAAATTATTCCTCCTTGCCCCATAACTTTCAGCTGTGCACCTGTAACAGTGGAATCCCAACCTGTTCCCTCATATCATAGTTAGGCTGAAGCAAAAATACCACATCAATTATTCTCCGCATTTTTTTCCATAACACATGGGGTTTCAGGCCACAGCTGAAACAAGGGGTTCTCAAAAGTACAAAACATACTGCTTTTTCTCCACTTACTGTCTCAAATTTTTCTACATTGTCTTAAATTAAGGTTGATATAGAAAGGACACCAAGATGTTGGTAACATCTGGACAGCACACAGACAGCATACCTAGGCAGCACTTGGAAGAATATTCTATGAGGTATATTGAATCTAAAGAATCTAGTGTTAGTGAATCACATACTCCCCAAAAATTCAGGTGCCAATAGCACACTGCTTTTGCATTTTTTTTTTCTGAGGATCTCCAGTCTATTTTTCACTGTTCATATTCTTATGTGAAAGCCTTAAACATATACTATACTTAAGCCTTAGATCTGTTACAGTAAACTGTATGCCCCACAGCACACAAAAGTTCTTCAGCATCAGGAAGAGAAGGAGCAGTACAAACACATTCTGAAAAGAAACTGTTGTTGTGACAACAGACTGAAAGTTTTTGAGACCATGTAGGTAAACTATTAATCCCACTGTTGTTACATATTATGTATTGCACAATATAAGACCATTCAAGCAAACCTTCCAATCAAGCATAAACACTTTAGCTTATCAAGGTTTTCACTATAGCTCACAGTTTTTTGGGGGATATTTTTCTTCCCCCTTAAGCAAAAACACACAGTAACCTTAGGCTAGGTTTATCGCTCAAGTCTCCCTTTCTAATGACTACTTCTATCCTTAATCCATTTTTCACATTACCAGGTTAACAGAAGAAGTACAGTCTTCACGAAGCATGCAATTACCACCTTTCCAAAGAGCCAGAGGTGCATCCATGATGTGCAAAGGTGAAGAGCCCACCCCAGGTCAATGGATGCTGCACTGGGTGCTAAATCTACTATGCACCAAAACAGCTAAATTCTCAAAATTGAATTAATGTTGTTTCTCTCACTTTATATGAAGTTCGATTTGAAATTCAGTGAAACTTAAGAACATAAAGTGAACCAATACACAAAAAATAGCAACAGCAAATAAATAGAATCAAATGCATTTGACTTCAAAGAAGAAAAATTTTACAAAAATACACAACTTTGAGAAGCACCTTACTTTAGAACATTGTAAGCCTATTTTTATTATTATCAGTTCTTGGACGGTATTCACAGAGTTAAAAGGCATATTTGCAACCTTTTCTACAAAATGGTCCTATTTGCTTAAGTGCCATAAGTAGAATCCATCTGCAGTCTTAATACTTAAGTGTAAGTGGATGATATTTATTCAGCTAGTACATTTTTTCTGACATTTATATTACCTCAGAGGACAACACTGCCTTTGGAAATTCTATTTCAGATTGAGCTAATTGAACTTTTGAAGGCATGGTAATCATGTCATGAATCAGCACCATTGGTTATGACTTTGAAGGGGTGACGTATCATAGAAATTGATTTTTTTTTTCAGTCTCAGTGAAAAGGAATCAAGTTGCATAAGAAAATAAATTAACTTTAAGTGAACCAGACTGCTAGAGGTATAACCTCTAAACGTCCCACTCTCGCAATGCATGTACATACACACACTTTGAAAATGGGTTGCCTTTATGAAAACAGCTAAAGCTATTCTAAATATAAGTTTACTGCTTCTATTGAATAGCTCAGGCTAACAGTAAGAGTATTTGAAGAATTAAATGTATGTTATACTATAAAATATAACATATAACATTATTTAGTTATATTACTAAATAATGTATACATTATACACTCAAGGTAAATATTTTGCTCTGAAGTAATCATTAGCTCTGGAGGTTTTCCGCTGAAAAGAACTGCGGGATTTAAACACAATTACTTGTAATTGATAAAGTTTCTTATCTAGAGGTCATCAACCTAAATCCAGATCATGTGAAGTAGCAAACAAGCACTAAATACAGTTGTCCATCTGAAAGGAATTGGTATTCTCAGAGAGGAATACAGAGATGCAATAAATCTGCATCTTCTATAAATAATATAATCCATCTCCCAACTGCCTCTAAAAAAGTCCACAGTGCATAAAGAAAAGCAAGCTCTTACATGCTGTACAACACTATTAATGTGAATATTCTAAAGAGGTCCATGTATTAAAGAAAAAGTTGAAAAAAACTGATCTAGAAAAAAACCTGTCTATTGGATATTTGTAAGAGGTTTTGGCAGGCAGGAAGAACATTAGTCACTGCAGCAGCCCAAAATCTCTCACCCTTGTGGGGACGGAACGCGAGCAGGGGAAGAGCTGGAAAATGGTAAAAAAAAAATTAAAAGGACACCTGCTGTGAAGATTGGATTTGTGCTTTCAATAAAATATCTGTCCCTTCTATATTGACTTTGTCTTGAAGTTTGACTTCAAGAATATGCCTTTTCAGAATTTCCAAATCCCTTCAATACAGTTTTGCTGATTTTTTTCTGCTCCAACAATTGTTTGGTTGTTCATGGCACAGTGGAAGAGTTTCAATAGAAGAATGGAAATTAGCCAAAGCCTCCAACTCCAACATTCACATGTAGAAAAATCCCTCACACTTGAAAAGACAGGGAATCCCAGTCTACCATACCTTAACAAAATGGAGTTACATTATAACAAAAGGTGTTCAAGCAAATGCATGTGGTGTGCCAAAGAACAATCTTACGGAATGTAGCCTCTCTCAGTAACCTGTTGGAGGACCCTTTTCTGAGGACCTGAAGCAGGCTTGAGTACAAAATACGTGCTGAGTCATTTAACTGTGATACAATAGAGGCAAACTTTCTCTATGCACTCAGATGCCTAGAAAAGTAACTGAAGGCAATTTAGGCAGCACCATGTCAGTAAGTAATTCCAATTGGTCACTCCACTCCACAGCTGAGACCCAAGTGCGTTTGAAGCTCCAGATCTAAGAAAGTATGCTATTTCACTGTATACTAACTTTAAGAATACTTTTGAACAGACTAATACCCGCTATAGCAGAAGGAATTCTACCTGAAAGCCAGTGTGGTTTCAGAGCCAACAGGAGTACCACAGACATGGTATTTGCTCTCAGACAACTGCAAGAGAAGTGTAGGGAACAGAACAAAGGTCTCTATGTAACCTTTGTTGACCTCACCAAGGTTTTCTATACTGTGAGCAGAAAAGGCCTATGGCAGATTTTGGAACGTTTAGGTTGTCCCCCCCAAGCTCCTTAAAATAATCATCTCACTTCATGAGGATCAGCACAGCCAAGTCAGATATGGCAACACACTTTCTGAGCCCTTTCTAATAACCAATGGTGTGAAACAAGGTTGCGTGCTAGCACCAACCCTATTCACAGTCTTTTTCAGCATGATGCTCCAAAGGGCCACAGCAGACCTCGAGGATCAGGACGGTATCTACATTTGATACCGTACTGATGGAAGCCTTTTCAACCTAAGGTGACTGAAGGCCCACACTAAGACCTTAAATCATCTTGTCCGGGAGCTGCTCTATGCTGATGACGCCGCCCTCATCGCACACACAGAAGCAGCTCTGCAGCCTTTAACATCCTGCTTTGCAGATGCTGCTGAGCTCTTTGGGCTGGAGGTCAGCTTAAAGAAGACAGAAGTTCTCTATCAACCTGCACCTCAGGACATCTTCCATCATCCCCATATCACCACTAGCGAATAAGAGCTCAAACCAGTCCAACAGTTTGATTACCTAGGTAGTCTCATCTCCTCGGATGGTAAGATTGATGGAGAGATAGACAACAGGTTAGCAAAGGCATATAATGCTTTTGGAAAACTCCATAAAAGAGTTTGGCGAAATAAACACTTGAAGAAAAGTACAAAGATCAGTGTTTACAGAGCCGTAGTGCTGTCTACTCTCTTATATGGATCCGAATCATGGATCATCTATCGCTATCACCTGCGACTCTTAGAACGCTTCCACCAACGCTGCCTCCGCACAATCCTAAACATCCACTGGTCAGATTATGTGACCAATACATCTGTTCTAGAACAAGCAGCAGTCACAAGTATTGAGGTCATGTTGCTGAGAACACAGCTGTGTTGGGCAGGGCATGTCTCAAGGATGAAGGACCACTGCCTCCCTAAGATCCTGCTTTATGGTGAACTTGCCACCGGCTGCCGCAAGAGAGGAGCCCCGAAGAAAAGATACAAGAACTCCCTGAAACAACATCTCAGCCTTGGCCATATTGATCAACATAACTGGTCTACTCTGGCCTCCAGTCAGGACGTCTGGAGACACACCATCTATAACACTGCTGCTTCTTTTGAAAACGCACGCAGGATCACTCTTGAGGAGAAAAGACAACGCAGAAAGAATTGTGTCTTGCAGAATATTTCACCTAAGGAGTCTTTCTGTTGTGCCTTTTGCAACCGGACGTGTCTATCTCGTATTGGCCTTTTTAGCCACCAGCACACTTGTAACAAACGTGGATAGAACCTTCCCAAATCTTCGTTCGCGAAGCCCAGCCATGACGATGATGAACTTTAAGATTAAATTTTCCATGGCATGCAACAATGTGCAATTGTGTGGTTTACCTTTACTACAAGAAAATATTACTTTAAAGCTATTTGAGATCAAATACAAATGTCTGCTAGGACCAAGTCGAATTCCTAATATTTTAAGGAGAACTGTCCAAAGCCCAAATAATTATAAATTAAAATTCCCATTTTATGGATCAATCAGGTGTATGAATCCATTTTCACATTTACTAAAATGGTGAGCATTACTAGAAGTAAATGATGTATTTTAATCAAATATGGACATTTTGTGTAAAGAATCTGGAAGTTATATCATCAGGGAAAACCTACTGCAAAATAAATGGACAATCTGAAAGAAATTGCTATATAAAAAATGTAAAGAAACTTAAAAATGTACCATAGTTTGAGAAGGTAAATTTATATTATATCTTCTTTACCAGAATGTAAACCAATGCTTGATTATTTCTAATAATTCACAATTAAATAACAAATGTGACCTTTTCTGAAACAAACACATAATTAAAGCATACCAAAAAAGATGACAAATCAATATGCTCTCACCACACAGGCTCATCACGCAGCAGTTAACATGCTTCTGGAAGATATACTGGCAAGCCTACAAGTTATTTTCTAGAATTTCACTGAAGCATAAGCTAGAGAAAACTATACTATCAAAGAACTCCATGCACATCTCATTGTTCAAATTAATCTCTCACCACAAGAGTAATTAACACTCCTTTTGAAAGTGAGCATTAATGAAGGAAAAAAAATATTGAAAAATAGTCTAATTATTTGTCTTTAAGTTAAATTATTGCAGTACACATTTTCTCAATGAAGTACCAGTGTGCCCCATTACCCAGACATCCCATTATGCCTAAGCAAAATTCTGCTTGCTGTAGCAGCCAGGTGCAGGAACAGCAAAGACATAGGACAACTCAGTGCACCTTGTATGGGGGAAAGATATCAACAACTACAGCTTATTAACAATTATTCATGGAAAAGAATGAGGGGGAGAACCTGAATGAAGCAGAACAGTGACTGATGTCAGAGATAATTAGGCAACAAAAACCTCTATCAGCTTGTGACAAGAACTTAATAGGAGGACATACATGAGATAATAGTGAAATAGGTCATTAAATTGTCTCAGGACAGCTCTCATCAAAAGTACTTGAAAGTCTTCCAGGACTTAGCTACCTAAAAGCAGCGCCAGAGCCTCTGCACCCTGCATAGTTAATTATAACCTAGACAATCTACACATGAAGAAACAGGTGTTGCAAGTAAGTTGTTTCCTTTAACTTTTATGTTTTGTCCTTTCTGACTTTATCGAATACAGACATACTTGACCAGACCTACATAACATTTGGGTCTGGACCCTACTGCTGCCTGTGATATTGACAGCAAAAATGAGTAACTGGAGGTTATTTCACAGCAAAATATTTTTCCTGATCATTACAATATAAAATTTTTAGAAATAGTCAAGATTAAATGATGTCCTTCATTAAATAACAAGTTCCTCTTGATCACCTTGATTTCTCATTTCTTCAAGAGATACCCTCTTGAGAAGGTATATTCGAGTAGAAATTACTTTTATTGCTAGCACTGGACCTTAACAAAAAAGCTAACATTATTTACTCTTGCAGATAATCACAATCTTTTAACAACATAAGGTCTCAATAACACATTTCCCTCCCAGAAAAGTAAACTATGTTACACATCTCACTGTTTTGAAGAGTACAGTGTCAAATTTTCGTATGCTTTCATGGACCTTTCTCACATTTAACACTTGAATATCAATTCTTTTTAAGTCCCCTAATTAAAAACTTCTATAAAGGACAGTTTGATTCTCTCTCTTATCTTCAAAGCAAGAAATATGCAGTCAAGTGTTTTATCATAGTAAACTGTATATATCTATGTATGTTTGATTATTTATTTTTACAGTCATATTTCAATTTTTGCTATCTTACAAGGATTTGCACTGTGCCATGTGCATCTCAAGATCATCAAAATACATACCTTTTGGGGGGGGTGGAGGGGGGAAGAACCACACAAAATGAAATAGGGAAATCTACTTCTATATTAAATACATAGAGTGCATATATTTTTATGTAAATATTTTCCTTGGTTTATCTTGAATGCTACTGATCTATTTTAATGAAATCATAGAAAATTTACTTTAATATTATACATAAACATCCATTCCCTTGAAACATTATTGAGATAAAAAAACATTATTGTCCATCATTTTATATCTTAGTCACTCACAGTGATCACAACAGGTTTCCACAACAGAAACAACTGTAAACAATACACAGGCATGACAAACAGACTAGGAATGAATTTCCCTGACCAGGAGATTATTGTCAAGAATTTTTGGGGAGTATTGGAAAAGGAGTTGAGAAATTCAAATATTTTCTAACCTTTAAGTAAAACTCCTCCCAAGAGTGCCCAATACTTCATTGCTCAGTTAAAAGTCAGTGTCCTGAAGTTGTTATAATGCATATAAAGAAAAAAAAAAAGAAAGAAAAAAAATTAGGAAAATAAAAATGGGGAACTGCAGGCAAGTAGAGGTCAAATTTGTGACTTAAGAAATCTTACCTTTAAAGCCTTCTTCCAGTTTCTTAAGCCTTTCTTGTAGGCAGCAATAAAGTTCTATGTTCTTATAAAACATACTTTCCCTCTAATCTTTTTGGTTACTTCTGCATTTATGTTTTAATGGAAGTTTAAAAAGACAATTAGAGCCTACTGTCCACTCTGCATTGACTATATGAATATCTTTGAATTGAAAATTATTTTCTCCTAGCCAAAATACAAAAAAGTGATCGGATACAGAAGTACATACAAGTTCCTTGATGGTTTTGCTGTAAATACTTTTATGTCAATTTTACTGCTGTTCTCGGAGTGGACTGCACCACTCTGAGGGAAATGGTTGCTTTGGGAAAATAAAACAAAATAAAATCCTCTCTAAGCCTCTAGTGTAAGTAAAATAAGTATTGTTTTCTATCAAATCAAATATTTGGAAAGTTCTCTTTACAAAAAGAGAAATGAGATTATCTTGTTAACAGCAGTCTTTAGCAGTATGAGCTTTCACAGAAACTAATAAAAGTGAAGAACTGTAGTGTCCTCATTTAAATCAGGTTGCTGTATGTAATGATTCTGACATTTTCTTTTAATACAATCAACCAGTACTGTTCTACTTCAAAAGGACAGAAAAAAGGATGCATGCTAGTTTTGCATAATATAATCCTGCCACTTTGATGATGATGCGAGCTTTATCATTCAAACCATGCTACAAAATCTGCCAGTAAAACAGATACACCATGTGAAATTCCATTCTGCATGTGCTTAATGAGCAAAGGTGATTTTTTTCCTTCCACACAAAGAAGAAAATATATTTGTTTATGTCAGATGCAATAGTGAAAGATATTATTATACACTATAAAACTTCAAGTCAAAAATGTAGTTGAACTTGTTTTTAAAATGTATGACACTCAAATCGCATAAGACCACTTCTTCCTTGAAATGAAATGTAGAAGCACTTACATCCTTGTTATGCACAGTGGTTCTGTATACATCATGAATGCAACATCTACAAAATTGGGTATTTGAATTACTTTAGAGGATTGAGAGAATATAGCAGTTGAATAATAGAGGATAATCTTCTTGACATAGTCTTTACATAGACTTTTAGATACCACATATGTTCATCTGAAGGAGTTTAGACAGATCTTTCCATGTGTTTCATGCCATAAAAGAAACTATCTCCTCTCAGTATCAATTTTAGTATAAGTTAAAATATGTAAAGAAAAAGTATCTGAGAAGGCAGCCTGCCTTTTTGGACTGCAGTATATGAATCTATAGCATATCCAGCATAACAACAAAGGACTGACACATTTTCCTAAAAGAATAAAAGTTGATAAACACACTCATAAAATATCATTAAGACCTGTGATTTTTCTTAGGGTTTGTAAACACAGAAAGCCTAATGCTGCCAAGTAAGGCTGAAAGGGGGCTGGAAAAACAAGAAGCGGGGTGCAGAAAATTCTCCTTATAGGTCTTGGGTTAAGGCTCAGATGAAGGCCTAGAGTCAAGGTTCAGAAAAAAAGTAGACCCTAGAGCTGTAGCATAAGTAGGGATAAAAGGCTTGCCAAACAAAAAAGGAATTCTGCCAAAAGAAATTTCCCTTGTAAATCTCTTTCTCCAGGTCATGGCTATTGGTCCAGGGTAAAGACTTATCTGACCATCAAGGCTTAGGGTTGGCAGGGAGAGGCTGGCAAAGAGATCTCAGAGCTACAGTGTGTACAGAGCCAGAAAAAGGCTGCCAAAATAAGGGGGGGTTGCCAAAGGATATTTCTCCTGACAGCTACTTCCTCTGGGCAATGCTTTTGGTTTCAGGTTATGGTTCCACTAAGGACACTGGCTGTTAGACTGATAAGGCCTAAGATCTACAAGTAATACTTATGCTACTACTTTTATCCCAGATTTTTTCGTCCATTTTCCAATAAGCTGTACATTTCTGAGAAAGAACGGTCTTACTGTCATAAGGTAGTTCTATAAGCTATTGTACTAATCTCAGTTCTAGTAGAATTAACAGGATTTTCCTGTTTCTTCTTTGACCCTTCAGTGAAATTTCAGTTTTGCTAAAAGACCCTTTCACATAAAAATACTAAGGCCATTCATATTTCCATACTCTCCCCTTGATAACTGCATTGTTCTCAAGTCCTGCAGATTTTTTTCCTAGACAGTCTTATTTGCGCATGACTGGAAAAAAAAACTGTCCAATGAATCTGAATTAGCTGCCAATTATATATATATGTATGTAAAGATCCAAACCCTCTGATTCTTTCTTCAGAGAATTACAGTTCTATTTTTCTCTCCCTTACATCTCCGCAGACCAGGAATAATCCCCAGATAATGTGGAACCCAAATCAGGCTGAAAAATAAAAGAAGTTACTATTATATCCACACCAAGGCTAAAGCACAGAGGATAAATGAGATGAGGAAAGCAGTGCCCTGCCAGCTGGAATTTTACCCAGCCTGTACAGAGGGTAGCAACCTCCTACTTATTCATTCTTGTACCTTTTACAAGCAATTAGATTTCAAAAAAGGACTCATAATTAGACTTCTAATCAACATAAATTTCCTCTACAGAGATTTTGATGGATCAGAG
The DNA here is from genome assembly GCF_003945725.1 of Corapipo altera. Lineage (NCBI taxonomy): Eukaryota > Metazoa > Chordata > Aves > Passeriformes > Pipridae > Corapipo > Corapipo altera. Next base: position 18,006,882 of record NW_020884876.1, read on the forward strand.
CAGACCAGTGAAGCCAGTAAAATCTCTCTTTTTATTTCCTGTAATATCTGGGTTTTCGATATATGAAAAAACTTAGGAAGTTCGCATTTCTCATTTTCCAACAGACCTTCTGTTAATTATTAAAAATACCTCTGACATCTTCAAATGCTTAAGAAAATGCTGCTTCTGGTGAAGCAGAATATTTTCCTAGAATTGACTCTACAGTAAGTGGTATAAAGGAAACCTAACAAAATACCACTTACAAAAATATGGCTAGAAAACTTGAACAATTTTAAGTATTTCAAGATATATTAATGTATTTGTATGAGCTAGTTTCTATTCTTAAGTACAGTTACACTGTCTTGAAATTGGTGTTATTATCTGTAACCACTCATCTGCTTTACACTGCACTTTATACATATTAAAAACATTGGCCATATAAAGATGTACTGTAGGGCTATGATCTTATCGGCACTATGGAGATGTGCTGAGATGGCTCCTAAGACTGGAGTGTTGAAATGGAAGGATACAGGGACTTTAGGAAGGATAGGCAAGAGGTATGAGGAGGTGGTGATGCCCACTATGTCAGTGACTAGCTGGAGTGCATAGAGCTCTGCCTGCATATGGATAAGGAGCCATCTGAAAGCTTATGAGTCATGATTAAAGGGAGGACAGGACAGGCGACAGACAGACAGGGAGTCTGCTACACACCTCCTGACTAGGGAGCAGATGAGGTCCTCTACAGACAGATAGGAGTGACCTCACACTCACAAGCCCTGGTAATAAGGGACTTCAATGACACCAATAAAGAGAATCCAAGTTACCAAAGAAAAATCATAAAACCCATCAGAAAACATACATGTTAACCAAAACTTACACCATACTTACATACATCTGTATAGATAGGCCTGGAGTCTGGACTTTTAAGGTAAAGTTCTTAAAATGTGCAGCTATGCAATAAGACAATTAATTCTCCTACACCTACCTGAATGCACAGGCTTTTGCTTTACACCTTCATGTAGAATTCTGCAAGGCCAGATTTAGGATCCACAGAAAAGCCAGAGGAGAAATGGTTTCTCCATCGCCCTATCTACACAGATTCTCAATAAATTACAATAGCATACTAACTATAAATATCATTTATGTTTAATCTTAGTTTAAGAATTTATCACCCTTTAAACATTTGCTATCAACAGACATTTCTAGCTTCTCCTGGTAGAAGGCTTCATTTTCATTAAAAGTTCTTTCAGCAACTCAGGAAGGATAAAATAACCCTGTACTCTGGGTTAATGGCAACCAACAAGGTTCTTTACCAGAGAGTTATTGAAAAATCACAGCAAACAGTGTTCAAGAAAATAACCTTGCTCATGTTGTGATCTGTTACATATTGTCCCTTCTTCCATGATAAAAATCACATCAAAAGGTTAAACTGAATCTTGACCCAGAGTAAGGTCACATTGTCAAGGTAAATAGCATGGAAGGGGGGGGTTGCAGTGAAACACACAACAAAAATCTCATTAAAAGAACAGCACCCAGTGACTCTCAATAAAAAGGTGCAAAAAGGTATTTTAAAAAAATTTAATTCTTCAAAGTGAATGACAGGTTTAACTTAGCATGGTTTCAATTCTTCAGTAAAAAAAAAACCAAACAAACAACCTGTATTCATTATCTAGCTGAACTTACTAATCAGAACAAAACTCTCATTATAATGATGCTTGCTTACATTTCTGTACTGGTTTAGTTTCCATTATAAGACCTTATTCAGAGGAGTTTGGTTTTGAGCAAAAAAAGTGTCTGATTTTGCATAAAAGGCTTGATTGTGGGTCATCTAAACCATATCTGTACTAAATTTCTTCACTGTAACATGTGTAAGCACACAGCATGTCTCATATATTTCAAAGTCATTTATTTTTAGGGTGACCAACTCATCCATTGTTCTTGACAGAGAGCCTTCCTTTTTACATTTATCCCTAGTCCCTTGACTTCCTCTGCTGAAGCTTGCCAGTTTTCTGCCTTTGAAAAAAAGCTTTGCTATGGGCTCCGTACAATTGTTTCTGTTATAAGGAGAGAAGGTTATCATTATAGAAGTAGGGATCCTGAATATCTTGAGGCTGCACGTCTCCACCAGAGATCTGAACTGATGGAATAGCTTTTTAGCTATTTATTTACCAATAAAATACTTACTTTATTGTTGGTAAGGTAACAGGTAACCTGAATCCATCTCAAAACACATTTCAAAGAGCAGAGGTAAAGTCAATTCAAAAAACCTTGCTCCCTTTTCAACTTCCTTCTCCTATCTTTCCTAGAAAAAGATGCATAATGAGAACAAAATACCTTGAGAAAAGACAGTGGCAGTATATCAGAGGCAACAGACCTGAAAAAATGCCAGTGGTAACTTCAGTTAAGCATTTGGGGCTTTTTATTTGATTTTAAGAGAAAGCAGTTTCTTCTGTCATGAGAAAGAATTAAAGTTCATATATACATTTGTAGTCTTCAATCCTACAGATAACTTCTGTTCCATAAACCAATGTACAAATATGTATGATATTTTGCATTCTTCGTATCTTTTGTCAATGGCTGACTGAGAAGACGCTTTCTTCTATTTCTCTAACAATGTAATTGTAACCTTGGAATTGGACAACAAATTGACAAGAACAGAATGGGGGGAGGGAGAAGTCAGTACTAAGACAACAGTCAATTAGCACTATTCTTTCTGGTTCATTTCAGGTACCTTTGAAATGAAAAAAAGTGATGTAACACACAAGCCAAATATTAAAAGAGCAAGAATAAAATCATTATCTGGATCTGAGAACAATTTTATATTACTTGAATCACCTTTTTACAGCTTATGTTTTTAACAGTTTGTTTTCATCATGAGTTAAAATCAAACCCTTAAGGATGCTCAAATGCTCATTATTAATGATAGATCATTAGATATAACTCTCCAAAGTAAGTTATAACTTTAGTCCTAAATAGGTTAAGGAACTTTAAATACTATCTTGCATTGTAACATCCATGTTACAGAAGAATATGCAAACAATAATTTTTTTTTTCATTGTTCAAATACATTTATTCTTACAGAGAAAATACAGGCTCTCAATTTTTTAACTTCTACCTTCAATTGTGGTGGTTTTACTCTAAAACAAAGTAATTCCAAACAGCACACAAGGCAAGTCACTGGTTCTCATTCTGTAAATCTTGCAGAGTAAACCAAATAAAAACAAATAATAGAAATAAGGGTTGTATGATGAGCCTCTGTCTACATGCTCAAACAGCTTGGTGACTGACCACCACTAGCTGGCTTTGCCTATGTTCACAAGCATCTCCTTCATGTTCACTTTTTTTTCTTCTATATTAGTTGTAGAATTCATTGCAATTTTGAAAAGAACAGATGAAATTAAAAACCTACTATATATATTAAGCTATTTCATTGAACTGCACAATAAGCAACAGAATAACTCACTAACCTAGAACATGCCTGCAAGACTCTGCTAACTTCTTTTTAGTTACAAGATGGGGGGAATCATTCTTTATCAGAATTTAAATGTTGCTCTTTAAGTATATACAACATTATGGTTTATATGCTCTATTCTATATAAAATAGAAATTGTTTCTTAAACTAGTAGTATTTTTATTTATGTAATAAAACTTAGATCATTAACTCCATGTTAATGAATGAAGGTTGACTCCAAGAGACACTGGTTTACCACAGTTCAGGTACCCCTATTCTACACTAGATTACATACCCTTAGAAATATTCATATTTCTTGGTTAACTGCTCCTTAATCCATCCAACAAATATAACTGGGAGCTAGACTGAAAAAGAAAAGTCTGCTTATGTAGAATTGATTTGGTAGCTACAGTTGATCTACTATGTTTAAACCCTCTATGCTTCACAGTTTTTTTCAGATGTTACTTAGATTAATTTACCATTTAGAGAATGTTTTATTAAAATGGGAAAGAAATAAACATGTTCAAGACCTTGTGCCTAATAATTTCTCTACATGCCTGCAAGAGATTGACTCAATATTTCCTACAGACCATTCCCTTACATTCTCATTTCTGTCCATAGCTAAGGGAATCCATATTCAAGTAGGTTTTAAAATCTGGTTTCATTAATTCTTTCCTCAGACATATTAAAAAAATATTAGGTCTACCTATGGACCATACAGCTCTGACAGCCAGGCTGTAAAATATACATCTATATTCAACATTGCTGTTTCTGTCCCAGTTGAGACATGAGGCTTAAACATTCTGACTAGAAAACAGAATACGTCATTCTGTATAAGCTCGGGTCTAGTCATGTCGTATACTGGCATATGTCATAAAACTAAAAGGAATAGGAAGAAATGTGACATTAAAAACTAGACAGTGGAGGTACTGTGCTATTAAGCCCCTCTAATATTTCCTCTAATTAAATGCCACTGAAAGCTAGTTAAACTGAGATACTCTCACTGAAATACTGCTGCTTTTATAGACAACTGCTTCTTGTTTAAGAGCAAAGAAGATTCACGCTTTTAGACAGGCTTATCAGTTGTATGACTGTGACTTTCTTAAAATATCCGTTATTTTTACTGCAGTACCAAATAAAAGATTCTCAGTGGCTCAGAGACATTTCAGAATGACAAAACACTGACAGAAATTTTAGAACTAACTACAAAAAAAATCAGTCACCTTCTGAAGTACAAAACATCTATAACAAATTTTCCTGCTTTCCCTTGTGCCTAAGACCTTATACAGTAGGAATATAAATTAAATGCAAAGACATGGAGAAACTATGAATCTGAGATAAAGGGTAGAAGGTTAGTAGTACCCACTAGACCTTCAAAATGTTTCCATTTGTATTTCCAATGTATACTACAGTTCCTCTGAAATTACTCCTTAACAAAACTGTCACATTTCATGAACTTGAGAAGTTATTTAACCTTCAGTTTGCTTAGTATGGGCCAAACTTGGCGATGGAGAGCAGTCAGCATGGATTTACCATGGGTAAATCATGCCTGATCAACCTGACACTTTTTCACTGTTAGGACAGTCAGGCAATGGAACAGGCTGCCAAAAGAGGCTGTTTCCAGACTTGGAGGCTTTCAGAATCCAGATGGATCAAGCCTTGAGCAGCCCAGGCTGACCTCAGGACTGACCCTGCTTTGAACAGTAAGCTGGACTAGAAACCTTCTGAGATCTGTTCCAAACTGAATTACTCTGTGATTCTATTAATTCAATATTCAGTGGATCACTCACATGCATTTTACACTACACATGACAGCTTACAAAATTCTCTACAGATGACTATTAGTAAATTATCAGTGTGAATATAAATCAGGTATCAATACTACAAGGAATAATACAGACAAAACGGATTCCAGAAAATTTCTCATTTCTTAGAATCCACTACAAAGAAGAACAAAAGAAACTAAAAAAAGAAACTGCCAAAGGGTGAAATTTTTGAACTCCTCCCTTTCCATATCCCTTCATTTTTAAAGAGTCACTATGAAAAATTTTAAAAGGTGCTTACATTTTATATTCCACAATCTACTTTCTACTGTTTAATGAAATGATTTTTTCCCTTTTTAAACAGAAAATAAAGGTTGATAGCTGCTATAAAAACTTAGTTTGTCATCTAACCGTAACAATAATACACTAAATGCCTGTTGAGAAGTACAAAACTTTCCAACAGACTGAAACAATTACAAGTCAGCTAGGCTCCCTTTCCCATCCCCCTTCCCCACCAAATCATTATCCATACATCACTGAAGGGTTCTCTGAGAGATTAATTAAACATTTTTTCTTACATGAAGGGTATCAGAGGCAGCAGCAAGTCTTGGAAGATTCGTGTTGGGTCTATTTGCAAAACACCTGACATAGAAGCTCAGTGTCATACTTCAGATAGGGAATGCAGGATATCCACAGAAGCCTTCCTTTAGGAAAAACCCAGAAACCCGATGCTGTTTATGATCGGATGACTCTTTTTCTGAAATAACAATATAACCCAGTATATCCCATAACAGGAAAACACAGAAGATTCCTACAGGCCCCATCATCAGTATGACCCTTCTGTATCAACTGTTTTATTTACCCATTTTATTACTATTAAAATAGTACTAGTGACCTGTAGAGCTTTTAAAAGTCCTGCATTCTCATTCCATACACAATGCATTTATCTGAATTATTTTAGAGGGACATATCCCATAACAACAAATCAAAGAAAAAAAAAAAAAACACACAAAAAAAACCCCTAAGACAACTTTCCCAATAAATCACACATTCTCCAAAACGATATCACTGCCAAGGGAAATATTTCTTGCTAATTACAAAAACAGATCCTCAAACAAATAACTGAGATTTCTTTGCACATAACTAAAATGGACTATTTGCATTTTAAAGGTCTTACCTTGAAAGAAGTTCCAGACCACACATATAGGTGGAGTCCACCCTATAGAAAGTGGTTAAGGTAAAGAGTCAGGTTCCTACTGGTCAGTTCTTGTTCTACTGAATCATACCACTAGGACACAAATATTTACAGAGTCAATATGACTCTGTACAAAAAAAAAACCAAACACCCTGAAGGATGGTTACATTACATGGAGTTGAAGAGAACTGGCTTTCATAACCCATCATGGATTTTGAAATGTAAGCACTACACTATTCCATCATGGACCTAAAACATTTTGATATTTTCATGCAGCAAACAAAAGGCAACAGCCAGATAGCAATGAATCTTTGTCAGTCTATCTGCCCATTTCAATCTTATTTACAGATACCTATACAGACAATAGGGTCCCTATTTTGACTTTCAAATACTTCTCACTGGTCATTTATGCAAGAAATCTGCCTCAAATAGGTCAACATATAATTCCAGATTAGGAATAGTGTTTTCAGATAAATTTTACCAGACTTCTATATTTCCACACAAGTTCTATGCATTTTCCGGTGGAAAAGAAATTTGTCTAAACCACCTCTTTAGCAGTTCAAATAATTTATTATCACAAAAAACATCCTGATGCACAGAAAGGGCAACAAGTGATTAAAGAAGGAAATACATATGTATAATTAAACAAAAAAAGAAAAATCTAAGACCCCTTATTTATTTTCTGCAAAGGTTGAGAATACAATAGACTGCATTCTCTGAAAAGAGAAATTCTCATAAAAGGTAAAGAATGACCAAATGTAAATGATCTTTGACTACTGACTTTGAAAATTATTTTACTCTTAATAAAAAGTTCTTATGCCGCATTTTTCAAATCCTTTAAATATTCTCTGTGCTGTACCACTGCTGGTGAAGTACAATACCACACAAATCATAACAACTGTAAAAGTTTTATGTTTTGCATATTACTCCACTATTTTTTTAAATTTTAGAGAGAGCAGCACAAAAATAAACACTTTGAGTCAAAAAATTATTGTATCACATAAAGAAAATAATGTAAAAAATCCCCTTCCAATTAAGTATTTAAGAAAAATACTGAACAATATTTTGGAGAGCAAAATTCATCTGATCAGGACAATCACGTGGAATTTCCTCTGTGGCCCATATGTAATCTCTGACCTGAACAGAACATATATACAAGAAAAGTAACCACATCCTCAGTAACTTACATAAAGCATTCCCAAATAGATCCGAGGATTTGCTTTTGCAAGTCTGTGCAAAATTATGGTCATGAATGGTATGTTTCCACATGTCAGTTGAAATGTCAATATTACCAATACCTGAGTGCTGCATTTCCATTAAGACTACTCTAAGAACTTGACTGAAATTTTCCCATTGGTCTCAGTGGCATTAACTTTTTATTTGTCTTTGCTCACTGGCACTGTGTGCTCATCATAAACTTGATATATTATTGTGTGCTTACTATTCCACACCAGATTTACACGGTGAACTTCTACCAAGCACAAGCGATAGCAGGAATAACTGCATATTATTTTCTCATACACATTAGTGCTCAAAAATTTTTGACAAAATAATTCTTACACTTCAAGATTTAGCAAAATTATACCAAATTGGGTAAAATAAAGCTACTGGTTGATACCAGTGGAAGTTAAAACAAGATGCAAGACAAAAAGGATGAATTAATGAGTCATCCTCAGTGAAATCATGGAGTAAAATATGAAATATGCCAACATATCTTTGAAGATACTTAGCATGATGAAAGAAAATGCCTGAGACAACATTTAGTGCAAAAGAGTAACAAACCATTAGAAACCAGTGATAAACTATTATTGTACAGGACAAGCAATAATATGAAAAATGGGAAGAAAAATCAATTTTTTATAATAAAATACATTCAGGTATTAAGGTTGGCACATATTCACTGCAACAAAGTAGTAAGAGTCTTAAAGCTTAAGAAAAATGTAGTACATTATAATTATACGACAATCTCAACAAATATGGTAACACAGATGAAATCCTTATGGCCAGGGGAGCTGTTGATTCTCCCTTACTATAGTAAAAGCTATACATATGTAGTTCTCCCTAAGAGAATATGCTTATCTATTTCTTTATTCTTGCCTGCAGGAGCTGAGGAAAAAAAAAACTACAAAACAATTTAATTGGAGCTGAGATAAGAAAATGACTTAATTAAGTAACAAGACGCGCACGTACTCCCGTGCCTCAGTTGTTACAATTTATAATACTGCCTGTCCAATCTGAAGTTCTCCCATCCTGTGGCTTTTACCCTGATCCACCCCCATCCCATCCCCTTGGAACTGGGGTTGGGGGTTCTTTCAGGACCACTTCTTCATCATCTTCATCTTCTTCAGAGCACAAAGGGTACACGGTCACTCAGTTCTTGACTGTACTCTTGCAGTTCAGGCCAGGGTACAAGTGTTCTCTAAACAAAATGGGCCTACTTTGACAAGAGACTAAACATTTTCTAATGGAATTCAGGGGATATCAATATGGGGTGCATGGAATGGGGTATGTAGGGGTTGAGGAATGTGTAAACTACTGTGCTAAAGGGTAAAGGAATAAGGGTTGCTGCTTCTAAAATCTACTTCTACTATATAACTACTTATAAAGCTTATAAAAATTAGAAAAACCAAAAAACTAAAAGAATCTTAAGGCATCATTGCATAGACATTTCTATAAAAATATCAGGATAATATGCATACACTTTCTAGAGAAATACTAAAAAAGGGAGAAAGAACATGTGAATATTGACATTTGTTTTCTCCTACTGAATCATGACATGAAAATTAATCTATAATTAGTAAACACAATTTAAAAGGAAAAAGTAAAAAAAAGAAAAGTAACTTCTTTATATTTGATATGACATAGCACTTTCAACAAGTTGTTGAAATGAGGCAAAACTCATTACCGGAAAACTGGGAGTGGTACTCTCAGAATGGCATTCTAATGCTTCATAATTTGAACAGTAGTATTCAAAGTGATCCAGTGTGACACTATAATTAGAAAAGTTTTTAAAAAATAAAAACCTATTGATGGAAGCCTTTATGGAAACACTCATGAAATGACTGTATTTCCTCAGCAAAGTCTGTGGAATTATCAATAACTGTTGTTCATTCAAAGCCTTTTTATGACCTCTTTTTATGCAGTATTGCTTTAAAGTTCTAACCCAAAATAGAGTTATCCTTTGTCAATAAATTACTTCAGAGGATATTCAGGAGATATATCTTGAATAGTTAATGGCATCTCAACACATGTTGGTCATAGTATTACCACAAACATTTTTATTTCATAAAAGCTCTTGTGACTAGAACTAGATGCATATGTTTTCACTTTATATCCTGTGGAGCTATCAGCTCCTTATCATTCACTACCTCTCTTAAATCATTCCCTTAGGTATGAAACCCATCAGACTTATTTCCATTGAGAACGCACAAGTAATATAAAGCAAGGTTTAAAAATATTCGAGAGGAGAGGGAGAACTTGCCTTTACTCTGTAATTATAGCAAGGATTGTGAATATGACCTACAGAACACTTTGAAGGAATCCTGTTTCATAGATATCAATTCTTAAGTAAACAACAGTTCAACATTCCAGTGAAGGAGTACAAAGTGAGGTGGGGAGTTGAACATGCAAGAGTTTCCCCTCCCCGGTTCTCTGGACAACAATAACACTTGCTGTGTATTTACAACAAATAAATTACATCACTTTCAATCCTTACATATAAAAAATTGGACTTTATATTAAAGTGAATAGGTCACAAAATACACCTTAGAAACCTCTCACATGAAGTCTGTCAATGCTTAAACACTATAACAAAATAGTCACCCTTAATTGCACAGCTTAAGGAAAATACATTGCTTTTTGACAGATTTCTCATTGATTACTTGAAACTCACCACGGTATTAAGGCATATACTTTAAGTATATGTCTAAAATCCAATTGAAAGTGCTGAGACTATTCATATGCAGAAAATTAATCTCATGTTTACTGTACAGAGCTTGTGAGTTCTTCCAAATAAAATATTAAAATATGCTGGGTACTTTAACTGAACTTGGACTTTGGGACTGCAAATGAGATAATATGCCTCTCATATGCCCAAATGGCACTTAACATTTTCCCAAATAATTGGTATTACAGTCCCAAATAATCAGTATAGAATCAAAGAATAACAGGAAGGTTTAGGTCAGAAGGAAAGATCATCTAGTTCCGACCCCCTTGCCCATGGACAGGGACACCACCACTAAACTAGGCTGCTCAAAGGTCCATCCAGACCAGCCTGAAACACTTCCAGAGATGGGGCATCCACAACTTCTCTGGGCAAACTGTTCCAGTGCCTCACCATCCTCACAGTAAAGAATTTCTTCCTAATATGACTCTTGGGAATGGTCCTGTACAAGGCTAAGAGTTGGACTCTATGACCCTTGTGGGTTCCTTCCAAATCAGTATATTCTGTGATTTTGTAATCTAAACCTGCCCTCTTTCAGCTTAAAACCATTGCCCCTTGTACTGTCACTATCTGCCTGTACAGAAAGTCCCTTACCCTCCATCTTAGAAGCGCCCTTAAAGTACTTTAAAATACTGCAAGGTTGCTGGAAGGTCTCCCAAAAGCCTTTTCTTCCTGACATTGAACAATTCCAGCTCTCTCAGCCTGTCTTCATAGGAGAGGTGCTCCATATCCCTAATGATCTTTGTGGCCATCCTCTGGACACTCTCTAGTAGTGAGAGTGTCCACTGTTGAGTTCCACACCAGTTCCATACACCAGCATCGACTCATAAACAACTGTTTAGCAAAATCTCATGCTCCAGATTGGCTTAGGGCCAATAGAGAATGATGTGTTAGTATCAGCACTGAAACATGTCCCGTGCAAATAAAAAATAAGAAATAAACAAAGTTCTTGAGCTTTTGTAAGCCCCAAGCCATGGAAACAAGGAGATCAATGCATTAGCAACCTGACACATGTCATGCTGTAATATGAACTAAAGAGAGCAATTCTTCCCCCTTCAATTCAATCCACATTTTATTTCTTAGCTACACTGCTGTGGTTATTCTATCCAGATACCTTCGAACTGTTCTATTTCAGTACAGAATTATTTTACACTGGATAATAAAGCAGATTTCCTAACTTTCATTGAAAAGAGAAAATTACACACTAGAATGATTATCCAGCACTCCCACCACAGAGGACTAGCCACCGAATAGCAAACCAGCACTTTCCTACTGTAGCCTTTCAGCTTCTCAGCATGCTTGTTTATAATAGCAATTGGCGGACAAAGGTTTTTTTCTGTGCAGATCTGATAATGGAAATTTCATTTTAGGTTTGTACCAGTGGATAAAATGCAGCAGTCTGGATTTATGGGAGAAAATAGTGATACCACATCTAGTTGTAAAATTACTGAGGAGTTTTGTGCCCACTGCACACAGAGAATATTTTCCTAGAGAGTAAAGAATGATGATGAATAAACTATTGATATACTAGTATACTGAATGACCATTAAAAAGGAGTAAGCAGTGGTCTAAGGATGAGAACCTGATTTTTCCAGGAAAAAAAAGACAGAGCTTTCACTTGTCCTACATGATGTGGTTCACATAATGAATACACACACAATTAGATCAAGTGTTATTCATGGATGCCTGCGTTGTCCTGACCTTTACAAAGACCTTACTGATCAAATATTTTGAGGAAATTTTTCATTTGAAGGAATAAATAATGAACATTAATTGCTTACTTTTGAATTGCATTTTTTCCTTCTCAGCAAACCAGAAGAATGAAAATATACTAATCCACAGACAGATCAGAATAAAATCACACTACCATTGAAACAAAGATGCTTTTCACAACTATTCAAAAATCTCAGAGACTGAGTTCAACAAAGCAAAGGTAACCAAAAGGAAAAAAAACACTCTGAAAGGCACAAACATTTCTGCATGAACAGCTAGGTAAGAGTTTAAAGGAACAGAGATAATACAGAGATCCTTAAGGGTCCATAATCTCATAACTTCAGAGTAAATTGAGGAGATTCTGTAATAAATACAGACATGACATATAAGCGATACATTAAACCTACTCAACTTGCAAATTCTGTAAAAGAGTTAGGATGTTTGAACTCCAGAACTCCAAACACTGTAACAAATGGAAATGTTCCCTGCAATCACGTCCACCTGCAAGCATACCAAAGGAAATCAGGCACTGTGGATGATTTTTAGGATGATGGTACTAATGGTAACATTAGTCTGTGTAAGACATTGCCCAGCATAATAATAGACTGTTCCTATTCTAGTAAATTTATTGTAAGAAGAAGGATACACAGATTAGAAGCAATTTAGTAAGGTATGAAACAGCACCATAAGTTAAATCCTTTTTTCTCTTTAACTTTGCTTCCCAAGGAACGGTAATCTATCCCACATTTCAGTATAAATTTGAGTCTCTCTAGTCACAGAAAATTTTTTACATTTACTTAGAAAAAGAAGTCAAGCAATCAGCAAATACAGTTCTGATAGAACTGCAGAAGCATCCGAGACTCCAGTTACACTACCACAGTAATCAATCTTTATTCATCAAGACAATGCTATCTCCTTCAGGAGACCATCTCTCTCCCATACAGTTCAAACCTAGACATCAGAAGCTTTGCAAGCAGCTCATTGGGCATTTCTTGTTCTCATGCCTGTATCTTCAGGAAGGCAGTTGTTGCCCTATATTCTTGAGGTTTGGCCTCAAAAACCATTGATCCAGCTTGCTAGTTTTTCATTCCAGTGTTGATCCTTCCTTACCTGTTATTCTGCAAACAACTGTCGCCAGAAGTTATTCCTAAGCCAGCAACGCCCCACCCCTTTCTCTTGCAAGTAGAATTTTATTTACAGGTGCCAAGGCAGTCATGCTTCGTGGCACCAAATGCTCTAAAGCCTCAGATCTCAACTTGTCTCCCTGTCCTACTCCAGGTTTCTTTTCTTTCTTCCCAAAGAAAAAGTATGCCTACCAGTATTGGTTGAACTTTTTTTCCCCTCCATTTTATTCCCTTTTCCTCCAAACACACTTTCAGATTTGAGATACCCACTGCAACACTTAAAAAGCTTCCACCACTGCTTCCAACTTTGTTATCTTGCCTAATACTTGAGACACAACTATCACTTTTCTAAAGGTCACTCTTAGAAGAAATCCACATTGCATTGTAATCATATCTAGCTTATGTAGGAAAGTACAAAAATACTGCTCATAAAATTTTATAGGAAAGTATAAAGATACTGTTACAGACAGACTTTTTTTTCTATATCACAAAACAGCTCTAGGCAGAAATAATTTCCAGTGACTGTATAGAAGTGACCACAGAAAAGTAGTTAATATAAAAAACCCCCACGAGTCCTCATATTTTTAGAACATTCTTCCTGCAGTTTAAAAATGGTGGCTAGAGATTTGTTTTATTTTTTCCTTTTAAACCAGATAAATTCTTTCAGCACGGTAATAACAAACCAATTACTTCTGAAAAGTGAATTAGACTGCACGTTGCATTGGCATGAAGCTCTAAACCTGAGTAAGACAAGTTTAGGTGGCTTAAGGCTAGGGAGGGATTAGATGGAAGTTCGGCCTCTGGAACATAATCTCTGAGCTCCATCAAGAGAATTTACTGCCATCTTTGAAGATAAGCAGGCTGTAAACTGAAGTCTAAGGTTAAGTGAATAGGACAAGTTTCTGGCTGGAGGAGCAAACACACTCCACCACAAGGGCAGGAGCTGTTGCATAAGCGGTTGATAAACAGCACATTGCCATGAGTATGAATTCTGAGGAATTTGTGTGCCCTGACATAGCTAATCATCACACTGTCCTATGGCAGCCCCCTGCAATCACAGAGGCAGAGTATGACAAACCTATTTCTCTTCACTTCTATGCTTCCAAGGGTGTTCTGAGACTCATAATTAAATCACACAGCTTCCATCTCCAACAAATAGCACCAGAACAAGCCTTTCCACAAGAGATGCTCAAGTACCTGCAAAGATCATTGCGTGACATGAAAGCAACAGTGAAGAGTTTGAAAAGAATCTTACCCAACAAACAAAAAGTATTCAATTCTAAGATATGACTGTAACGCTAGGTAATACCGACAAAGGTGGGGTAACATAATAATTAGCCAAAACCATTACTTAATAACCAAGTCCAATCATAATCAGCAGTCTGTACACAAGGCAAAGCCTCAGCTACAGCCAAGGTGCACAGTGTAAAGTTCCAGACAAGGACTCCAGACACAGCCGCCATGAGTGAACTGTCCTTAGGAGAGGCATCCCTAGGGAAGGTGAGCTGTAGTTCTCCTACAGGATTCCCATAGCTCTGAAAGTTAATTGAATAGAAATTACCATCCAATTGTAAGAGTATTACCTTTATCACAAAAAAGGCTAGGCTTAAAAAGTAGTATTAAATTAGCTTAGAAAGTACGCATTGACCATTTGACTTGACACCATACCTGTTCTGCTTTTGGGATCTCATTACTTGGGTGCATAACAAAACATACTCGAGCCTAGCACACACCTGCAAACCTAAAAGAAACATGGTAAACAAACATGGTGAACATACATCAATGACCGATCTATCAATTCAACTTAATAAAATTGACATAACACATACCAGGGATAATAAAATTAAAAACCAATCTACAGCTCTAAATTCCTGCACAGAATATCTGCAGCCATTGTTAACTGGAGAGAAGATGAAATGTCAACACCTGCAAGATCTTGATTTATAATGCACTAGTGTTCACAGCTTTGCATGAAGGAGCTGTTTTCTCTTCCAGACAAATGTCTCTTCTGTATCCTCCTTTGGTCTGTAGCATTAGAGTGGTACATTCTTTTTATCAGAAGCTTTTACAAAGTGATGTTAGTAAACCTGTGTGTAAACACCATTTAATTGCACAGGGGCTATAGGTTTTAAATTTACACTGAATTCCAGGAACCTATGACTGGCTATGTACAGCCCTTTTCTAACCCTACCTTGAAGTATAATTTCAAAGCCGCAAAAGGAAGAGAATAATAAAAAAAAAAAAAAAAGAAATTTACAATTTATATCTATGAACTGTTAGTTTACATGTAGATTTTAAAATGTTTCACTTAAGACTCTTACACAAAAATTCCAATTAAGAGTTATCCTTCTGAAATACAATTAGAATCTGAAATGTTACCACAAAGATTTTTTTTTTATCCTTTTTGGATGAAAACTTCCTAAGAGATAAAATAAATATTTCATACTTGTAGGTTCCTTTGCAATGGAAAAATAAGATATCTTCTCACTTGCCCAGCAGCATCTTTGTGAGATTTCATATGGGAACTCTTTTTTATATTTAGTGCCTTTAATTTTGGGTAAGAGAAGTCAATTTTTTCTAAAATTCATCAAAGCAGAAGCTTCAGTTCTAAAGTACGCTGTGCAAGTGGAGGTAGGGGAAAACTTCTGGTTTGCACCTGTCCTCAGAATTAAGACAGTAGAGTATTATTACACTTTTTATTTTCTTCAAGCAGAAAGAAAAATACAGTTGTTTTGCTTACAAGTGAGAAAGAAAAAAGGGTAAACAAAAAGACCTACACTTTTGCATATAAGCAGAAGCCTTGATCCTGAAAATGTAAACAGTATCCTAGCCTCAATTAAAGAAGGCTGAGATATAGGCAGTTTAGAACCACTATTAACCCATTACAGGACACTCACATCGATTTTGTGTGTGATATAGGTTAACTCACTGCATTTCTTTACCAACCCTCTACATGATCAAACTTGAATGACAAAAAGGATTTCAAAAGCAGGGCATAAAAATGATACCAATATCCCAGTCTCTTTTTTTATATCATCTAACAGACAGTTTTCTGCAACCATTTCTATTTCTAGATTTCATTTCTTACAGTGCTTCACATCTCTGAACTTCAAGTCTCCTGCTCCATAGTCTATGGAAAACCAGGTCCTTGTACTGCTGAGCTCTGTTGTCAGGCAGCACAAATTTCATATGCAGCAGGTGACTTCTCCCACCAAAAACACAACACGGAGGCCACAACTGTGGGCACATTCAGTGCTCTGTACAGGCACTGTGGAGCATGTGCACACTTCCCCAGGCTGTGTATAATGTGGGCACCAGAGCAAAGATAATGGGGGCAACAAAGGCCTTTGGAGAGCTCCAGGGGCCTGGAGCTCCCAGCACTCACTGACATCTCTGAAGATGCAGAAGTGAGCATTTTGAATTAATTCAACTACTCCCACAGTACTTGAGTTATGAAAAAGTAAAATATTAAACCAGTTATTAATATTAAAAAATTTATCTCAGAGTTTGAAAGGCTAGGTGAAATAAGCAAAATGGAGCAGAGATGATGAATAGCAAAGGATATACAAGATATCAGCGATATTATTTTTTAATAATAAATAGGTTTATCAACCTCTTTTATAATAGCCTCTCTCCTAGATCAAATTTAGACAAAGGAATGCGACTCAAAGAATATTCTTAATCAGTGCTTTAACTACCAGATTAATGATTTATTTTAAAAAAGTCTACTCTGATGAAAGAAAATCTCATTACTTTAAAAAGCTGCCTTATTCTAATTGATTACTCCATCTAAAAAGAAAGCAAATGAAATTAAAAAAATATAAAACCCATTTATCTTACAATTTTTACATTAAAAATTGTTTTATAAGTTGCTGTTGAGTAAACTTCTAGCTACGCAGTTAAAAAATCAGTTAAAAATCAGCAGCAACTTGTTTCGCAACATAAAAGATAACAAAAACATAACTTGCATATCAAATGCATCTTTTCAGTAAAATACACAAGTATTAAAATACTGGCCAGGATTACAATGCTGGATTAAAACCTCACTAGTCATAAGAGATATGTAGAGGCCATTTAATTTTATCACTGCCTCATGTTTAATGAATACCCTAGTGCAACAAGCAACATCAGTGTTTTCCCTTGAACAGTGACTTTTTGCACATATAAATATGCTTGTATGAAGGCTTTTGCCAATGTAGATAATATTTCAGAGGGAAAGGAAATTGCATGCTTAATGGTCTTACCATCACAAAACTTTCAGTTAAGTACAAAGCAAGCTGGGGAGTCAATCGAAGGTCAAGCCAGTTAGAGGTCAAGTTCCTTGAAAGAACAGAGTTCTGAAATTTAATCATTTTCAGGGAGAAGTCTGCTGATAGTTCAATAGTTTGAGCTTTATAGTAGACAACATTCATGGAGAGAAATAACTTTGAAGGCTGAAATAACTATGGACCACTGAACAAGAAGACTGAAAACGAAAAGAAACTATACAAGTCACAACATATTTAAGAACCTTTTTTAAAAATGCTACTTGCATGACTGATAAGTAAAGCAATTGAATGCACCTCACTCTCAAAAACTGTTGACATACAAAACAAAAATGCAATGTTTTACAAGAGAATATAGAAATGTTTGAAGAAATATTGACAGTAACAGTAATCTAAATATTCAACTTCATCCCACTAGTAGAATTACTACAGATTCCTCTGCCCCTTCAAATCAATATTGTAATGGGCTGGACAAGGTATCTGGATTATAAAATATTCACTGATCCATGCTTTTCTCACACAAACTGCTGTTAGGTCTCATCTCCATTGAACTTAAATCTCCCTTCTTATTAACTCCAAAGCCTATAATACTTCACAGACTTTCAAATATGCCTAACTATAGGGAATAAAGAAATACCAATTTTCCCCAAATACAAAAAATATGTTATAGTGCATAAAAACATAGAACTTGGCCTTTCTTCCACCATAAAAGTTAACTGAGTTCTTTATATGGTTCTAAAACTTGTTCTTAAGATCATATAAAATTGTTTGGATATTTTAATAGATAATAGAACGGCTTGGGTTCAAAGGAACTTTGAAGACCACTGAATTCCCAAAACCCTTTGGTATGGGCAGGGAAACCTTTTACTAGATCAGATTGCTCGGAGCCCCATTCAACCTGGTCTTGATATTTCTATAGATATTCCTGTCTCTATAATTCAGGACTCAAGGAATTTTAGTTTGGACATTTTAATCAGAGTTGAACTATCCAGTGGTAAGCAAAGGGTAATCAAGGTGTTACTAATAACTTACATTACAAGGCATCAGTACATTTTCCAAGAATCTTGCTCTTTTGGACCTGTGTACATTACATAACAGCTCTTCTACATACTTAAATATGGAAATAGAAGGAGCTTTCAGGATACTTGTTACGTTAAAAGATTGAACATGTACAACAATGTACAGCACACTGAAGTACCCTTTGGAAAAGGTGGCTTGTTGTTCAGCTGCAATTTACCAGTTCAACTATTAACACAGAATTAAAAATGAGGAGAAAAACAGGAAAACAGCAACTGGAATCAGTACTTTTGTTTGAAGATGGATTTCAGACACACCCATACAGATTCTTTAACTGCTAACAAAACTTACAGCAATTAGGAAGCAAGAATCAATTATGGTGTTATAATCTCAATGATCTATGGAATATGCAAGACCATGTGGGCACTTTCACATTGTGTCTACACAAACTTTTCCTTTCCTCAGGAAAGGTGAAAGACTGAGAAATGGGAAATGCACTTTGAAAGTACTCTGAAAGTACTGTAAGTACTTATTCCATTCACTTGTTCCTCAGTAAGTGATAAGACTTATATCACTCTTGTAGTTAAAGTTTAAAAATAAAAACTGGGATACAGAGTTGGAGTCAGTCCACAGCCAATTTTTACTTTCTCACGAATATATCTTCCACATGTGAATAAATTAGCACGTCCTTTCAAAGTACTAATGAAAAAAACCTTGCTTCCTCCACTTTCATAATCACAGGATTATTAATAACTTTTCACTCCAACTCAGTAAAGCTCCCAATCTGCAGCTTCACAGCCCTTGATTGAATTCACAAGGTACTATTTGTGTATTCAGATCAGAAATCTGATTGTCATCTGTATGCACTGATTAGTTAGTGATCAAATAAGGTGCAAAATATATTCAAGTATGTAAATCAACTCTTTGCCTAAATACTGAAGGCTCAATTAAGCATGGCCACCTGAAATGTGTTCTTTACGGTTTACAGTTCAGATGGCTTTTGCATTAGTTTTCATCATCATCTCAGGGAATTGCTTGAGTTACTATTACAATGTTACTACATTGATGTTGGACAAACACTGCACTAGTTTTGATGGAACCTAACAAGGAATGTTATTAGGACAATGAGACATTTTACCTGGCTTAGATTTCTTATATGTTGGTTTGCATGCAACAGTCTGGAGAGACACTGGATAGTCTTAAATTACATCCTTTTCACAGAGACAGAAAACTGCAGCAGAGAGAAATTCAGCAAATAAGTAAACCCAGGAAAGAAATTAACACTGAAGTCAAGAAAAATGGACCACATGTACCCTCTACTTGACTTCTAGACCTGATGCTACAAAAATGAGGCAAAACTCACTGCTGAAACCACACAATGGTTCAGTTATGTGAGAAAATGTATTTGTGAGAACTGAGAGGGACTTAAAACAGGCTAAGAGTCTATTCTCTGCATTATGGACTTTACAACACCAAGACGACTTTTTTTCCCAGGGATTTCTAGGAAGATCTGACTTAGCCCCCTATTTGAAAACACAAAGTATCTACAAGCATGAAATGTGACTGTGTATCAACAGAAGTCATGCATGGCAGTCTCCTGCCAGGACTTCTGTGCAGTTAGCGGAGAAAGCATTAAAAGTCATACCTTATATACATCCTTGACCTTTCCTGCTCCTTTAAACTAAGCAAAAGTTTATTCTACCACAAAGTGGATATACAAACAAAAACAAAACTTTATGCATAGAAGCACAGTATTTGATCCATTATTTTCTCTCTTTTCCTCCTTTGGTGCTAGTACTAACAGAGAGTCAGAAATTCTTCAGTGGGTTAGTTTTAGGAAAACATTTATTAATCGATCGTTTCATTTTTTTTTTAACATTCATCTGTTGTTTTGAGAAATTCCATACAAATCTATGTAATATTATATATAATCCCAAATGAAATTAACTGAAAGCAATTCACAATGTGAAATGTCAATGTTTAATTAGTGTAGTTTGTAAGCATACAACTAATACTGATTTTGGTGTAAAATAAATAAAAACCAGCAACGCTGAAAATGGTCTAAGTTTCTTAATTGTGGTACAGTCACAGAGCTCAAGAAAATTCA
Source organism: Corapipo altera (assembly GCF_003945725.1). Lineage (NCBI taxonomy): Eukaryota > Metazoa > Chordata > Aves > Passeriformes > Pipridae > Corapipo > Corapipo altera. The sequence continues at coordinate 18,027,439 of NW_020884876.1, forward strand.
TCAAGGTATTATTTTTTTAATAAGTGCATACATGCTTGTACAGTTCCCTCCTTTTAGTCTAATATATCTTAAGCAAGAAAGAGGTAGAGCTTTAAAGAGATATCATATATATAATGTATATATATATCTTCATATTTTTTCTTGTTAATTGCTTCATCACAGGGAGAAAGGAAACTATTCCTCAGAATAAATACTGGCTTCCCTGGTGTGCTGGGTCTGGTTGGGATGGAGTTAATCCTGTACAGCTCATATCATGCTGTATTTTGGATTTGAGATTAAATCAGTGCTATTAATACACCAGTATTTTACAGCATCGTGGTTTTCTTTTTATTAGTCTGCCCACCTTGCCAAGTAGGCCAGAGGTGTGCCAGAGTTGAAAAGGGACACATTTGGGACAGTGGACCCAAACTGACCAAAGGGACATTCCCTACAATATGGCATTGTGCTCTGCAATGAAAGTTCATGGAAAAGAGGAGGATGGGGCTTGTGGTTATGGCTTTCATGTTCCCAAGTAACCATTATGCATGGCGAGGCCTTCCTTTTCATGAATTGGATGGATATTTGCCTGCCAACAGAGTGGTTAAATTTCTGATTTTACTGTCTGCTTGCACACGCAGCTTTGCTGCTTCATCTAAACCCACGAGTTCTCAGCTTTTGCTCTTCTAATTCTCTTCTCTGTCCCACTGGGAGGGGGAGAGAATTAGAGGTTGGGTGGGTGCTTAGCTGCTGGCTAGAGTCAACCCATTACACTTGGGCACACTCAAATACACTGTTTTCACAATTACACTCCCTATTTCTTTTTACATTTGGGAATTTTGAATAAAAAGACAGATTGTGACATTTCATTTTCTTTTTATCTAACACACTCATTGCAGTTTAAAGGGCATGGATGAAGATACAATTTAGAATCAGAAAAAATAGATAAATATCTCAAGAATCCACAAAACATTCATAACGCCTCCTCTCAGCTACTTTAAAAAGTCAACACTGTAAAGTCATCATGCTCAACAACTGACTAAGATAGCTGATGAAAATTATCTAGTGCCGATAGTATGAATAGCTCTGAAGTATATAGTGCTTCATACACTATGAAACCTTTAGAATTTAACTGAATTATTAATAAACCACTGAGAAAAAATAAAGGTAGATACGTGAAAAGTTACAAAACTGGGCCTAAGACTGTGAAGCTGTGATCTAAAGCCTCCTACTTGTGTTTGATGAATACTGGAGAAAATACTAAAATAAAAGTAATTGCCGTTATGTGAAAAATATTATGAGATCTATATTTATTGGCCAGAAGTGATCTACTTTTTTTATACTCCTTTCACATAAGTTAATCTTGAAGCCAAAATCTTCTTTAGTGTCTCTGTATTTGCACAAATTGTAGCACAACATGAATTTGGTTCATAACTGTTCTGCAACACTGTGAACTAAATGTAAGCATACTTTGAACAATGTTACATTTCTAAATAAATCAATATAGCCAGGGGCATGATTTGGCAAAAAGACCTCTTTTGCAATTTTGTTTGCAACAGAAGAGACTGAAGTTCTGGGAAATAACACGTTCTTAGTTTAATAACCACAAAAATAGATATTTATAATATGCAAGCGAATTAAAATGTTTAGAAACAAAGGCACCAAGAATTTTAAGAGTATTTCAGTCAAAAATATATAAACAAACTGTTTCCCATCCCTTGTTAAACCAGGAGTAATCTGTTAGCTACCAAGTACAAAAATAACTCTTTGTGAAAATATGCAAGCAAACAAACAAATGAAATGGGGGCTGGAATCACCAGAATGACATATGCTTCATATACAACAACACTAAAGCTCTCCAAACAGCTCAAACTAAAAAGTTCCCCCTTAATTACAGTTACCTTCTCTTTTCTGCTTAAAACAAACAAGGACAGACAGAATATAGTATTAGTATTCACCTTGGTTACATGACAAATTGCTCATTACATCAGATGATACTATGATAACCTGTTCACTAACATAGTAAGTTATTCTGCTAAGGTAGGTTAATGAATTTTGTCCCTTTTCATATCTAGTTTTCCTCATCTTTATTAGATCTCCCACGTACAAATGCTGTGGACATGACTGTCATCTGTGACATGAACACCACTACCTTCAACTCTCTTTAGAAAAATGTGTTAGCAAATAGTTAGAAAAACCAAAACCCCAAACCAAAAAACAGTCATCTTTCTTTTAGCTATTCCCTGCCCTGATTTTAACTGTTGTGAAAAAATAGTAACTGAAATCTCAGGTGTGCCTATGAATAGCAAATAAACAATTCAGAAGATTTAACCTTTGTAGCCTTAAACAACAAATTAAATAATCCTGTTATTGTCAAAACGTACAAAGACTATTATTAGGTGAACATTAAAAAGTATTATGTTGGCTTTGTATGCAAGAAATTAATTACTTCGTAAGATAGAAACCTGGTAATCTTTTCATTGAGACTGAAGTCTTCACCAAAAGAGGCACAAGCACAAAAGCTCTCCTTTCCTGTGAGAAGAAGCAGTAAACAAGAGGAGAAGATTCTGATGGGCTGAAGCACAGTATCAAGTTGCATAACAGTTTTCGCCATCAGCCTATGGGTATTATGTACCTATTGGAGCATAACTACTGAATCATGTTATGGGATTTTCTTCTGTCCTTGCCAGTCTGAAAAGGACAAATAACCCACATATTCCAATTCAAACCCCATGTTTTAATCCATAACATGGCAAAAGGTTTAAACTCTACAGATTTAAGTGCTTGTTACATTGTTACAAAAAAAACCCCAAACAAACAAAAAAACCACAAAACAAAACAAAAACATTAGCAACAGAGTATCTTGTTTGATAGAAGAGACCATCACAAATTTTAAGGGAAAACATAGTAATAAAGTCCAGTTGGTCTGTTATACTACCAGGTCAACTTCAATACAGGAGTAAGTGAACTCACCTACTTTCTGGTGAAAGCCAAAGAAGTTTGAAGGCATACACTGAGACAAGCAGCAGACCTCCTGAATTTATCCAGTGTTAGAAGGTCATTTTCTCTCTCATGGCTATCTGGAAAGAAATGGAGCTATTGGCTCAAACAACAGTGACTGAACATTTTTTTCACTCTAGTGTGCTCTGATAAATAAAGGACACATTTTATTGAGGTAGGAATGAGCTTCCACAATCAGTACCTCAGATCGCTTTGAAATATCTCCTCAAGGCAAACCTTTTGTAGAATAGTATCTATGAGTAAAATTTTCTACCACATCTGGCAGACTACAAAATAAGAATCAGTGGTTAATACAGATTGAAAAGCTCTCAGGAGATCAAGTTTGACTAGCTGAGGTGATCTCCTCAAGTTCAGAATATCTCTGAAGACGGAGATTACAAAACTGCTCTCAGATTTAATGTCTAACCACCCTAAAGGTAAAACAGTTTTTCTACTATTTAATTGGATTTACCTCATTCTGACTTCTCTCTGATGCCTCTTGTTCTGTCACTATTCACCTACTAGAAAAGTCTGGCTCCATCTTCTCTGTAACTGCCCATCAGATAACTGAGGACAGCAACAGGATCTTCCCTTCTTGAGGCTAAACAAATCCAGCTCTCTCAGCCTCTCTTTGCATATAATTTGTTCCAGTGGCCTTTCTCTGGACTCACTCCAATATAACTCTGCATCCCTTGTACTGGGGAGCCCAAAACTGAATACTTTTTTCAGATGCTGCCTCACAAGCACCAGAGGGAAATAATAATAAACTTCCCTCCACTTGCTCTCTGTCCCCTTGCTATTAGTCTAGTATGCAGCTGGCCTTCTTTACTGAGAGGATACATCATTTTCACGTGTTCAGCTTGTCTACAGGGGCACCTAAATTATTTTGTGCAGTTCCAGGTCTCCAGACTGCACAGTTGTAATTTGATTCTTGTAGACAGTAAACTCATCTTCATTGCATACATTTTTAAGAGCATCTGGGCTACAGTATCTCATACTTGAGCACTTCACACTGTCATAACTCTTCACAGCGAACCAGGCGAGATCTGTTTATTGCTCTACTCTAGCATAAAACAGAAGCACAAAAGGCCAACCAAACCTTTTCATTAGCCAAGGAACAACTTTGACTTTCAAGCAAGGCCAAGACAGTGCTGGCAGAAAACAAGGTTACTGTGTATCACCTCATAAATCCTGGACTCTTGTTCACGCTGGTAGGAAGCTAGGAAAAGATTGCTATGAGTCACCTCTCAATGCTCTAAGGTTACACTAACCTGAGCAATCTTGTAATATCACCTTTCAGCCACAAAATAAGCATTTGGGACTCTTTTTTTTTGAACACACTATAATTTACTTCCTCTTTTGATTTTTCTGGTCCTTTGATATGTGCTGTACAGAAAGCAATATTTTTTTTAATCTTCATTTGGCTCAGAAAAACGATTTCTTCCATGCCCTTGAGTGTCTGACCACTAAATTAAGTCACATTATTCTGTGGAAGAAAGGGTTAGAAGTACTGCCTTATTATGAGCAGACACCAAATCTTCATCTCATTTGCTTTGCACTGTTCACCTCAATATAAATATCAATGTATCCGTAAGCAACAGTTGGAACAATATACAACACAAAACACTGGAAAATTTGCTTTGGAAAAATAAATGTAAGCTGCAAAGCATTTGATACTGTAATTTCCTGAGGTAACTAAACAGGACTAGAATGATGTTACCAGCCTAGTATCAGAACCTAATGCCTAATTCTTTGCTCCTTTACAGCCTATGTTCCTATACATCTGTAAACAATGGGAGTGAAACACTATCATTTTAGCAAGATATGTTTCCTGGTTTTATCAAAGATAGAAATCTGTCAGTCATCCCAGAAAGAGTCTCCCAAGATCTTGACTCTATTTGTTGCAGACACTAGTCTTGAAACTGTTTTTTAGTGCTAAAACACAACTTTTTGTGACCACAGTTGAGCTTCTATGAAGACTTAATAAAACAATTCTAAGGCAGCACTGGGGAATAATTGCAACAATAAACTATGGACACATGAACTATCGAAAGACAGTAGAATGGTCACACAATGCTGACTTCTACTTCTTTTTACCTCCTCTTAAAAATGAAAAAAACATATCACTCTCTTGCCATCTTATATGTAACTGTGTTCTGGATTAACTATGATATGTTACAGAGGCACAAACAAGACAACAGAAAATCCCTGCACGGAGTACTCTGAAATGTATTACAGACTAGTGATAATATAAGGATTTGAGAAGACAAAAGTTCCAGGAGAAAATTCAACAGTGTGCACACATAGAACTGTAGAATATCCATAGAATATATGTGAATGGGACCCACAAGGATCATCAAGTCTGACTCCTGAATCCACACAGGACAAGTTAAACCTTATATGCAAGAGCATTATCCAAACACTTTTTTAACACCAACAGACTTAGGGCCATGATCATTGCCCGGGGGATCTTATTTCAGTGCTTGACCAACCCCTCAGTAAAGAACTTTTTCCTAATACCCAGTCTGAACTTACCCTATCACAGCTTTAAGTCATTTCCTTGCCTACAACTTTTATCACACACACTATTTTATATATTATGTAACACCCATCTAATGTCAGTTGTTTCTGTTTCAATATCTGCTCTAGCTAACAAGGTTCTACAGACAACCACGTTTCAAGGAAGTAGAATAGTAATAAACTCTATAGTTTTCTTGTTACTTTCATCTTCTGTTAACTTGCTTACCTATTTCAGAACACTCTAAATTTTCATAACACTCTATATTTCTATTCCAACAGCAAGAAAAGTTAATGAGATTGTGGCAGTGGTAAAGGCACTCATAATTATGGTGTTGACTTAATAAAACAAATCCATTTTAAGAACTGCCATCCTGAGACAATTGATTTTTGTGGAGGCAGGTATAGACTCAGGAACCCTACTAACCACCTCATTAGAACAACAGCAGAACAACACTGAGTGAAACAGGGGAATATGGAAAGGGATAACAGGGCAGCATCTGAGATGTGATACTACAGGCTGTTGAACCAGGAGAGTTTTCAGAGTCCTAACCCACACAGAACTCTGTGCATCAGCAGGCAGCACAGGTAATAACAAAAGTGGAAGTCACAGCTCTTGGGACATGGCATATTAAGAGCTACATAGTCAGATAAATCTCTCCAGTAGTCATACTTATCTGTGAGACTGAAGAAGTACAACTAGAAATAGTGCCTTCTGGTCATTCTTACTCTGTACATATTTGTAGATGCATCAGTCTCTTTGAAATCTACACCTATTTCACCGGGAGGAAACTGAAGATGGAAATTTGAGTTGCCACCCTTAAGGTTTTTCTTTTTGAAGCAGGTATAATATAGATCTAGAATAGAAAAAAAAAAAAACAAACAAACAAACAAAAAAAAACAAGTCAATTTTAGTTAAATCTGAAGTTCAGATATGAAGCTTGACACAATATAAGAAACACTGTCACAAAGTTCACTTGCTGATCACAGAAACTGGGTATAATCAACTTTTAGAGGACTTGAGGGACAAAAAGAGCTAACTGATCAGAATCAAAAATAAAAAAACTTGAGAGTTTAGTGTGTTTGGGGTTTTCTGTTGCTTTTTCTTTTTTCTGCTTGATCAAGCAAGGCTTTTAAAGCAGAGACATTACCAGTACATAAAGGGGGCTTGCGAGAGAGCTGGAGAGGTAGTGTTTACAAGGGCATGTAGGGATAGGACAAGGAAGAATGGCTTCAAACTGAGAGAGGGTTGGTTTTGACTGAAAATAAGGCACACAAGTCCCCTGACAGCTTTAGCTCTCCAGTTAGGTAGCTGTTTTCAGGAAAGTTAACATGTAACAGCACAAGAATAATAAAACCTTTTTACTGCTGTTTTTTTTTCAGTTACCCATTGAAACGTCCCCTTAAACAGCTACATTCTTACATGGTACAGCAGATTTTGACTGAAGAAAAATTACTGGAAGATAAGATTAGGACACTCTATCATTATTCCTTGATATTAAGTTACATTTGAATGCAACTAATTCACTGGCAGAACAGTTACACAGAAATCTATTTCAAGGAGCACCTCTATCTATATACAGTATTCTACAACACCTCAATGTCTCCATAAAACCCAAGATACTATACTGTTAGCTGGGGCACTTCAGTTTTCCTTTAGATAATGGTTCATGACAATTAGCTGACAGTTGATGAAATTATATACTATTCCAGTACTTTTGTAAAACCTTACTTTTGATCCTTATGGGTTTATAGTTAATTTATAGTACATTAACTCCATAGTAAACCATTTGGTAAGTTTTGTGTTTAGAAGAGATGCAAGAGGCCTCAGGACTAGAATTTGGTGAGACAGAGGTTCTCCACAGGCTTTAAATCATGATTTTCAAAAGTTCCACCCAAACAACTAAGTCTGAAGACTCTTTAAGGTCAAATTTTGTCATTCAGTCCCAATCTTTATGTTCCACTCAAATGAAGAATTTTTTAATTTCTTATGTAAATTAACTCTTTAATACAATGAAGATATTACAGTGCTTTAAATTCCTCTGTGGGAATGACTATTGCTAGGTATGTGCAGTGCAGAAAAGTAAAACTGCTTATAGTATTTTCAAAGGTGGTAATAGAAATACTACATACAGTTCATTAAATATCTTTTAATCAGATTAAAGCTGTTCAGCAAAGGAATGTCTTTTGTCCATAATTCATTGACTCACATGCATTAATTGTTTGTCTGCCTGAAATAATATTAGGTAAAAGTTGAACTTAATTCTTGAACAAAGCACTCAAAGAGTGAGGTGAAGATAAATAATTTACAAACAGCATTTATAAAACCAGTCCCAGTGAGGTTTCTTTGTTTATTGAAAGACTGTTAGAAAATGCATTACTAACTTTTAATTTGATAAAATGTACTTATCCAAAATAAATTAAAACCATTTCTAGACCATCACAATTCATCAACTCATTACATGTGAAGAAATTCTTCACTGCCCCTACAGTAATTTATTTAAAATGAAAGTGAAAAGAATTCAAAAATTAATCATCCTTTTCAATTATTTCTTTCCTAAAGTAGTGGGACCATTTATCTTCAAGATTTTTTTCTTACTAGTAGAACATAAGATTGCTCAGTGAAACTCATTGAGCACCCTATTTAGTACTGCATTTTGGTTACTGATACAGCTTCTGTCCTGATATTTTCAGTCTTCAGAATGGTTACAAAATCAAAGAGAACCAGGTAAGGACTAAGTTGCGAAGTCAAAACTTGAGTCATCTCTGATGACTAATCAGTATTCAAGTGCTAAGCTTGTATTCAAACCATTTTATCTTCTTTACAATTACTGAAAACAACTTCAACAATCTGTCATTTGTTGCTCAATGAATCAAGTAGGGATATTTCACTTGGCAATCCATGGAGAAATTCTTAGATTTTTATCATGTTTTTAGACTCTCTTCCTAGTCCCCAGAGGTGGTAACTCAATAACTGTAGGACTAGTCCTGAAAAAAAAGCAGTCAGAGGCTAAAACCCACTTGAGAGCTTTCCAATGAATTTAAGGAAGGCTAATCAGGCATGCCAGAGAGGTGTGCAACTTATCAATGACTTATCAAGTTTTCACGTGCAGTATATCTTTCAATTCTAGTTAGGCATTATATCCACACTTTAGAAGAGAGCTATGCTTGGATTTATAGCAAGCAGAGAAGATGCTGGTCTTTGTCTTCTTTCTTATTGTGACTTGCAAGAGGTTGGAAAACAAAATCATCCCTTTCCAAGATGACTAGAATAAAAAGGTGACCAAAACACTACAGTCTTATGGAATATTCTTCTAATTAACATGGAAAACAGCACAGTGCATACTTGGCTTTCAAATGAGATGTCATTAAGCTTAACTTTGTGGTCCTTAAAATGGTCAACACCTTTATCAAAAGGAAAATCTATCAGGGAAATGAGAAAAGTATGAGCCTTTTCTCCCAACAGCCAAATAAAACAACTAATATCTCCATTTTTGTCTGCATTTCACCTGATATCTCTTGAGCACGGTATGGCTGCACCAGCTGCTCAACAGGGACATGGGTGGCTGCCCAGTCCACAGTCAGCCCTGGCTGCTGCAGCATATAACTAGGAATCTTGAAGGGGAGATCCTTTCCAGAAAGGCACTCCCTCTCCAATGTATTTGACTCCATGAAGAACATATTTTTTTTTAACACTATAAAGGTATAAAGTCACCCCACTCTAGTGGATTCACTTCCTTTTGTGCAATGCACTGGAAATACAGCCAGGACAGGCCTACACGGAAATCATGGCTTTCTGGTCATTTCCCTAGCTATGCTTTCCTGCACTGTCTCCCTGTCTATCCCTGCCCAGCTGGCTACCTCTTCTGCTCCCCATCTGCTGCATGACCCAAAGGACACCTTTGACTATGAAGAATCACACTCAGCAAAACAGAAGAATAAGAATTACTAAATTCCCTTTAATAAAATTCAAACAAAGGAGTAAAATTAACCCAAACCCATGCAGATTCAAAATTAAGGATCTCTGAATAAAGTTCTCCCACAGCTGTAAGACCAGTCTTAAGGAAAAGTGCACTCAACATTTGCTTTGCTGATAAGCATACTATTTCTGCTTCATAGGCTGCCTATCACATGGCAAAGACAAGTTCACAGGGTACAACTAGAGCAGTGTGGTTGCAGATTCCAAACTAATATACTCTTTATAAAGTGGTAATTCAAACTCAGCACTGAACCCTACCCAGCACTGTTTAAGGCAGACTGCCCATATAATGAGCATGGGCAGAGTGCAAAATGGCCAGGGGAAAATGAGTTCTTGAAAGCTCTTGAAGCTGGGCTTAGGTAAGCACCTCTTGCCACAGCAGTTAGCTTCCTTTTTAATTGCACACATTTCACCATAACATTGGCTCCAAATCACAAGAAATTGTTAAGGCAAGTAACATCTCAACCATTTAATTTCTAGGGCCAGTCTGCGCTTTAAACAGATGACATTTCAGGTAGTGTGTATTCTTCCAAAAACTAGATCGAAAAGGTATATAATAAAAAACTTTTAAGTGCTCATCAGTGTTCATTTCCTTCTGCAGCCTACAAATGTGAAATAAAATTCAGGAGGACTTAATACTGTATTTGCATTCATTTTGGCTGGGAATAAATGGTGGGTTTAACTGAAAACATCCTCTCTTCTTAAAATCAAAATTAAGTATAATGGGCTAAGAATCATAGTCCAAACATCTGCAGTTTTCCTCAGCTCAAATTGTACATTATTTAATTTCCCTAAGTTCTCAATCATCTCAAATACTTAAGCATGACTAACTCAATGAGACAAACTGTTTATGTTTTGAGCACAGAAAATATTAACCTTGTTGTATGCTCATGGTCAACCAAAAGAAGCAGCATGCCTGGTGTTGGCTCTAGGTAGCCTGGTAACTACAACTACTTTACCCACCCCAGAAAGAAATTCTGTTAAGTTCAAAAGAAGGATAAGCATCTCAGCCCCAAAATAAAAATGCTACACACATAGTAACACACATGCTAAGTACATGGTAACCTGTCAGTGAAGAGCAGTGCTCTACTCAGAGCAAATGGCAACACACCATGAACAACTAGCAGAACCTGTTGCTTCTCTTAGAGAAGCCAGAGCATGTACTGATCTCAGCCACACATTCACATCTGCCCATGAATATCATGTCTATGTGCTTCAGAAACGACCACACAAAGACAAAAAACATAGTTAAGACACCATGTTTCACCAGCAGTATTAAAATTCAGTGACATGCTGGTAACTCAAACATCTAGATGGGACTGACAGGCCCAAAGTATAAAAAGCTTTCACACAATTTTAGCTTGAGCATCTTCTATATAAATATTTATTTCTTCAGACAATATACTCCCTTAAGAAATACCTCAATCTATTTAACAACTGTTGTTAAAACAAAAAAAAATTACTTAATGCTGTTAATTTTAACTGAATCTTAAATGTAGGTGTAATATTAGATGTTAAACCCTTTACATGTAATATTAAATATATATTACTTTCCTTCAAATTCTACTACACTGTGTTTTCATAGTCTTCAGATACTCAGCTATGGCAGCAAACACAGTGAAGATGCTGTGTACGTGGTTAGCCTGGTAATCAAAACACATAATAAAAAAAAACTTATGAGAAAAATGATAATGTCAAAGGCTTTTTGTAAAACCAGAATGTACTTCTTGAGTCTTTTTTAAAGGATGACGCTTTCAATGATCTCTAGATTGAACAAGTTCTCAATATTCTGAGGAAAAGTTGAGATATGAGAAAGTTTTCTGTTTTAGAAGGTAACATGTAACAGTTGCCATGATCAGGATTTTCAAAAGAAATTGCCTCTCCAATTCTCCTTTGTGCTCAGCTATACATTAGAAGCTATGAGGTATAGAACAGAGAATGCTAACTACACCATTAAGAAACTGTCTTACATGACATATATAGTTTCTACTTCCTGGGAAAATTAGAAGAGAAGCTCAGTATCCTCATGAAACAAAACAAGTCAGATCTTAAGACCCAAAGACTTGGTACAACCCTTTTAAAACCAGGATTAACTTCTGCTAACAGAGAAAGGTTGAAGTAAACTCTCATTATGTTTTAAATTGCCCCAAATACAATAAATACTCAAGTAATTAATGGAACTTTTTTCTTTGTGCAACAGTTCCTGACATCATCTAATTTTTTCAAAACAGGGTAATTTAATCGTCTGGGAAACTCTACTTGCACTGCCATGTATGGCCTTACACAGGAGGCCGACAGTACTGGTTTGTAAGAAGAAAGCTAGAAGCGGTAATAGGATTTCTCCCTTTCCCCTGACAAGCTGTAGAAACAAGTTCAAAGTCCATAACTAAGATAAATATACAAGTCTCAGCTGTGCTCACCATGGCATTAATTTCACATCACTATAATTCCACACTCAAACGGAGCTCCTCCTGGCTTACATCATCTAAATCCACCACTGGGACTACAGTGAACCTATACTTTTGTTTACTTAAAACAAGCATGAGCTTAATTGAACAGTCAACATTTATTTGAAATTATGTTAAAATAACAATATAAGTCCAAAAGTCACATAGACAACTACAACCCCAGCACTGAGTTCCTTACAGGCATAATTTATTATCCTATGAATTCCTAACTTCAAAACACATTCAAAGTCCAATTTATAAGATGATTACATTAACCTAAGTGAAAGGCAACCTTTATGACTCCTAAAGCATTTTGTCTTTCTGCATAACAAAATAATTTTTACCTTTACCTCCAAAATTTTATCAGAAGGTAGGTACATATGATACATTACTACTGCACTTTTTTCTTTCTAAATAGAAAAGTCAATTCTTATAACTGAACAGCAAATAGCTCAGAATAAGGAAGGGTTTCTAGTGGAGTGAAAGAAATAAAGTCAAACACCCTAATCTGTCATCCAGTTAATTTCACTTGCTAAGAGGTAAGGAACTTTTTCCAGCATATAATTAATTAATATCCAGGGGGTATTTCTTCATTAGCAAATTCATGCTTTAAGTGCCTTCTATCTTAACTCAAAACATTTATAAAGTCTTCGATATTAATATTTACTGTCTGATTCAAACATGTTCATCTGTTCAAATGCACATCCACATCTTAACCAAAGCCTGTAGACAGCTTCATACCCAAAACAACACCAAGAAGTAAATGGATATTGGAATATACAATAAAAGTTAAAATGGATAGAAGTAAAAAGGATTAAAAATGGAATAGTTCAAGCTTTGGTCTTCTAGTCAGACACGGCATACACAGGCAAAATGGAATGAAGCATACATAGAACTTCCCTAGGTACATTTGCACCACCACTCAAAAACAGAGGACTTCAGCAATGTTTTTAACACTGATATCCTTGGTTTTTTAACCATGATATCCTCATAGGCAAGCTCGGGAAGTGCAGGCTGGACAAGTGCACACTGCAGCGGACTGAGAACTGGTTGAATGGCAGGTCTCAGAGGGTTGTGATCAGTGGTACGGAGTTTAGTTTGAGGTTTGTAACTAGTCGTGTCTCACAAGCGTTGATACGAGGTTCAGTATTCTTTAACTTATCCATTAATGACTTGGATGAAGGGGTAGAGGCCTCCACAGCAACTTTGTTGGTAACACAAAGCTGGGAGGAGTGGCCAATACCCCAGAGCGCTGTGCAACCCTTCAGAAAGATGTCCACAGGCTGGAGGGATGAGCAGGGAAGAACCTTTTGAAGTTCAAAAAAGGCAAAGGCAGGGCTACAGCAACACCACCTATCACCACCTATTTACCCCTTAAATTGGCTTAAGCAGGAACAGATTTCATCCCAAATGCAATTCTCATTTGCTTTGCTTACATTTAAAAATTCTTACCAGTGTAACTATATTAGGAAACAAGATCTCTACCAGGTCTTAAAATAACCAAATCCTTGGACTTATCCTGAAATATTTTTTCCCAACAAATCTTTTTAAGAAAAGGTGCTCAGCTCCATCTGGTGGATTGAGATTATTCCTCTCTGAGGCTGAGGACTGCACAATACAAATGGATTTATTTTCCATGTGTTAAACATCATGTATGCATGCAAAAGGCACAAGTCCAAACTGCTGCTATGTAGATACCAACCAAAGCACTATAAAGTTTTCCCTCCTATCCAAAGGTCTATTAATACATCTTGTTACTGCCCTTAGCAGCAGCAGCACCCATCCTCAGCAGACCTGTCTTCAACTCAGAAGTAATTTATTGTATTTTGCCCTGTTCGCTATGATAATTATAAACAGAGAGGCCATAGAGCACTGAAGCTAGGCTGTCTAACAAGACTCAATTAACTATTTCAAACAGTTATGCAAAAATCACCGGAGGAAGGGAAAAAAAAAAAAAAACCTGACTAGTAAATATTAACATGCTCTTTCAATCTGACCCTGTAATACTATAAAAATTCTCCCACTAATTACACTACTATATTATGACAAATTTTAGATATAAGTGTTTTGCAACTGATGAGAAGCAAATTCTCTTAAGAAAGGAATATCTTCATTTAAAGAAAATATCTTACAATGAGTTTAGAGGTTCCTAAATGTATGTTCATTATTGTTTCTTCCTTTAGCATGCATTCTTTCAGCTTATCAAATACTTCTAATGAATAGCCAGAATGGTTATTAGAGATACGTAAAATTTCATTAAAATATATTTTAAAATAAGCATTGACAATTATAAAATTCTAAATCAGAGTTTCTGAGAAAAAAACCCGAAAACCAACCAACCAACCAAAACAAAACAAAAACCAAAACAACAACAACAAAAAAGCATAAAAAGATTTTCATCACCTGTCTGCTGTGACTAGTGTCACTAATATATGGCTTACCTGTGTCAATGAAGCAATAAGAACTATATCTATAAAGCCTTTAAGAAACCCCAACCAAATGAAAACCCCAGAGCAAACAAACAAAAAAAAAAGCTAATGCCTTTGTACTCTATTTATTTTACAGGTCTGAATCTGGTATTATTTTTACAAGTGTATTTTCTTTTATCTTAAGGAAGCATAGCTAAATTTACACTGGAGTAATTCAAAACAGAGCAAGGACTGCATGCCTACAGACACAGCTCTCTATGTACTTTGGTGTGATTTTGTTCATCTAAGCACAAAGTGCTTTAATAGCATGGTAGTTCACTGGAAAAATAAAGCCTTCTGAAACACTTTGGCTGTCAGTCACCTACTGACTGTTCATTACACTTTATTCTCCCTGAGCCAGTCATCAGACAAGATGCTGACTTTTCTAACACTCTCTTCTCTTGAACAAAATAAATTGACACATCTACTTAGTACGCAGAGGGCAAATCCAGGAGAAAGACACCTTTTCCTCTTGCTATGCTGTACAGAATTTTTAATCCAAATCCATCTGAGATAAATCTGTTTTCCCAAAATAGGATAGGGGGTTTTTGCTCATTTGTTTGAGATTTATTTAATTAAAATAAAAATGAAAGCTGCATAGTTTGCAACTTTGCAGAAGTCCTTTGCTGCCCTCATGTGTTCCGCAGGAAAAGTAACCCCTGAAATCTACATACAAAATAAAACAGCTTCTCCAATCAAGACAACATCTCCTTTTATAAACAGAGCATAGTCCATGGAAATAATAACTGAAAAATAACTGAAAGCTTATCTCGTTGCTCTGTTAAAGCTAAGTTGACTGGTTTGAAATTTAATGACCATATATTAAACATAAGAAAATGTATTCATCTTGACAAAATCATAATTCCCAAGCAACAGATTTCAAGGCCAGCAGGCTAATTTAGTAGAAGCTGATCATGATAGCCTGGTGGAAAATGTGAAAACTTTAATGAAAAGTATGTTTTGAAATAAAACATAATTTCAGTATCTTTCTGCTGCTTACACTGACTGCTAAAGTAACTTCTTTCCCATTCCATTATACTATACCATAGAGAATAAAATCATGCAACTATTGCATTAAGGGTGCTGTTACTTTCACAATCAATACATCCAAAGCTATGGTGACCATATCAAGCTTTCTTTTGACACTCCTGCCAGCCACTATCCTACACTTCTCCCAACGGTCTCAGCGCTCAGAGTTACAGTTTAATGGATTTGGTTTCAGAATTTGGCTGCTGAAGTCCAGACCATCCTTAGAAAGGTTTCACAATTCAGTTCTTATGCTACTGTTTTCATCCTATCTGGTCCCTATGCTGATCCCAGACTTCATTATGTCAATATGAGTTTGTAATAAATTGTAATAACATCTCCTATGCCAATCCTGGGTTTACAATGATAAACCATAACAGAATAATCAATAAAATCTGCTATGTTAACAAGCTCTCTCATACTCTGGCTATAAGACACAAACAGCCCTCCCTATATCAAAATGGGCAGCAGTTCAGACAATTCCCCAACAGCCATTCCATGGGAAGGGGGAAGGCAAAAGCAGAGCTGGATCACGATCATCACAGGTTTGTTCAACCCTGGACACAAGCTATTTGGTGGAATCAAATCATAAACTTTTATTTAGTCAAGAGGTTCCTGAGCTGCCATGACTGTTTTATCATTAATCTACTGGCCACCATAAGAGTGGTGCTAAACATTAAATTCTCTCTTCACTACAGAAGTAAGTAGAATTCCAGGTACAAAGCAGAATAATGATTTTTTTTTTTCTTTTCCTCATAAAGAAAAGGTACCTGCATGATGTGTTCTGCAAACAAACATGAGTTCTCCTTTATCAATGGAGTAGACTGAAAGACATTGTCCTCATCTCATGACTAAAGTGCTGGGTTTTATTCTCCCTTCCCCTAACAGAAAAGAACTCTGGTACTGTAATCTTACTGCAGAAAAGTAAGGGGTTTTGGGGTTTTTTGAGGGTTTTTTGGGTTTTTTTTTGGTAAAATTCCTGTTTAGTTGCTCATTTTAAAGAAAAATAGCAAATGCAGCACAGTTATTTACATACTTCTTCAGTCACATTGGGGAGATACCAGACATCAGTCAAGTACTCAAATTGCTGAAGTACCCCCTCAAACAGGAGTTACTATCCCAGAAAGGAATTAGAAACTAAAGATACACAGATCTCTTGTGTTTCATACAGTATAACCTCTTTTTCATAGCAAGATTATTGAATGCTACATGCTGAAAAAAATGAAAGAACATGTATTGGCACAATTCTACACCTCACCCTTTATAAACTCCAACAAAAGTTTGCTGTTACACAAGATAGGGACAGAAGTAAAAATTTGCACCATGACTCTTAAATCACCCTGAGAAAAGCCTTGTGTTTCCAAGCACAGCACTGCCAGGTTGGCTAACGGCACCACAGGAGAAGGCACCTGTGCTTTCATGTTTTGTTTACAAGCTGATGCAGGGTGGAAAAGCAACAGAGGGAGATGAAACATAGAGCAGATTTAAACATACAAATATCCTACTTATACTGTGTAAAAGTACCCGGTGATGGAAATTAAGAGACGACTATGTTAACTCATACTGGCCTAATGAAGTTTTTAAACACCAAACACTGACCTGCTTGCTCAAGTATCAGCACGACTAATCTTCAAGGAAAGCAATGAACCACCATAAGCAGACACAGGTTTTTCTCCATGTTTTCTTTTAGCATAACCTGATTCATAACTGCAACCCAGATGCTGGGGGCACTGGCTGTGCAGCTCTTCTCTCCCCACCCGTACCTTCCCTTGCTGAAGTCTGTAAATTGTATTCCTGCCGTCCCAAAGAGGCATTAGCTATGCCTTCCCCTTCTTACTGGCAGCCCAGTTTGCAGGTACCAACTAACTTTCGGTGAAGGATTTGCATGAACTTTTAACCAGCAGCTGACTGAACGCTCAGCACCCCCGTCTGCAGCCCTGCAAGCCTCGCGCGCGTTTCCCCGCGGAAAAAAACAAGGCTGGAACCACGAGCTTCGGAAGCTGCCGCTCAGTCCGAGTCGCGTACGGGGTACACGGTACCACACCCGCCGCGTCGGGCGGGTGCTACTCCATGCCCCGCCTCGTCCCGCCCCCCAGGGCGGTGCAGCCCCGGCGGGGGGCGGACCCCGCGTTGGCCTGGGAGCGGGGCGCAGCCTCCGGGCACGGGCTGGGAAGGAGGCAGGGTTCGCCCCTTTTTCCCCCACGGAAACCGACGGGCCGCAGACCCCGCGGGGTGGCGGTGTGCCCGCCGAGTCGCACCCCGCCATGACATGGCGGTCCGTGGGGCTGCTGGCGCTCTTCTGCTGCCAGCTGCGGGCGGGCAGTGCCGCCCTCCCGGCGCCTGCAGCCACCCGGCCCGGGGAGGAGGGCGGCGGCGCCGGTCGGGGCCGCCCTCCGTGGGACAGAGGCGGCCGGGAGCAAGAGGCGGTGGCGGCGGCCCTCCGGGTAGGTGTCCCAGCCCGCTCTTCCACTCGCCATCCGCGCTGCCGGACCGCTGCCGCCGAGCTCCGCCGGAGGAGGAGGGGCGGCGAGTGCCGCTCAGCCGCTGCTGGCGGGGAGGAGGAGGAAAGAGGCCCGGCAGGTTCCTCAGCCCGCAGTGCCGGAACCCCCCCCCCCGCCCCCCGCAGACCTTCGGTGCTTCCCCCAGATCCGCGTCTCCCCAGATCGCTGGCGTTGGGGGCCGTTCTCGCCTTCCCCATGTCGGGCGGCAGGTGCGAGCCGGGCCGTCCGTGCCCGGATGCCAACGGGTGTCACCCCTCCGGCTGCACGGAGCGTGCTGCCACAGCTGTTTCCCAGGGATATGGGGCGACCGGGAGAAGGGGGAAAAGGCAGGCAGGCCCTGCCTGCTCTAGTGCCGCCGTTTTGCCCATCGTTCCAGGCGGGTGCCGGTCTTACGGGGCAGGGGATGGTCGCCAGGCTGAGGTACCAGCCCGATCTGGCTCCCGCCCCAGGTGGTGGCTGCCAGTGTGGTGGAATCGAAGGTGATGCTGCCCGGGATGCACTAGCAGACCACTATTGCCATTGAGGGAGTGCGATGGAGTCGTCATGGAAAACGCAGAAGATGACATGAAATTTTATGTATTTCATGGTGAACTTTGTCAGCAGAAGTTGAAGAGGGTCAGATTGTCCTTGTCCTGTTTTTGTAGTTCAAAACCCCGTTTTTCAGAGATCCAGGATTCCCAATAATATAAAGTTTGGGAGTTTTAATGTCTTTAGACCATTATGCTCTTCTTTTCCTTTATAAAGACTTGAAGCATGGTGGGGTTAATTCTTATCTGAAGGCATTTTTGCATCTCTGAACCACAAGGTTTGTTGTGCTGTGAAGGAAGGGCATCAGATGAGTTTGACCCAACTTGTTCTCAGCTTGCCTGTTTTGTCTGCTTCATATCAATTCCTTGCACTTAACAAGTGCTTTTTCTGGTCTTTCTTGGAGTTGAAATTAGTCTAATGGCTTTCATGTTAGTTTGCTAGGAATATACAGCGAATCTGAGGTAAACAGCTGTCTTGTTATCTAAGTTCATGTTTACTGTTGCTAACCTTTTCTTTTTCTGCTCTTATGGTTTTGTCACTACTGCTAACTTAAAAATGCCCATGATTATTTTTTTTTCCTTCAGGAAAGTGCTAAAAGAATTAGGTTACTGAATTCATCGTCAAAAGATAATACGACTGCTTTCTATGGAATGAATCAGTTTTCTCACCTGTTTCCTGAAGAGTTCAAAGGTACATTTTCTGGTTGCTGCTAATACCTTTTCTGATATTTTTGTTATTCTTTCCCAAAACCTTGTGTCTTTCACATTTACAGATTCTCCCCATGCTGATAGTCAGCTAATTTACAGTGCCTCGTACCCACATCAGTACTTCTGAAGGATGCAACAATCCTCTTCATGTTCTCCAGTATTGCAATGTTGAATTGCTCACAGCCTGAATATGTTTTAGTATACAAAGTTCCATCTTTCCTTCTTTCTTCTCACTGTACCCTAAAGCCTTCTTCAGTTGCATCAGTTTTAAAAGTGGAAGACACACAAGATTCTTGAGTAAGTTCCTATTGCCCATCCCAAGACAAAACTGGCTACTGCCCAAACAGTGCTTGGAGGTCCGTGGTTGTACAGTCACAGCTATGACTTTCCAGAGCAATATAACGTGCTTTATTTTTTTTCCTAGAAAATTTATCTGATGTCTAACCTAATCTTCCCTTCTTGCTGTTCAAGTCTATTACTACATTTTCTATTTATCAGAGGATTTAACTCCTTTTTAAATTTTAAATAATTCAGCAACTTTTTTAGTGAAAAACCAACAGTTAGCGGGTGTTTCAGAATCTTTACCTTATTCTGCTCTTACTTTGCTCTTGTACCTGACTAAAATAAAATAGTATTTTTTAAGTCGGTAAAATGTGAAAATTTTCAAACAAAACTTGTTTTATGGAGTGGTTATTGTTTAACTTTAGAAAATATACACATTTCCTACCCACATTCTCTATATAGAATATTCCTTTTCTTTCTGGAACTATAGGGATATTTACATTCATTGTGGAGTATAATGATTATATTAAAATACATGAATTTTCTCTGGATTTGAAAATGAGATCTAAACTCGCGTTTGTACCTACAGATCAAGGTTACCTCTGTGACTTCTAGTAAAATAGTGGTTTGTGGATTTTTTTTTTTGTTAGTAGATTTATAGATGTTTGTATTCTGTGTTTAGCTATTTACTTAAGAAGCATACCTCACAAACTTCCCAGATACGCAAAAGTGCCAAAGGGAAAGGAAATACCTTTGCCAAAGAAGTTTGACTGGAGGGACAAGAAAGTCATTGCAGAAGTGAGAAATCAGCAAACGGTAAGTCCTCGTGTTTTCCTTTCCTAGTTCTCAAACACTGCTCAGGCACAGTTTCAGGGGGTAGACTGTAGAGCACAATGAAGGTTTTGGAAAGGACCAGCACTGCCTCAGACTCCTTGGAGAGCTGGCACAAGTATGACCAGTTGAACGTACACAAAGTCATATAGCATTTTATGTGAGGTGGGATTAAGACTTAAAAGGATGAGGTGTAAAAATGGTGCTTTTAGGAACTGTGCATTTATAAACTGTGCATAATACATTTTTTTATTTAGTTAATGAAATCTGCAAGTATTTTGCATCATGTGTGTTTTGTATTTTTCTGGAGGGACCAAGGTAAGTTAATACCTGATCTCATCCCCCTCGGTTTACCTGGATGAGTATAGATCCTTTCCTATTGTTCATTCCCGTGATCAAATGCCCTTGACTGGTCAACACCCATATCTTTACCACTGAACACCCCAGGGGATGCATTCGTGATAGACCAGACCCCGCACGACTACAGTTTATCCCAAGATAAAATGGTAAGAAACAAGCTGTTAAATCCCCAGTGTCTTTCCCTTCTGTGCTTCACATTGTGTAACCTGGACCCTGTGAGGAATAAATTCTGCTTCCTATTTAAAGGCCTCAGTTTTAAGAGCCTAGAACTGCAGTATAGATTCTGTGACTGTCTAAGAGTTTTTCTATTATGTTTAATTTGAGTTTACCGTTTCTTAAACTGTAATCTAATACAGTTCTATAAAATTCTACAAAAACTTACTAATGTATTTAAAAAATAATTTCATCCTGAGTCCCAATCCTTCTTTAAGAAAATAGATATCTCACAGTAAAAAGCATCCTCAGACCTATCTTAAAGGACAAAAATCATCAGGAGGGATTCCTTAATGTAAGACAACCACAATGTCGGAATCCTTGAAATAAGACATCCATAATGCATTTCTGGCTTTCAGAGAGCAGTATAGGAGAAAAAACAGTTCAGTATTTTAAATGGATGATTCAATTTCTTTATTATTGCCTTAAAATCAAAGTTCAAGGATGGTGTAGTAAATGAAGAGCATTAGACAACTCTTTTGACTCTTTTTGGCTTTTCATATCAGGCTTCAAAGACAAAAGTGCCTTTTCTTTCTCCTGTTTCCCTTTCTATCAGTGTGGAGGCTGCTGGGCTTTCAGCGTTGTGGGTGGTATAGAGTCTGCCTATGCAATTGAAAGAAACAACCTGGAAGAGCTCAGTGTGCAGCAAGTCATTGACTGCTCATACAATAATTACGGCTGCAATGGGGGATCCACTGTTAGTGCTCTGAGCTGGCTGAACCAGGTTTGGAACTTTTTATAAATCTCAAACCCTTCATTAGCTTTCATATTATCATTCTTGTTTATTGGGAAAAAGTGGGGGGGAAGATGAAGTGTAGAGCTCATCTGATGTGTGTGTACCTTTATATGTGCATATACGTATGTGTGCATGGGTATATGTATGCATATTTATTTAGTCTGGAACTAAGAGAGAATTTGTTTAAGCAGAATTAAAATTTGGTTGGAACTTTATGGTCTGTATATGTTCTTGTGAATGTAACAAATCAGCCCTCAGGGGCTGAAAATAATGTTCCTGAAATCAGCTGGAATTGCAAACATACAGTACCAGTGTAGATGGAGCCATTTATCCATATGTCATTTTGTGGATTTGAGGCACCAGCATCTAGGAAGGATGTTGACATTTTCTGCTTTCAAATTTCTATGGTTTCTGTTGCAAACACTGCAACATTATGTATAAGTGTGGAGAACCTTAAAATAAAATGGACTGTGTTTACCTTTGTTTCACTTGCAACCCAAAACATTGAAAATGGAGACACAGTTTCTACTTCAGTTGTAGCTAACACATTTCATTCACAAAAAACGAAAAACATGTTAATAACCTATGTAAACAGAAACATTTTAATATCTTTGAAATAAAAAGTACTCTCTCAGATTGAATTATAAGGATATGAAAAGAATTCCTTCGTTTTTTGAAGTTTAAAAAAACCCTGGTTTTTCCTTTTTAAGAAACTGTAATTCCTGAAGATTCATATAACCATGGCTAATAACAGTCTAGATAACTTGTCTAAGTTTGTATTTCAGGAATAACAGAGGATACTCATCTTGATTCCTCTGCAGCAAAATTCTGTCTTGCTTGGCAACGGAGGGACCACAAATGAATTAGGCTGGAGAAGTCACTGTCATAAATATACTGTACTGCAGAAGACAAGGAAGGCATAAAAGGCTGATACAATAGCTTTGTTTCTGGACTTTAAACCATTATATAAATGTAATATGTTAGTATGAGGATTTGATGCTAGTAACAGAATCAGACTTTTCAGTATTTTATATAGCTTCTTGGGATATTTGTGCTTCTTGAACTGTCCCAAGGAGAGAATAATTTTGTGTGTGGAAGTCATTTGAAGAGAATGAATAGTCATTCATTGAATATCTCTCTATCTTGAAATTGATGAGATTGC
The DNA here is from genome assembly GCF_003945725.1 of Corapipo altera. Taxonomy (NCBI): domain Eukaryota; kingdom Metazoa; phylum Chordata; class Aves; order Passeriformes; family Pipridae; genus Corapipo; species Corapipo altera. Next base: position 18,050,172 of record NW_020884876.1, read on the forward strand.
TTATGAGGTTAGTTTAAACCTGAGATGCCTTTTAAATTTTATTCATTATTTAAAGACTTCTGGATCCCTTCAGAAGCTTTCTCAGTGAAAAAGAAAACTAGAGATAGTAAATACCTATTTCACAATATGACACATTTCTAATCTCACCCAGAACACACTGAATTTTGAGTGGTTTATGTCGCCATTTTCAATATGTTTTGAGCTGCATAGTGATAAAATCAAATGCATTAAATTCTTACTCATTTATCTTCTTGCAGACAAGAGTGAAACTTGTGAGAGATTCAGAATACACTTTTAAAGCTCAAACAGGACTGTGCCATTATTTTGATCGCTCAGATTTCGGAGTTTCAATAACAGGATTTGCTGCGTATGACTTCAGGTAGCTATTATTGACTCTTTTAATTTGCTATACTTTTCCTTCTGTGTTCAGCAACTGTGGAGTAAGCTAGAGTGAATAGTGCATTGACCAGGCAAAGGTTATGAGATTGATTGCACCAGTTCTGTAGCTGTGTGCTGGAGAAGGATTAATGCGTTAACATTTTTGAGAGTTAAGGCTTCCCACTACAAATCCACTCAACACTGCCATCACTAAGCCTACTCATATGAGAAACCTTAAGTCTGTGGCTTGAAATTAGCTCTTTTAAATTGGCTGTGTATAAACTGGAGTGTTGAGGCAGTTACAGTTTCTAATGTATGTTTACTGAACATTATACTGCTTTATTATTAGAAACAGTAAATCTTACCTGTAGTAGTTGGAATTTGTTGAAAAAATTAGGAAATATTCAGTTATTTCAGTATTCCTCCATTTACATACCCACGCACATCTTCTCCAGCCCATGACTTTAGAAACAATATTGTCAACTGAATTGTGTGAAGACTTTAGCTTTTTAGGTTTTCGTGTGAAAAAAATGTGCTTCTAATTTTTATCAGTACAGTATAACTGCATACTGAAATTAAAGACAAGAACTGTGACTTTGACTAGGAATTGGGTTACTGCTGTATTTGTAGTGCTCACCATTGCCCACTGACTTGACCCAGAAACCTGCTGCTTTTTAATAGCATTTTATCTTTGGATCTGCACCTTTCCTATCGTTTTTGTGTCCTATATTTGTATTACTGTGTTGCGGTATATGAAATATATAATTGTTGATGTATTTTACATGGCATGTAGAACTCAGAGGGAACAGTTTCATTATTTGATTTTTAATTCATACTTAACAAGGAGATTACCATCTCTCAAATCACTTTAGTGTGCTAACTAAAGTAACTTGGCATTATCCCTCATTCCTTTCACAGCGGTCAAGAAGAAGAAATGATGAGGATGCTTGTTAACTGGGGCCCTTTGGCAGTAACAGTAGATGCAGTTAGCTGGCAGGATTATCTTGGTGGAATCATACAGTATCACTGCTCTAGTGGAAGAGCAAATCATGCTGTTCTTGTGACTGGTTTTGACAGAACAGGTGCGTTTCCATCAACTGAACTTCAACCCAGTAGGTTTTACATGTTTTTCTCTTACTTGCAGCTCTGTCTTCTGTGGGACAGGTGATTAAAATCTAGAACCAGTTGTTCTGTTGAAAGCTGTTTGGTCTGATGTCACATCAGTTCTGGAAATGCAGCCTGATCCCAGTGACTTTGTCACTGCTACTTTAGTTCTGTGGGACTTTGTCCTTGTAAAGTCAAGAACATGGCTATATGTGTCTTTACTCTAGAAGAGCCCATATCCAATCTTTCGATACTGGAATATTAGTTCTGTTTTCTGTTTGAACAACTGGTTTCACTGGCCTGTATCATCAAACCATTGCAAATTATGACATAATAAAATGCTAATTTGCTCTGTAGAGTGTTAGGGGTCTTTTAAGCTTCCCAAATCTCATGTTGTCTCTAGTTCATGAAATGTCTCTTCCAGGTAGTATCCCATACTGGATTGTACAGAACTCTTGGGGGCCTACGTGGGGAATAGATGGCTATGTTCGTGTTAAGATAGGCGGCAATGTCTGTGGTAAGTCTGGCAAAAAATAATTAAGTGGTAAAGGCCACACGCTGGGATGTATCTCTCCATGTAGGTAAGGCTATAATAATATAATAATATAATAGTAATATATATTATGTATATATATTATGTAATAATATAATGTAATAGTAAAGATATAATGGGATCCTCAGAGAGGCAATACAAATCATTGCTATGCTTTAGCATAGCATAGTTAAATGAGTCCAGATGGGAAAATAAATAAAGCGTTACTAGTTCAACCAGGTATTTAAATGATTGAAAAGCACTATGTAGAGGTAAAAATATATAAAGCATAATGAACAGTTAGATTACTATTGTACCTTACCACGTAGAGGTAATGGCATTGTAAAGTATACAGTCATGTGTCATGATTCTAGGTTAGTGCCATTGCTGTACTCCCTGTAGTAAAACAGCTGCTGTCCTTGTCTGGTGGATGCAATTATCTCTGGGCTCAGTTTAGCAAACAAATACAAAAATTGAATCTACCTGTGCTTGGGAAATGTGTCCTGCTTGTGTTTTTTGTTGTAGGACAGAGGTATATCCTTTAAATGCTAGTTCCATCTCCTGCCCTGGTGTTAGCTTATCTTAATGTTCTGCAAATAAAAACAGATAATATTCAGTTTGCCTGCACTCAGTAAAGATCAGAACAATGTATCCAGTCATAGCTTTTTCATGGTGCTGAATCTTTTGTTCTTACTGGTATTGTGTAAAGAAACAATTTTGAAAGGGAAATTTAGAAATAGTGGTAAAGCAAGTCAATTGTAGAGGTGGCAGGGAGAATAGATGTATTATTTTCAAAATCTGTTCTCTCAAAAAGCAGAATCTTTCACATTTTTTGCAGTGTACCACACAAGAACAAACTGGCAAAGGACAGTAGTTGCTCATTTCCCCCACGAATGTTGTCTTCTGATTTAGAACCTCTGACACCACTTTTAAGGGTAGAAGAGCCATTACCATTTGATACCTTCACTGTCTATAGTCAAACTTTGCTTCTAGTGTAGGAATGATGACAACACAAAAAGAGCAGAACACGTTTAAAAGCCTACTTTGTTCTATGATTAGATGTGTATGAGTGTTCAAAAACATGTCTTGTAATGGAGTTTGTGATCTCCAGTTTAGTGAGCTTTCAAAGTTGCATAGCTTCACATTGTCTATATATTGCCAATGCAGGATATCAAGGTTTAGATTGCACCAATGCTGAGTCCTAAAAAAGGATCTAAAATTTTGGACATGAGAGTAGGTTTCAACTACACACAGTGTCAGGCAAGCAAGAAATAAAAGGGCTACAGATGATTCCATGTACCCCCCCTTCCCCCCAGCAATTCACCTGCTGTTGTGACGTGGAGGAGAGATGGCATTATATGAGTAGGAATTCTGGGAAGTCTCCACTTCCAGTATTTATAAAAAAAATTGTAATTCCTTTGCAGGTATCGCAGATACAGTTTCATCAGTTTTTGTTTGACACTTCTCTGGGCCAAAGACCACAAATATCGTTTGGACACATACTGTATTTGAAGATGTATTTCAAAACCACATTTTCTAAAATAAGAAATTGCTATAAGGGCAATTCCTGCTTCTAGGCAGTACAGAAATAGATGGCTGCAGTTTTTAAAAACATTTTTATGTCGAATTTGTGTTGCGTGTCAAATTTCTCACGGAATAAGAAGACTCAGAATCAACTGCAGGGTTACAAAGATGGACTGAAACCTCAAATGTGAACTCTATCCAGAGTTGAATACTATTCCATAGAAAAATCTTAAAAGGAAAGCAGTGGTGGCAAATGAGAAGGAATTTGGATCAAAAAATCAATAGTATAACAGTGTATTTTAAATTATTTGAATATAAAAAGAAGCATGAGTAACAATTTAGAAAGTCAGCAATTACAGAATGCATCAAATCGAGTGAGTGTGAAACTGCAGCTGCAGGCAAATGTAACTAGAACTCACAACCAAATGTGTAATTCTAAAATGCTCTGAGTTTTCCTTCTGCAATGCTTTACCTGTGTCTTTTAAAAAGCCCTACTATGAAAAGTACTGAAGCAATTCTGTAATTTTTGCACTCAATTACTGTACCATGTTAATAGTTTTTTATAAACTTTTTATGAAAAATGCAATGAGTGTTTATAATTGTCTATTGTAATTATTACTGTTTTAGTCCTTCTAATTGTTAATATTTTAAATTAAAGGGAGACCAAGTGAATTAGCCATGTTTCACTAATTCAGGTTCTGCTACTTACTGATTTTACTTGGCTGAAAACTTCAGATTAACAAAATGAAAAGTCTTCTGTACTCTCAGAGTGTTGTGTAGTACGGCCTTCCCTGAGTGGTTTACAAACAACAAACAGCACACTTCCACAACTGGAAAACAACTGCTGTGGTACAGAGAACACACCAGAAATTTAGGCCTATGGTGTGTGTCTTTCCAAATGAAGCATTTAAAAAGACAAGAGTCCATTTACTGAGAAGGCCACACAGCTTTACTGATATTCTATGGCCAAACTTGCCTTTATTTTGTATCAGTTTTATCCTTATTTCAATGATAGTTTGCATAAAAGCCACTTTAAATGTCTGTCATACTGTTGTTTGAACTTTTTGGTTGCTGTAGAAGAAGACTTAACAAAAGATGAGCTTTAATACTGCTTTATTTGAAGTGCAAAGTAAGTACTTATATCTGCTATTCTTAACAGTAAGTGTTTCTACAGAAGGGATTTACGTTCACATGTAACCCATATGTAGCAACATGATTGTTGATGTATGTATACGTTCAGGATGCTGCAGTTCCTATAGATTCCGGACTTACTTTTTAAATACAGCTTTTGAAACTCCTAACCCAAAATTCCTTTTGAAATTGCAGTAGAGCTCAGAAACTGATATTCCTCTGAAGATGATGAGACTGATTATATCCTCAACCAGACATAAATTAGTAACAGCCATTAGGCAAACAAACAAATACAAAAATATGTACAAATAAGTCAGGTCATTATAATTCCATATAATTTGCTCTCTCTCTCTAGGTGTAGATTTTAAGAAGCCAACTAAGAGTTACATTGGTCATTGAGTTGGATTGGGGTATCATTTTAGTCTTAGTATAGGCTAACTCAATAGAAATTATTTTTTCTACAAACAGTTAAATTTCTTCCACAAGCCGATCATACTATTCACATAGCTGTCATACATAAATACATATTTAGACTCGTACACTCCATGAGAATAGCTGTTGTTTGAGGGGTAGCACCACTCAAGGTGAAAGTCATGAAGTTCTTTACAGGAACTAGTCTAGAAAAGCAGTCTAGTCAGAGTCGTCGCTGCTGAAATAGGAACTATCACAATATTCTGCCATGTAAAGGAATTTATGAATGGTTGGGTTCATCTTTGGTATCCAGTGTCTTGGCACTAGAAATGTTGAAAGATTGAACAAATCCACAAATACCTTGTATCTGTCACTGAAAAAGACAATTGGAATAATAAATACATCGGCATAAGAAGACCATAATTTCTAAATCCTCAGCAATTATTCCATCTCATTAATTTAAATAAGGTTTCTGCACTAACCCTCCTGAATATTGCAGAGCAAGAATACAAACCTAACTGTTTCTGGGGCATAGCAGATTAGGCTTAAAAAGGGAGTGGTGTTGCTATAGTCATGTCTTTCTTCTGAAATTGCAGAGTACATAGGGTATAATCTCCAGACCTTCACTCTTGTGGTAGATACGTAGTAGTATTTATCTAGGAACAGTGTTAACCTGAAATTAAGGAAGACTGGGAAGGCTTTCTAAAAAAGACAGTGGACCTTCAATCCTCAAATTCAGTTCAACCATCTGCTTTCTACTCTTACCCTCTTTTACAACGGTGGTGATGGTGATTGTTGCCCACAGCCATACATAGTAGTCAGCGACTATGTACAGTTTCTCTTTGAAAACAAACCTCAAGATCTTCTTATAAGGAGGTCTAAATATCTTTGTGCTTTTTTACATAATGTTGTTCAGGACTGTCAGAACAATTGCAGCTAGAAGGCTTGAATTTTGTGTACAAAAAGTTCTACTCATTCAGAGAGTTCTGTCCTCAGACCACAACCATCCCTTTTAAGTTTCTGCTTCATCTAACAGAAGGAAACGTTTCTGATCATTGCCTACACAGCTTGAGAGTATTAATTACTATTGGCTAAGATTATATTCAATCCCAAATTGAAGTGCCTCAGGTTGTGCAATTAGTGGTCACACTAAGGAATAAAGAAACTCATCAGTTGCACAGTAGACGGGACTCATTTCCAGCCTGTGTCACCTCATTAACTTGTGCTATGTGGCACACAAAGTAGATAAGACAGGGTTAATACTATTTGCTATCACAGTAACATCTGGATCCCTTGACTGAGAATTATACATGGCACTTCGCATGAGTGATCAAAAGGAGGTTTTTTTGGCCCAGAGGGCTTGGAATTTATATATGTCAACCTGATAAATAAACGTACAACAACCAGGAGGCGATGGTAGAGTCCCAGACGAGAAGCAGCAGCCCTTTGGACTCCAATGAACTGTCTGAAATATGTCTCCTAGCATTAGAGGTTTTATGAACTGTATTGTTGCAGGTAACGGGGGAAACACATTATTCTTACCTCACTGTTGAGCGCAAATAGTGGTAGCCTGATGAGCCTCCGGTGCCAGCCTTGCTGCCAATCATTCTGTGCACCAAGCAGACATGATTATCTGAGTGATACAAAAGAAGAAAATGGCATGTATCTAAACACTCAATTTATGTTCAGTGTTTAGATATAACCGAAGAGTCATGACAAGATGCCTCCCTGAAATATTAAAGGGTACACAGAGATCTTTACAGAGATACAGAACTACTAGGTTTTGAGAAATTTAGGAGTTAAATCTGCCACTCATCAGTCAACTAATTCAAAATTATTGTTAATTCAGAATGAACACTCTAATTTTTATACATTATTATGCCCTGATTATACAGAATTAATACATTCACTTATGTGTGTCTAGATAGGGAAGGAGCAGAAGGAATGTTTTCATATTAAGAGACATCATGATGACATTTGGAAAATATATACCTGTCCCTTAAATAAAAGAATTCACCTAACTTATAGCAGGTCATAGAAATGACAGCTATACCTCTGTATCTAATTATCACAGAAACAGCTCTTAATCTTTCCTTTTGGCTGAAGTACAAACAAAAAAAATCATGCGTAAAGCATTAACTCCAAAGCTCGATTCTAAGACTGGGTATAACTGAGAGACAGAAAAATTTACTTGCATCTGAAAGAGGGAGTGTCACAGTCAAAAAAGTGTAACTTACATCTCCATTTGGTCATGAGTACATCGAGATCCATAAGGGAGGTAAGAAGCTGAAAGGGAACCTGGAAACGAGGCTCCTCTCTTGGAAAATGAAAGAGAAGACAGTGAGACTTGTTGGCCTGTACTGTATTTTTCAAAGAAGCACTTCACTGGTGCTTAGTGACTTTACATATATTTTTCCTAAATTAGTATTGAAATGTTAATGGATATTTTAACAAATGCTTCTGCCACCTACGACTTAATCTACACCTTTTCCCTCCTACTTGGAAAAGTACTCCAAATCTTTCTAGGACAGGTAGAACAGTTTAAACAAGGCATTTTCTAGTTACTGTCTGAGGAGCACCATCTGGTCAGACACAAACCAGACACCCAGAGGGGACACATAACCTCCATCCATGAAGACATTCAAAACTCAGCTGGACCCGGCCCTGAGCAGCCTGATCTGACTTTCTAGTTGTGTCTAACAAATTAGGGTTTCTGTGGAGGATTGGATTAGATTACTTTCCAAGGCCTGTTCCAACCTATATAAATCTGTGCTGGTGTTCTTAATCTTCCCTTCTCCTCCTGCCTAAAAGCATTAAAGATATATCTTCCAGCATTACCTGTAGAAGTAGATCATTAAGGCCCCTTTCAGTGCTTTGTAAGACAGTCGTCTTTCTCCTGCAAAATACAAATGTCCTTGGTTTGTTATTGATTCTCCTGCAAATTTAATGCTATTATGTGATTATATATATCATGTATAAAACTTACAAATTTACGTAAAATATTACAATCTACCTTTACTGAGGAGATGTTCATGGCGTTTTTCATCAAATAATGAAAGTAGTACATCTCTCTGTTTTTGGAATTCGGACAATAAGTCATCCTTTTCTTCTGATTCTGTTTTGGCCTTTGATTTTAAAACAAAAACACATTTTAGAATTCAACAGGGAAAATTAAGCACTTGAACGATTCATTATCCAACTTTTATTTTCATCATAAATACTCTGAAGTTGGCATCTTAGATGTAAGAACTGTATTTTCAAACAAGATACATGAATCACTGACCTTTAAAAAGTGCAATTACCACAAAATATACAATTAAATATATGCCAATACAATTCAGATGACTGAATGTCCAAACAAACTTGTATCACATTAATTTTGGTCTAGAGGCCTTAAAAACATTTAATCTTAATTTTTTTGAAGTCTGATTTATTTTGTTTTCAAGGTAAAAAGAAGACATCCTTGCACAGCTTTGGGTAAGAAAAGTGTATATGGAAAAGTTTAGGTAAATTAGAAAGTTATAAACAGATATTCTCAGGAAATTGATTAGTTCTTATGATTTTTTTTTCATTAAAAATGTACTTAAAGCTAAAGGTCCTAAAATATTCAGGGATTTTCTGGTGCTTATGTGCCAGTGTAATTCAAATGATCATAGCAGCCAATTGCCCAAGAAATGGGCTGTTTATAGTGACATTCCATACTCACAGCTAAGGGCCCAAACTTTGTGTATACTCTGGACTGTAGATGCAAGTACTAACTAAAGGTGAAGTTGTAGTTTCAGTAAAATCAACTCTGGCCCTTCCGTTGATACTAACCCATCTCTTTTGCAATCAAAATAATCCATATATCTCATGCTTTAAATGGTCTTAGATGTCAAATTACAAAACTATTTCAATTTCATGAAGAATTTGCAATTTTTTTCTGCTTCTTGCAGATAGAGACTGATGAAGATTAAGTGAAGTGAGTGAGAGACTGTAAGTGGGCCAAAAATCAAATTTATGACGGAATGTTATTTTGCCAGCTGTCTTTGGTTATAGCTAGTTCAATAGTACACATATACCATATACCTGTATCAAGGCAAATTCCTCTTCTAGACCCTTTAAAATATTCACTTCGAATTGTCCCCAGAAATCAAATCCTTCTGCTTCAAGTCCCGGAGTTCTTTCCAGCCATGCCTTTAATAATAATAATAACAGTAACAATTATGATAATGGTGTGTTTAATCAATAACAATGCAAGCTCATTACCCTAGAATTACAAGTTATACCATCATAAATTTTACTTCTTCAGTTGTTCCAGTTTAATATCCTTTAGAAGTGCTTATTGCTGGAGTAGGCACGTATGATGACTTATACCTGCATAATGGTGCCGTACACAACCCCCCACAGGTTCCAGATTAAATGACCAGTGTTAGAAGACAAAAGTTGTCTCATTCTAAGGGTATATTTGAAAAAAACTCCCATGTACATACAGGAAAACAATCTTATTCCACATATATATAGGATAATTGTAATGAAAAATCTCAGAAGGAAGATATAAAACCATCTGTAAAACCAGCTTTTATCATGTCAGATAGGCTGAATACTGATCAAGCCATCTGTCATTAACCTAAACCACAATATGTGGTGATACAAGCTAGAAATGTACTTGACAGTTTGCAAAGCTTTCTCTTTGGTTTCTTTTTAATAATGGAAATTAAATTAGGAGGAAAAATAGGAATCCTTATGGTCGAATTCCCTTTAGAGACCACTTAATTTTCCTCCTTCTCATCTGAAAGATACAAGAGCATGATATCTAAGTTAATGAAGAAAAGATAAACAAATTTAAATGTTCTATATCGGTATTAGTAGACAGACAGGGCTAATAAAGTGGATGATAGTTTTTGTGGTTTATACTACATTTTTCTTTAAAAAGTTATCATAGAATCATAGAATCATTAAGGTTGGAAAAGACCCATAAGATCATCTAGTACAGCTATTACCCACCACTGTCAATTTTACCACTAAAACCATGTCCCCAAGTACCACACCTACACATCTTTTTAAATACCTCCAGATATAGTGACTCAACCACTTCCCTGGGAAGCCTGTTCTAGTTCTTGAAAACCCTTTGGTGAAGAAGTGTTTCCTAATATCCAGTTTAAACCTCCCCTGGCACAACTTGAGGTTGTTTCCTCTTGTCCTGTTGCTTGTTACCTGGGAGAAGAGATCAACCCCCATCTTGCTACAACCTCCTTTCAGGCAGTTGTAGAGATTGATAAGATCCTCTCTGAGCCTCCTTTTCTCTGGGTTAAACAACTCCAACTCCTTCAGCTGCTTCTCATAAGAGTTGTACTCCAGACCCTTCACTAACCTTGTTGACCTTCTCTGAACATGCTCCAGAACTTCAACGTCTTTCCTGTAGTGAGGGACCCAAAACTGAACACAGAATTCAAGCTGTGACCTCACCAGCGCCGAGTACAGAGATCACTGCTCTGGTCCTGCTGGCCACACTATTGCTGATACAAGCCAGGATGCCGTTGGCCCTCTTGGCCACCATTATGTGATTTTGTGTATGAAAATGACGAGGGAGTTGGAGAAATTACTGTGAGTCATTTGTAACTCTGAGACCATGTCATTAAATCAAGGTAAGTGATTTTAACCTCTCTAATAGCCAGCACTAACAGTGGAAATATTTTTAAAGTTTTTTTCTCAAAAGGTCTTACAGTCATAAAAAACAATGCAAATGAAACAATATATTTACATTCTTAGTTGGCATTTCCACAGTGCAATTTACAAGTTTAGCAGTCAGAATTTTCAGATGAAAGAAAATGCTGTGAAAAGTCAGTTGGTTTACTAATGACTAACTCTCATACAAATATTGATAAAAATCCAAAACACAATTGACAGGGAAATTGCCAGTATACTTTCTTCTCTTAAGAAGAATTTGGCACTGACACCAATGAAGGACATTCTTAGGAGATGAGGGAAAATGAAGCAAGGTCTAAGACAGACATTGTTACCTCCACAAGTTGCAGTAGTGTTGGTTCTTGCTCTGATTTAAGCAGTAATTCATAATCCTGTCCCTTGAAGTTATCACGATAATGCCTTCTGTTATAAGGGACTCTCAGATTTTGGGGAACTCCAATTTTGTTCTCTAGCAAGCGAAACTGCAGGCTCTGAAAACCTGAGGCTGGGCTTAGGTGGTATCTTTGGGAATAGAAGAAAAGAAGATACAAAAATGCAGTATATAATTTGACAATGATGGGTTTCTCTTCTCAAAAAAACAAAACCAACCACAAACCAACAAAAAAAGCCCCAAACCAACCATATTTCACCTTTAAAGAACATCAAACAGCTATATGAACATTTTTATATGACTGCAATTAAGAAAAGGAAAAAGCTATTTTAATGCAACGACAAGGTACATATAACTTAATCACATTTTCTAGTTATATATTGTTTGTGCATACAGAGCTACATTCACATGCTTATGCTTGCATTGTGTTTTAAAGTGGCAGCTTTGTGCATGTGATGTACAGGAGGAAACATTAGTAAATATTCTCTTTCCAAACAGAATAAGCAGCTTCACCCCAAATAGATATTACAAAAATTTCCACAGCAATATGTGAACAATGAATGCATTTTAAATAGGCTTGTTACTTAGGATAATTCCTATATATTGGTATATATAATATATATGTGCAATATTATATTTTGCCTTATTCTATACAATAGAATTAGTGGGTTTTGTTTGAGGGATTAATTAAGGGCATTCTCTCAGAGTTGAATTGTCTGTGTTGAAAAAAATTACTAATAAAAGTAGCTTGAAATCCCACATTGCTAGATAATTGTAAAGCATTTTGAACACCTAGACAATTACAGATGTTTCAAACTTCCAAGAGAAGCAAAATTTTAGTTTTCTGGCTATTTTAATTTGGGAACATTAAAAGACAGAAAGGAAAGGGTACTAAAACAGTGTAGAAGTGAATGGGATGCTGGATGGCACTGAGGTCAGGAGTCAGACAGGTCAGTGACAGAAGCAGAAGAACAGGAAGGCAAACAGTGGATGAAGCTGTCACACGTGGTAGTGTGGTAGAAGGACCCAGATGAAGTGAGGGAAGACACAGAAATGCCATGGGAGCAATGAGACGAGCCAAAGGATCCCAAAGAAAGCCTGGGCAGAAAGCAGAAGAGCTACCAACCATCCAGCCCAGCAAGATTGGGCAGCAGAAGTTATTACGGAAAAAGGAGAAGGAACAGCAAAGCTTTCTTCAGCCACTTGAAGCTTCCAGCTCTGTAGACCCACTGAAAACATGAAGGAAGGAAACAGTATGCAAACCAAGACCTTGAAAAACCTGTTTTATAATCTACAGAGAGTGCATTTCTTTCACCCAAGCACTTCTATGATTTACCATAGAAAAAGATTGCAACTGTGTAGCACCAAGTTTCAAGTAAATTGTTAACAGAACCATGAGCTATTTCTATTGTTTGAACTTTTGACTCTGAAACCATTCAGCAGCATCCTACACATAAGCATCAACTATTCATTTGTACTCCTTTGCAGAACATGTTGGACTCACACTCAATTTCTTAATTGACCTTAATTGACACTTTAATATCATGTTTGTCCCTCTAAGGTATGCTCCCACCTTGCTGAATGACGATGCTGTCAGCACACATCCAAAATTCACAATCAGTTCTAAAGATAGGAATTACCAGCTAGTGGATTACTGTGGAAGAATAGTAAGTATTTACCTGAAATCAAAGAAGTCCAGTGGAGTCATAGTTTCTAAAACTGCGAATTGTTCCACAAGTAATTTCAGAATCAATGAAATTCTATTCATTCTAGTAATAACCTTCAGCATGTTCCTCTCATCTCTTACCTGTAGAAAAAAGAAAGATCATAACCAGACAGAATGGTGTTTTCTCTAGGTCCTACCAAGTTATTTCACATCTTTTCACTGTTGTACATCACTTTAGTTCCCAAGTCCTTCCCACATGAAATCCATAGCTGCAGAATCTCATGTAGAATAAAGCACTCTGTTTTTAACTGAAATTGAAACTACAATTTTCAAAGATTGAAATCTTTGAATTTTTTTCTGACAGATGATACAAGTAGGCCAAACGTATAAGAATTTTTTCTTTTCTATGTTTTTGACTGAAATAGAAGTAAAATAATTTAAATTCTAGACCAAAATAATATCATTATAATTTCCAATAACTACAATATTAATATGATATAATATGATAATTATATTATGCTTTCTGTTACAATTACTTTCATAATAATTTCTATTATTGTGAAGGAACAAGTCATAAATCAGTTGTGGAAATTACTTAAAAGTTGAGAAGCAGAAAAATCTGAGAGGTACGTCAGGAGAGCACATCTAAAACATGTTTATCAGAAATGTGCATTAGCAAGCAGAGAAGAACAGAGAAGAACTACTTCTAGTGGGAAATGCAAAATACTAAATGGAAAACGCAGAACTTTTATAGCTAAGTTGAATACTTTGCCTGCAGAAGAGTCTGCTAAAATATCTTTTAGTTTCAGTGGGATTAAACTTCTCTCTAACATCTGAGTATGCAACCAGGAAATATCAAACTACAAAAATGGCAGATGATAATAATTTCCCTAATTGCCTGGCTGTGTACTTGACCTTAACACTGGCATTTCAAATTCTGATTAGAAGCAAGGTTTCATTTTTCCCAAAACTAAATAACAAAAAATTGTTCTATTTAAGAACTGATTTGAACCAATTATAATTTGATATAATGTTAAACTAAAAAGCCAACAAAATAATGAATGCGGAGGACAACAGAGATCATTTTCTTCTTTCAGCCTGGTCTAATTTGTAGACACATGCTCATGAGGTACTCAAGGTATTTCTCAAATTGCATGCAGTCAGCCTTTTTCTGTGGATGTAGTATCAAATCAAGAGTTTTCCATTGTTACCTGTTGTTATAAGCTTAAGTGTTCGGCTTTAGACAAATGTTTAGAGATGTTCAAAATATTACTGTTACATTTGTCATTTTCAGAAATTCTCACACAATGTGATTTTGATTCTTGCTTTTCTGTTGTATTTAATATTACACAACTACCAAAAGAGTTTTCTTTCCCACAGCAGATATTGGACAGAAGGATACTATATGTAAATTTGAAAAACTGAGCGAAGGCAGATGCGACTTTTCATCATAAAAATAACTGTGAGCCCTCTGGTTTTCCATTCTGCCTTTGAGCCTGGTTTTTCTGCAGTAGCATATTTCCAAGTTAAGTTTCTCCTGTTGCCCAGTACTAGTAGGAGAGCATTATGAGAGCATTTTGGCCAATGAAATTGGTCTTGGAGGATGATCTATGCAAAAGGCATACTTCAGAGGGAAATAAGATTTTGCTGATCAAAAATCTCTACTATCCAGATATAAGAGCCACTCAGCCAAATATTATTGGCATCATTTTTTGATGCTATTTTTGAAAAGAGAACATGAACATGGTGCTTTAGTAAACCCAAATATATCAGGCCGAAAGGCAGGGCTGAATTTTCCCCAAATTAATATTTGCTTTTAACTTACGTGGCCATTTTGAAAGATCACTCGCACAGAGTCCATTTCCCACAAAATCTGCTTAAACCAAAGTTCATATGCTACAACAAGAAAGGCACCATTAGCATCAGCTTTGAGGCTACTTGTTTTTTCTTCCTAGCTCTGAGAAAGTGAAATTCTTGTATTTTGATTTGAAATTAATAGCTTACACTTACCCTGCTAGCATACAAAAAGATGTTGACACACAAACTTATTACCTGTTACAGTATGCTGTCCTTTACTTGAAGTATTACACAAAATAATGTAGAGTCAAGAATGCTGACAGAATTTTTTAAAACATGTTTTACACATCAGATATTTGTTGTACAGAATGTTCATTACAAAAGGAGCAAAGAGAAAATCCAGATCTGGTACTCCAGTAAAAGCTAACTCCAGAGCTGCTTACAATCTACATGTTTCCTGTCAGTAACAGGAAAATATCATCAGGCCAGAGCCTGCAAAACAGGTAGATATGAGCAGTTAGGGAGTCCCTAACCAGTATGTTGACTTCTAGACAGATTCTAAATGGTTAAAACTGGATTGAAGTTTCAGAGAAGGCACAAGACCACACACAAAATTTGCCTACAATAGACTGCATAGCAAACAAACTGTGTATTGCATGTTTCAGCAACAAATAACTCCCTGTAGCAAAAATGTCACTAAACCCCCACTGAACTCCTCCCACTTACCTTGATGCGTCACAATGAAAAGATGCTCATCATGGATTTTTTTCCCATTCTTCTCACTCTCAAGTTCTTGAGCATTCAATATCTTGTTCAGCTTAAAAATAATAATAAAAAAGACTGTTCTGTAAAACTCTCGATTCTACTACGAGAAATGGTAGTTCAACTGTGTACAGCTAATATTTAAGGATAATATTTTTAAAAACTATACCTATAGACCTCACATTCTAGGTTATATGAGAAGCTAGACTAAACGGTCTCAGGTATGACTTTTAAGGGTATTTTTAATTATTTAAAAACAAACAAACAAACAAAACCCCAAAACCAAAATAACAACAACAGCAGCAAAACAAACTAAAAACAAACAAACAAAACCAGCATGTTTTCCAGATCTTACATGTATACTGTCATGTTCAATGAAAATGGAGTTTCTACAGTAAAATTTCATGTAGACATACAGGAATATCTGCATAAGAACTCTGATTTGAGCCTGTACTAGACATTTCAGTTCTGAGATTACTATTTTTTTTTAACTGAGTCAAATTTACAATCCAATTATAGTTGTCTAAAAAGAAATGTTTGCAAGATTCCATACAGTAGAAAAAATGTCAACAGATTAGTTAACAAGCACAAAGTAATTCCTCTCACTTTAGTTTGTGCTGTCACAAAAAGAAAAAAAATCTAGATTCTTTTATTGCCTATGACATTTTATTTTTACTTATTTCTTAATTACTTCTAGTTTTTGCAGGTCTTGGTTGGGTTTGGGATTTTTTATCCCCCCTGGTAATCATCCTATCTCCTAGATTTCTGGCATATATTTTTTCAGCCAGATGTTCTGGGCTTCCATGAAATAATTCAAGGAAATTGCACAGAGCCTGTTGACATGGAGAAATTGCCAGATAGTCATTGTCAGACCTAAGAAAGGATTTTGTGGTGCACCACTTTACAGTTTAGGTTTACCAATATGAATAACTCCCCACCAAACCGCTCAAAACACTCATCTTCCTCCTAGTTTGAGAAGCCTTCCCACAGTCCATCTGCACCATTCCAGTTGAGACAGGCATCTGTGCCTGTTACTACACATGGAGAGCTCATATAGATGAAGGGAACTTGGAGACCTGTTTTAGTGACTGTCTGACTGCTGGGAGAAGTGTCAATCACAGGTCCTGCCTCAAATCATAAGAGTAACCAGGACAGCAAACAAGAAATCCTTAAACTTACTTGTAGGTATTCTCCATAAATAAGTCCACCTTTGCTGGCTTTATTTATTCCTTCTTGTGATTTGTCTTCATTTTCATCTTCCAAAGATAGCTTGTTAAAATTAAATCTAAGAGGAAAATTAAGTAAATATGTAATGTCATTTAATTAAAGAACTATTAATATACCTCCCTTTTTACTAACAGATGCATCTGTTAGTAAACATTCAAACAATTCTTTATTTTGAGAAACAGAACAAGTAAAGCAGGCTTTTGAGAAAAATAGTACGCCTGAAATTCCTTGTCACAGTAACAGCCTGTAGCATTACATCTAGTTCATCAAATAACAAGTGCTCAGACAAGTCCTTGTATGATCTCTTTTCATTTAGCAAGAGCTACAACTGTCTATTTGCTGCTAACAAGTAATTTCTCTCTGAGCTTTCATATTTTGCATTAACGCTGTATCATTAGAACTGAATTTTTGAAGCAAAATGCAGAGAGGAAGGACTCACAGGTAATTCTTCCCCGCGAAGGGGCAACCACTCATGATTCCAGGATCCAAACAGACTAAGCTGTACACCAGGGAATATACTCCGTTGATATTCCCAAATCTGCTGCTGCTGCCTTATATGTAACCTTATCTCTCTGCCTAGGCCAACCCCCAAATTCCCCTCCTTGGCCCTCAGCCCATCCCCACTATTCAATAATTACAGAAACTATCACAGCACAAAGGTCAATAAGTTCATGTGTTGTTGGCTCGCCAGGGTTGTGGGGTTTTTTCAACCAATTAAAAAAGGAATGGCTGGCATGCTTGTTTTGTCCTATGGCACATGCTTTTTACTGCAAGGTCTCCACCAGTTGCTTCTTTGGAAATTGGTGTAACGAGTAAGTCAATGAGACATCTGTGTGTGAGAAAAAGGCAATATTTTATAAATACAGAAATTGTTAAAGTAGGTTTTCAACTCTCAGCCTCTTGTATCAAGATACTTTTAAATTT
The DNA here is from genome assembly GCF_003945725.1 of Corapipo altera. Taxonomy (NCBI): domain Eukaryota; kingdom Metazoa; phylum Chordata; class Aves; order Passeriformes; family Pipridae; genus Corapipo; species Corapipo altera. Next base: position 18,067,686 of record NW_020884876.1, read on the forward strand.
AAAAAATCAAACTTATGGAGGATAATTTGAGGGGAAGAGGAATCATATTCTTAGGGCACACTGAGTAGTTCTTATTCAAAGAGGTTTCAAGTAATACACATACTTTCAAAGAATGCACACAGATTAAGTAAAAAACGAAAAAGCAATCATGTATATGTTATACTGGTTTTTCAGTGGCTTAATTCATAACAATTTCTTAATTTTATCTCCTCACGCAAAAGTTTTGCTCTCATTTATTGACGAATGTTACTCAATTCTATTTATTCATCAGCTTAACACACAATGAAGTAACATGTAACTAGTATGCACTTCTTTCCTGCCTGCCAGCCCTTTCCAAAAAAAAGGTTAATGGTCAGTTTCACTGCAAACAAAACTATGGGCTTCTGTGACCCTAGATCATTTGCTTTCTGCAAGACTTGCTCTGCTTAGTGGCGTCTGTGTGGTGGTTTCAGCTGTTCTGGTCACTTAAGAGTAGTTTGCTCATAAAAAAATTCATATGCAGTGTCTGGGTGATGGGATCTATACGCTGTTCAGCCATATGTCATTTGTCAGGCTTTACACGTATTAGCTTAAAACTCAGCTGAGCCACAAGAAAAGTATTCAGAAAAGCCTTCACTGAGGCAACCCACCAAGCAAGGTCAAGGTGTTCTTCCTTCATGATGTTAAAACCTGACAGAGGAAAATAATCCTCTCCCCACACACATCTACACATCTGCTCAGCGATGCAGACAACTAGAGATGAAAGTGAAGACTTTGCACTGCCATGTACATCAGAAATTAAATGTTGAAAACTGCTTTTCACATATTTGCCCTCAAACAGCTTGATTTACAAATGTAAAAATCTTGCACATCCATAGATCTCAAAGGTGTGGAAAAGGAATGATTATCTTGTCATACATATATATCTTCACCTGAAATATCCAGACTAAGCCTGTATAATGAAATCAAGCTTTCTGTTATCTTTTCTCATGTCACAAGCAAAGAAAGAGTGTGAAACTAGTAAAAACTAGGACAGTTAAAAAATATTGAACCCTTAACCTCACAAAAGATGTTAATGTCTGTTTTCTTGTGCAGTTTTATTTTCTTCTGTGGGGCACAGAGAATAATAAACTTCCAGAGCAATGATCTCTGACTTGTAACCTTTGCATTGCCTTCCCAGTAGATAAAGGACTCTGAAGTATTAGAACCCTTTTACACTCTGTGCTTAACAAAACGTTAACTCCCTATTTGGGAAGTAATACTACTGTTAATTCGTTCAGGGTTAGCAAACTCACCTGAAATCTACCTGGGAATACTATCTAACCAAGCAGTATAGAAACTCCTCTTCTGATTCAGCAACAGACAAGCTCCAGACAATCAAATAAATCAGCCAGACTACAGCAATTAAGAAACTTATTTCCAGTGTTTCCAACATTTCAAACTCCTTCTTTAGGGACCTCATAGCTGATTGGTTCCAAAGCTCTAGACTGACCAATTCCTGAAAGGTGGGTAATGTTATGGATAATATTATCCTTGCATCCATTCATATAAGAAAATTCAATCTCACCCTAGCTGAGTTCAGCTTTCTAACCATTCTAACTACAACAGATCTCTAACTGTCCAAGATCAGTGGAAAAAGAGGTCTTAATGAGGACTTGAAAACCTCTGAAATAAAAGCATACAGAATACAGAACTGTCAGTCATTCACCTTGCTGGCTGCCTTCATCTGATCCCAGTAAGGCTTCAAAGTGTGTAACGAACCTGGTAGTAAATTAATTTTTTTAGTGACTTTTACTACCTGATTATGAAACTGTCTGTTGGCAGTGTAGATGACAGTACAGGTTACAAGAGACCTCAGGTTTGGATCAGCTCAGAGCCTTGAACTCTGGCCTGGCTGCAGATACCCTTAGAAATAAACGGGCTTCTGTCATGCTGCTCAGATTTGAGGCTCACTGTAGGGACCTGCTTTTTATTTGAGTGGTTTGAGTGGCCTTTATGTCCTAACAGAGATTTTACAGCTACTTTGTCATTTCTTTCTACTAGCATGATCATAAACAAGTCTTGATGAAAAAAGCTCTTTGATGTGAATATATCTGAAAGCAAAACACACCTTAATTTTAAATGATGGTATTGCTTTTTCCACAAAATGTACCATTAGTTCCCTTTTTCATGCTGAATAGTCAGAACTACAAAGAAGCAGATGTAACCACACATAACTTGCTGTTCATGCTGTGGATGACTGAGCAAGGCTGTAAAAACCAAGAGGGTGTGTGCCCTTGAGCTTTTATTTAGTTATTTGTTTATTTACTTTTTAAAGCATGAAAGATAAAAAGACTTCATCACATCTAACCTTCAGTAGACAGTGAGAATGTTCTGTTTTGTGACTGAGCTGAACACAAGACAAACAGTTAAACACAGCAGAAAAAACCCCTCACAGCTTCTCAGAACTGCTCTTTGTGACCTTCAAATGAACTGTCACAGCCTTCATGACCAAGCATGGGAATTGTTAAGCACCCTTTTTAATGCACCTTTGTCCCCTTTCTGTTCACCTCTGCTTCCCCAGGTGGATGTGAGGTGGCTGGGCTGACTGCAATAGGGTTGTAGGCCAGAGACAAACTGAACTTACTTGGACTGAGAGAAGTGATTCATAAGGGCAAAAGGGGAGCCTGTCTCTAGCCTGGCCAAGGGGACGTTTGATGTAAGGCAAAGGTGGCCTGTAGCATGATTTATAGACACAGCTGAAGCCAAGCTTCTGCATGTTCTTGCTGTGTGGAGCTCTCTGTCTAGAACATTAATCTGATGAGGACGGGTAAGTAAGAATGACCTCCTATAAATTGTCATGAATCCAAGAAGATTGTGTATTAGAAGTGACCTGTTCATCCTACCCAGATCTCAAGTTCTCCTACATAAAATCACTTATGGAGAAGAAAAAATGCATACACGTGTTTGGACATTGTCACCCATTCTACTGTTCAAACTGTCATTCTGATTACAAAATCATCACAGATCAATTTGTTTTCCTAATGTTTGTTAACTTGAAGAAAGAGCTCAGAGAACTCCTGGCTGCAAACAAGTGACGCTTGAAGCTTCCCAGCGCTGTTGTCCCATAATTGCAGACTATGAGTTACCCAGCACACTCGGCTTCTACCTACGTAGCAGTGGCTGCACTGAGTCAAAGATCCAAGTAGGTTGTGCTATGCCAAAAGGTTTCTACTAGAAAGTAAAAGAAGTCTTGGGAAGAAATATTAAAACAAAAGAAGCAAACATTTTAAAATAAAAAAAAATTCAACAAAAAAACCCCAACCAAACAAAAAACCCAACAAACTAAAAAGCAAGCTTACAGTGAGATAATTTCCCCAGTGTATTTATCTAACTTTCCAGTGTTGACAGCCTAGGACTTTCTAACATATCTGTGACCTTGCATTTAATAACCCTTCTGTGAATCCACAGCCTGCAGCAATGAGTTCCGTAACTGAAGTTCATATCATCTGAAAGAGTATTTCCCTGTGTTAGTTTAAAACTTCCTGCCAAATAATCAAGTAATTTTCATTTCCATTTGGTACTAAGTCACAGCTAATGAGAAGTAAGTGTACTATACCTTTTTAGTCCCAGACACTCTGTTTTACACTTGTGTAGGTTCTATTGTGACCATTGTGAGATGAAGTAATCAAATGGAAAATACCTTTTCTATGTATAGATGCTGCATTGTTAATTCCATAGAATTATAGTGATAAAAGAATTTGCCTCTTGGACAACGAACACACAATTACAATAGTGAAATGCAGTACAGCAGCTACTGGTACGTTTTGGTTGACAAGGTACAACTCAAATTGCACAGGTGAAGCCCCCAGTAGCCTAAGCCAGAACTTCACTGTGCTGGCTGCTATGCAAACACTGAACAAAAATCTCTTCCTCACCCAATTTAATAATATAATAAGAAGAAGACAGGTGAATAAAGACACATAAGAGGAAGGTGAAGGGGAGAAAATAAACTTGGCACCAAAACATGTCCTCTACTGAAATGAGTGTTTTGTGATTTTCAAAACAAGACTTGGTATTTAACTAGCATTTGAAATTAACAGTTGGTTTTAAGAAAACTAAAATTTAGTGACTCTGGACTAAAACAAACAAGCTTAAAGTTGATGCAATATTAATAATCCAATCAGACATTTGTACCTGGGGGAGGAACAGAGCTCAAGGTCTTGCAAACTACAAACAAAGAGATGAGATAGTGCTGGAAAGACTATTTCTTTTTTTTTTTTTTTTTAGATATTGCATTTGCTCAACTTCTTAAACACAAATAACTGTGCCATCACTTCCCAGCATGCTTTTAACTTCCATTTGTGTTTCACACAGTCGCCAGCACAACCTCACCCCTGCTGTCTCTCATTTGTGGCTCAGCAGAATGCAGCAGTATTTCTTTCACATTGCACAGTATCTGTTAATGCTGGTAGCAAATCTCCTGTCTGATCCAAGCTGTGCTTAAAAAGGATCTCTTCTAAGATTACCACTGGTTCATCCTACACCTGTATTTTCTAAATATACAGCACTCATGCTGATTGTGCTTTCGCAGATTGCCTGAGAGCTGTACTCCAACGGTGAAGCAGCCGGCTCTCGGAATTGTCCCAGAGGAACCATTTATCTTCCTCATGTTCTGACTGATAACTATTCCCCAAGTATGAAGAAAATGATCTATCACTTCTATTGCCAAAACACCATCCTTTCATCAGTGAATTGCATCAATATCAGCCAGAATTATAAGCTTAGGAAAAACAGCATATCTTGAATACATGCCACAGAGTTGTCCCAAGGCACACTATCCTCTATCAAATGCCTTGCAGCCACACATTGCAGGATGCAATTCTTTAATACAGAATGGCTGAATTCTGATTACCAGTCAGGTATTGTGAAGCCCAAACCTGGAGCCATAAGCTACCCCCAATTCCTCCACGTGGCTCAATTCGTGCTGCTGTTTACTCCATGGCACACGGCTGTCAAGTGCAAAGGGCTGGTTCAGGACAAACGCTGATAAAAATTTGCTAATCTCATCCTATTCAGTATTATCATTAATGGCTGGGATGGTGGAATAGGTTGTACATTTCTTAAACTGACAACAGAGAACAACCTGGAAGGTGTAATAGCATGCTGGCTGATGGGAGCTAGAATTCACACTTACCTTAATGCTTTGAAATTAATAATGTGCATCTTCAATAATGCAAAGAGCAGTACTTTCGAATTTCAGGTCTGATAACCAAAGTAGCAAGTAAGAAATTGTTTAGAAATTAGCTTCATGTTTCAGTTACTAAAACATAACACGTTAACCAACAAAAGGCAAAGCTGTGAAAAGAGAAAATTTTATACCAGCATTTTTAAATGGAAAGTTTCTATGTTGCATGGAATCCCTCCTTTCCATCCAGCATCAGAAAGAATTTGTCTGTTATATTTTATCCTGGGAATCACTCTTCAAGACAGATGAAGAGCTCTTGGCAAGGGTTCAGAAGAGGATGGCAAGAACAATGGATGTTTGATGTAGGAAATATGGCCTGTTAAGAGAAATGGGAAGAATCGACCTGTATAACTAAGAGAAGATTGTGAGGGAAAAGTGATAAATATCTTTCTTTCAAAAGGAAGATTAATAATCAATTTTCAATATACAAGGGGAGGGGAAAAGGAGCAACCAGTTTAAATTATGGCAAGATAACAGAGACATGAGAAAACAAAAAGTAAAGAAATTTCTAAGCACTAGAAAACAATGAGAGGTCACAATTTCTCCAGTCATAGCTGATTCTTCCCTGATGCAGAAAGACTCAATGAGTCCTCACACCCTCTTTGAGGTCCTTCTTTTGCAGACCCCTCCATCTCCCTGCCCCTCCATTGCTGAATCCAATGGGAGTACATGCTTTGAAGGAAGGAGCAAGATAGATGCTTGCATATACAGTTAGTTACTAGCATTTGCAATAAAATGACAATGACAATACATTACAACAACCTAGATGGTGATCACTTTATTTTTTTCTCTGTTTCCCCTTTTTTTTTGCTAGTATTTTTTTTATGAATTAAGTAAAAGTAGTCGCAGTCTGCTATATTACCAAATGCATCACTTCTTCTATCTTAAAAGTGGATAATATTTGAGATGTTCCCATCAAAAAAGAGAGCTAAGCAAAACATCAGAAGCATTAACGTTGAGAAAGCACTTACAGAGAGTCTCATGTAATGAAACAGGAGTTGGAAAGAAACACTTCAACATTTTCTGAAAAAAAATTGTCCAACAAAAGCTAAATATGCACCAAATACCTACTTGTGTGTGCATGTATTTTCTCTCAGCAGCCGATAAGAATTCTTAGAAGACATTTTGCTGCAACCAGGCTATAAAGTATTAACTTTATCAGTAACACATTATCTATTTGTTTTAGGAAATAGCTATGTAGTTATGCTGGCTGCAGCATTATTTTTTAATTTAGCACCATAAGAGAAGACCTGAACAGCACTGACTTCAAATAACAGTTTGAATACAGAATTCATGGTATGTGTGAATACAAAAAATGGCAATCACCTCCGTCATTGGCTGGTTTTCCTAATCTTTAGTGCATTAAGTACCAGAGAACGTGTGGTTTAGATAACCAGATACATACTGCTAGGAGTAAGTGGACAGACCAAACTGCCTGTGACCAATTTACAGCCTCAGAGCTATTTGTGCAAGCCATTTGAGAAGGATGAACAAACACAAGATTGTTGGTCTTCACCCTCTAGTGTTTGCTTAAGAATTAATGTAAAACAACCATAAAAGAAAGAAAAATTTAAAAATTAATTTCTTATGTAAAACACAACAGGACAACACAAGTCTTGTTCATCTAAAGTATTATATAAGCATAAAAGCTCTTTGTAAGACAGCAACGCAGGGGTTTTTTTTTTAAAAAAAAAGAAAACTGTAAAAAGAATAATTTGCTGTATAGAGAGCAACTAACTTACTCTTTATGCTTCTTAATTCTATGCACACAGCAGTATAAAAGATAGACATAATTTGTTTTAAGAATTCAAGCAACTCAGGTTTGGGTTCTGTGAATTAGAGTGGTTTGTATTAATAGGACTCAATGGATCTGCAGCGCTTGGCAACTGCTCAGCAGAGCATTAGTTGTGGTTGAGTTACATACAGATGTTGAAAAACAGTTTATTGTTAAGCACTTCACTGCTTGAGTGAACACATGTATGGTGCAAAGTCTTCCCTAGCAGCAGTGACAGACGGAGCTGGGAATTCCAAGAAGCTGAATACAGAAATCTTGTCACACAGGAATAACTAAATGGAGTTCAGTGCTTTACCTTGCTTCTTGTAGCATTAACAACACAGCCAGAAAACAGTCAGCAAACAACTAGACAGTGGGGCACCAAGGAGCCAAGCTAATACACCTGATAACCCAAGAACAGGTTAGGTGATCAAGTGGACTATTACTAACAGAGAGAATGAAATAAGCAGATCAGACAGGGAATGTGAAGTGGCGTTTCTTTATTGTTTCCTAAAGCATTGATCAAGTGCATCCCAAGTCTGAATTTTCTAATACTTTTATTCTCTTTTACTAGATATTCAGTTCTTTTCTTGAAACAAATTTCAAACAAGATCATATTGCGCATCTAGCACAAAAGCAGTCTCTGTCCTTTTTCGTAAGGAGTTGCTGGAATGATTGACTTTGCATGTATTTTCATCCTCGCCCACAGGGTTAGTTCTCAGGAATAACAGCTCTTTTTTGCCAAGTCCACAAGAACATGAAATCTGTAGCTGGTTATGAAGACAGCTACTAAAGTGTGGTTGAACTGCATCCTGCTGCTGGTGGGAACCTTGTGGTAGGCATTTATTGCCCTCCAGAGCAGGAAGAGCTCCTTATCTACTTCAAGAGAAGCTATTCAGTTCTGAACAGCCCAGTATTTTAGTGAAGATAACTGGTCTTTCTAAAGCAAAAGGGAAAAATATGAAAGAAATTTGCAAAGGGATGCAATACACAAGACAAGCCTGCACTTGTACTATTATTAGCATATTATGTATTTGAAATGTATATAAATGTGTACAACTGATCCTGTAATAAGAATAATCTTTTCTTTACATTGCAGACCATGTTAATGAAAGGTAAAACATAGCAACCCTGGCTGGTAAATTGCCCAGTCTTATGTGTCATCAAGTATCACCTCCCATTTAATTTTCTATAAAAGCCATTACCTACCAGCGGTCACAGTGATAAGGCAGCTTGTTATCCATTCTTTCCTTATTGAAATAAGCGCGGCCACATGGACCAGCTTGGGAGATTCATTCAATCAGATGCTAAAGGTAAGTGACGAGGCATACTAGAGCACTTTACCAAGACCTTTGCTATTTGTAATCTTGTCCAAATGTAGCAGTGGTGTACCTATTCAAGATATGAAGAAGAAGGGAGAGATGAAAAAAGCTTGCCAAAAAAGATTTGTACACTTACCTAAGAAATGAAAAAAATCTTTAGCTATTGGTCCTTTATGTATTTAGAATAAAGCTAATTCAGTTTTAACTAAGCCATTGCTTCTCTTAATGATACCACACTAGAATGATTTTTAGATCAAGGCAAAGAAGAAATCAGGTAACTATCTGATAGACTGACTAACCCTTGTACAGAAGCCACATACAACCTTCCTGAAATAACTCTTCTCAGGTAAGAGCTCTGGCTGAAGATAAGTGACCTTTTAAAAAGCCAGTCTTTTTTAATATATTAATTAATGAAAATCCAATCACAATTAAATATTGAGAATAGAAAAATAAAAATGTTGTACCTTATGTCTGCTAGAACTTAGCTTCCAGTTCTTCCCACTCAGTCCTGTCACATCTTTTTCCCCACTAGATCAAAGAGCCTATTCCCATTATCTATCAGTGATCTGTACAAGTAGTTATAGATGGTGACCAGTTGCCTGCTGATTGAAGTTCAAAAAAAACTTTAAATCCAATTTATAGCTTTAAAATTAAAGATACTGTGAATTGCTGAGGGGTGAAGTTCTCTATACCCATATAACTATGTGAATTTCTATTTCTATTTGAATTTCTATAAGCCTATAATAGTATGTCCCTGTATTCCTGGTTATACATGCAGGGAAGTAACTTTTTCTTTAACAATATTGACTGGAAAATCAAGTTTTCTGACTAACCATGGTGGTTCTCAGGGGTTTTCCAGTAATCAGTGTTTCCTGAGGCAAAATATCTGCAGCCCATCCTGAACATATGAGCTACCTTACTAGTTCTTACATTCATGTTCTATATTTGGCTCCAAACTTGTGGTTTGTTCCTGGACCTGGATTCCTCTATTCCTCTCTTCCTCTCATTTGGTTACCTCCTTGCTTTTTTACTTATCCATATCATTTGAATCTTCTATAAATATTGGGTTTATTACATTTGACAATTATTTTTGCAGTACCTATACTAAATATACTTTCTATTGTTACTAAAAGAACCTTATTGTCTATGTGTCTAAGGTCTTGCAAGACTTTACTGTCTATCTAGCAGCAGCTTGGATACTCTAACCCACTTACAGCTAGTTCAGCTGTGTTAGTTACATAGCCTTAGTCCAGACACACACTGCTTAAGTTTTGCACAGCATAGGATGTGATGACCCACCATTAAGGCGAAGGAAAGGTTAATAATTTATAATCTCACAATCATCCATTATTGTGGTTTATTATTTTACTATTCACTAACAGACACCTTGAATAACCATTTTATTCTTAATTATATGTCACTGGAATGTAGCTATTCCTCATAAATGGACCAAATCCCAAATAAATGGCTATTCCCAACTTACGCATTTGATACCATTTTCCAATCCACCCTCTATGCGAAATTTCACACCAAAAGTCTACCATTTGACCTTACTTGGAGTAGTTAAAAATAATTTTTCTTTCCTTATTTTCTTTTAATTATAGCATTTGCTAAAGAAATCTGAAAGTAGAATAAGGATTCTTTATGACACATAGCAGTGCTAATTCCTGTTGTGAAACTAATGAAAGCAGCAGTATGCCATTAGATAATCTTATGCATTAAAAGCAAAACTTTTACAATCAGCTAAAACATCCTTTCTACTTGCTACTACTTACTGTAGTAGCTATGCACAAGAGCTGAAATACAATTTAGTTACATATTTGCATAGATTCAAAGTTACACTTCTGCTGATTAAGCTAACTAGTGGGTTTTTTTATGGCAATGGACTTTTATGTAGGGATATTGTATCATGCTCTTACCTAGCACAGTGCATATAAGAGGAATAAACACAACACTGTCCCTGGAGAAAACGGTCTGACTTGCCTGTGGTTTCTTGTTGGAGTCTACAGGCAGCAGATGCAGATATATGTTAGGAATGTACTTCCCTCCACTCTTATTCAGGGAACACGCAAAGAGCTCGTCCCACTGCACATATCTGGTGAGAGAAGCCCAGAGATAAACCAGAAATCCACTCCATTCCAGCACGATGTACAAACCCCCACATGGCTGAATGGATTTGCAACAGGGTCCGATAGTCACTAGAGCTAGGAGAGAAACTCTTGAACTTTTTCTAGCAGAAAACTCTTTGATGATGAAACTGGGTCACATTTAATTATGTGATATTAATCAAAATTCTTACACAGATCTTAAAAGAACAACATAAAGAAAATACTTTCCCTCCAGAGAAACATTTTGAAATCCAGCACTGTCTGGGATTTCCTTATCACAGTCTAGAAGCTGTGGACCAAAGCAACACCCCTGAATACTGATGTGGTGACGATGTGGCTGATGTGGCTTTGGCAGATGACTTTTACATCCCTTTGTTCCTTTGCTCAGTTGTAACACCCTCAAGTAAATCAGTCTTATAAAGGATATATTCTCTTCCTACCACACACACACACTATTAAACCTAATTTTTTGTTAAAAACGGAATTAGGGAAGCATTTAATTGTTGTTAAACACCAATCTAAATATTATATTTCCAGATGCTATTTATTATTGACTCACAAACTTTCTTTGATTTACTGTTCTTATGGACAATGTCAAAATAAAGTAGTGGATAACAACCTGTAAATGAAGCCCTTTGCAAACAGACTGGTCCAATTATGATAAGATACAAGAAAGGTCTCATTAAGTTTCCCTCATTTGGATATTTTGGGAGAGAAAATGAAGTTTAAATCCATGTCCAAAAGATTATTCAGCATCAAACATAAGAAAATTACTGCAGTTCCAGGTATTGATTATATTCATTACTGTTATAGCTCCTAAACTTAGATTTAAAAACAGTTTGGCTTGTTCATTTTTTTTTTTTGTTAACATCGGTTTGTAGGAAACTTGGGGTAAATCAAAACTAAACCCATTCCTGTTTCAAAGTTAGGGAATCAGACAAGTATGAACTTAAGAAAATGAGATAAGTTATTGTTTTGAACCTGTACCCTTCCAAGGCTTATCCTAAACCTTTTAATAGTGAAAAAGTGAAATTTCCTTTCATATAATTCCATGTAATTCCTTTTTTTACCTTATTTCTCAGATCATGTGTGAAGGACCAGTCCTTTAATGGGTGGTTACTGTAAAAGTCAGATGCTTAATTTTCACAGTAAGTTCACAGCAACCCATGGGTCTAGATCACTGAGGTATGCCAAAATCCAATCTTCTTCCAAGAAATGGAACTACTCTTTTATTTTAAAGTGCTTAAACATTTGTGTGCTTGAAATATTGCAAGATATAGTCTGTACTCGGGGCAGTACTGAGCTCATGTCTTAGCACACAACTCTTACATCCTTGCAAGCAAGTAAAGAGAGAATTTATAATTAAAGGGAAATTTTACATCTACTTTTCCTTTCTTAAGTGATGGTTAAATGCTAATTTTAGAAAAGTGTTTTCACTTTGTTCCATATTCAGGAACATTGGAAAAGATACGGTTGTGTTTAATAAAGAAGCTGATGCCAAATTTCGAAGACAGAAGGAAGTATCATGACGAGTTTGCCTCATCCACTTCTTTTCATGGCGTGCATAATATTCTTAAAACACGGAGCAAGACTCGCAAAGTTCTGTGGCTGCTTGTACTTGCAGGCTGTCTTGCTGTTGTTATTTGGCAAATTTGCAGTCGCTTCATCTACTACTTCAGCTGGCCAACCACAACTACAATGGTGGTTCAGTATGTGGAAGAAATCCAATTTCCTGCCGTGACTTTTTGCAACTTAAACAGGTAAAAGTTGTGTTTGTTGTTTGCTCTGGAGAGGTAACACATCTTTATCTGAAAGCTGTCATATTGCACAACTCACTTGGACAAATCACATAAAATAAGGAAAATACGGTTCTGCGGGGCATGTCTTTCACACCAACACAGGAGATTTAAATGAAGATGAAAATACGAGTCTTGATTAAGGAAGATTTTTTTATAGTCTTCCCCTTTCTTCAGATGAAGAACTGCATGACAGATTTTTAAGTTTCAAAACAGAAGTTGGAGTAGAAAAATCCCTCTGGTGGGGGTGTTCTATGAATGAGTGTTACTTCTACAGTGTAACTAAGGGACAATCATCAGCCACATCCAAGTTAAAAATGAGAGACAAGATTTGCAAATAACTTGAAACAGAAACTTCATACAAAGGTAGAAATCTTAGGCAAAAAAATACCTTTTTTTCAGAGTTGCTCAGCCTTTAGAGTTCCAGCCGATGTCTGTGTTTTTTGCAGGAGGGAAGCATTTGGTTTGTTTGGAAGTCATGTATCTAAGCAGGAACTTCACTACAGATTTCTACATTTGAAGACAGTGGCCAAGATTGAGATGCAACCACTTTGAAAATAATGTAATAAACCTCAGGCCTGATTTTTAGAGCAAATATGTAATTCAGTAACAGTTTTAGAAATACAGAAAGTTTACCCAAATTTTTTCCCCAAAGATTTTAAGTTTTCTTCTACCTTTTGCTGGCAGAATCAGCTGAAAGTCCAAGCCTGAAATGCCTGGAGCTGTTCTGCCTCACTATGCCACCTTATCATTGCCCTGCATGAAGCAATCGTGGGTTATAACTGCACAACAGGCACTGCAGGTAGAAGTCCCTCTGATTGCAGTGTGCTGGCTGTTACAAAAGTGCCTCACTTCTTGTAATTATAGTGGCAGCACATCGTAAATTGAGCATGGCAGTTTTCCCTCTAAGCCACAGTTTGCTGCCATATCCATTTGCCATTCATGCTGTGCTTATCCTTCCCTCCTGTTTTCAGTAACCAGATTTTTTGTTAGCAGGAAGAAGAGGCACAGGACTCTCTTTGTCTATATTTTTTGACTCAAATTCAGTTGTGAAGAATTGTTCCTACTAATCCTCCTTAAGTTGGAACATCAAGATCCATTATACAAACATACCAATACGTTTTTAAAAATATAACTTCTGTAAATCCTTACTTTACTTAATAAAGGACTTCAATGCTGTACATCAGGAAAGCACCTACAATGTCTCATCATGTTTTTGAGATTTTTCACATGGATTCAAGGAGTAAGGATCACCCTTGGTTTATACCACTGTGTCACCAGCCACAGAGCTCATGGGAAGGTAGACTGTCTCTACACTGGGGCGTTGTGCCTTAGTAAAGCAGCTACAGGAGATTACTGCAGATGCACTTAGAATTCAATTTTCCAAATGAAAGACAGTCTTCTTTGAAAGGAATAGCTCCTCTCAGGTAGTTTCCCACATGCAAATGCAATTTTTCAGCTAGTCATCAGTTCTAAAAATGTGGTTGTTAGCTTATGAGAATGGCTAATCTATTTAGGGGGGTTGGGGTTTATTTTTTTTTAGTAAACAACCACACACAACAGAAATGTTTCCAACATGACTGACCAGAATAGCCATGGGAAGGTGTCAGTTTTCTGTTTCCAGATATGGAAGATACATTCCTAAAGATGGAGACTTCTTCATGTTGTCAAGATCAAAGTGCAGCCCCGTGGGCAAGAATCACTTATAGTTTGCAAGCAGACAACAAATCACATCACAGTTTTGTCAAGAGCAGTCTAGAGATCAGTCCTGAAACTGCAGAACTCTAAGCAATTCTTTTTCTTCTCACTGACAGGTTTCAAGCTCATGCAGTAAGCAACCTCAAAATAATTTTTTTTATTTGGAACATTGTGTCTGCAATTCTCCAAAAATTTGTTATGGAAGATAAATATTCTCAAGAGTTAAATGATTTCCTTGCTGGGCAACAGAACTTCAGCATCAAAGAGTTTACAAGAAAAAATGGGTTTTATCTGAACAGCAGCACATTGCTAGAATGTGATTTTTTTGGAAAGCCATGTTACCCACAGGTAAATATGCTTGTTTTACAAAAAGAGTAGCATGGAGGGGAATGGGATATATTCTTACAGTCAACTTAGGACATCTAGCTTTGCCAGCTACTCCCCCTGTGTTCCCTTTACAGTCAAACAATGCAGAAAAAAAGGCCTGCTCTAAATTACCTGAGGGCCTCAGTTCTCATACTGACTGCAGAGGCAGCCTGATGGACTCCCTGAGCTGTAACACGGAACTTCAGTTTCAATTGCTCTATGCCCAGTGCCACTTCTGCACAAACAACAGCCTTTGAAAGCCATCGTACCTCCAGGTTATAACAGTCTTTCCCATCAATGGCCTATATTGAAGGACAGATTGAATGGACTATTTTGCATGACATGATTCTGTAGTTTTGTTCTTGAGGTCAAGAATATAGACAGCCAAGGTAACTATATGCAGAGTTCATAAGAATTTTAAATATTCACATGAAAGTAGCCCAACTCTGGGAATTTTGGACAACAGCCAAGAATATGATCATCCCATTTTTATGTTGATTCTTCTATAAAGCAATTTTCAACTTAAATAGAAAATGTGAAAAGTCAGGCCTTTTTTCTCTCAGTTTAATTTAATCTTTAGATATGCTGTAGCTTTTAAAATTTAACATTGGAGACTTGTCTTAACTGAAAAACGCCAGTGCTAGTAACTAAAACTAAAGCAATGAGATGCAGTCATATTAAATTATGAGGTGGCTTTGGCAAAAATGCAAATACTTACTTTCATATGTAACACAACTTTCAGTTTGAAACAATCTTCACTAAACAGCTAATGAAAAAATTAAACAAGTTGTTGTTGAGTATATAATTTCTATATAATGTAACAGGTACTGAAAAACCACAGAATCTCATTAAATTATTCTGAGCAGCTCATATGTATTAATAAACAATGTGAAATTTCTCCTTTGAATTTCATTTTCTATAGAAAGAAGTGAAATATTTTTTAATATTTCCATCAATTACCACTTTTCTGATTGCAATACCGAGGACTGCCTTTGGGGGAAAAAACATCAAAAAACCCCAACAACCCCAGTAGTCACTCTCTCGAATTGTAATTCACTAGGGAAACTTCCAGTGTTCTTTCCTTATTTCATTCTTCCCTATTTTCCTTTATTGAAGGATTTTGAACATGTTTTCACTGAATATGGAAACTGCTTTACTTTTAATCACAATGATCTTTCAGCAAGAAGAGTGAGTTTGTCTGGAAGAGGCTTACATTTGCTTTTTGATGTCCAACAGGTACAGCTATCCTAAGGATTATAAACAACAAATCAAGTCATAACTTCTAAATTAGTGGAGGGTTTTGCTTTTTTGTTTGTATGTTCATTTTGAGTTTGGTTTGGGTTTTTGGTTTAGTTGGTTTTATATAGACCTCCAGAATTTCGTGAACAAAATTCTATATGAAGACTATTTCCAAGTGAGAGGGTATTTTAAAAGAAAGGCCCAAATACAGATTTAAAAAGTCAGAATTATTATTTACTCTGTCCCCAGCTAAGGGGTTCTGAAAGTTGTGAGTGAGCATATAAATGCACAAATCATCTACAACTTAAACATGACATCAGAGCAGTGATTTAATTTTATACAAGCAATCTAGGATAACATCACTTCATTTTATATAATGGCCCAGTAGGTAAGGTCATATGATGCCAGTGTCTAAGTAGCACTGAATTTTAGTTGCAGCAGCAGCTGCAAGTACTCAGTGCCAGGCAAGACCTGGTCTTTGCACTGTAAACAGTTTCTGATGTTAGAATTGTCTTTGATCAACAAAAAGCAGAAAACAGGGAATATCACCTTGTGAGATCAGGGAAGAAATCTAAAATATGGACTTAGACATTCACTTTTATTCTTTAGGAAGTATGAGTCAGGAGTGAAAGGTTCTGAAGAGAACAGTGGAAAGTCTGCTGAAATGTGACAGGTAGTTGCAAGTAAAGGGAATAAATATCCAGGATATGAGTAAATACTCATCTATGCCTTCTAGCTTTTGAAATGAAGGGATGCCAAAAGGAATAAAAAACTTGAAAGTTTATAGTCAGTGGAAGGAAACCCACAGAGGTAATGAACAAAGGAAATTCAAGTTAGTTTGCTTCCATATTTTCCTGTTAATTGCCAAAAATATGACTAGAGATACAAGACTTGATAGCTTAGTACCACATTAAGTATAGCTAAAGCTTCGGATAGTAAGCAAAGGCAAAACTACTTTAAATAATTCTTTTTGTATCAGGACCAATTCACTGATGAACCTGCTCTTGGTTATACTGATGCTGGGATAACTTTTGTTATCCATTCACCCCAAGAGTTTCCACGCTTTGATGGTTTAGGTTTATTAACACCAGTCGGCGCGCACGCACAGGTTGCAATTCACCAACTGAAGGTAAGGACTTTGATCATCATCTGGAAGTAGTGGTCTCTACTGTCTCTAATTCTCTTCTGAACCAATGACAATGTTGGAATGTAAAATATTTATCATGCCTAAGTGACTCCTAATAATATTTTCTCCAGACAAAAACAGATTACTGCTGTTTTGGGGAGGATGTCACTGGTCTTCCTAATTTGTCTCTATTAAAGTCAGCCTTTGTTTCCTGTCACCTTACAGTCTCATTGACATTTAATGACACAAGGACATCACAGCATTTCCCCATCAACACATTCTGTTCCCATTAAGGGTGTCTCAGATTCCTAGTGGAATCCAAGTGGAATGGAGCACCATTTTGCACTAGGCTGTCTGATCAGGCCCTACTTTTGCTGTGACAGAGAGGAGATGATTTTTTTTAATCCCAAGAGCACAAACTGTAACTGCCTCCAATTAAATCACAATGTTACTGTTTATGTCTTCAACAGGCTTCCTTCAGCACTTTAAAATGTGAGAAAACAATATCTAAATTTAAAACAGAGACAAAAAAAATTTTCATCTTTTGTTATTATTACTCTACAGTCAATTACCCAAGAATACCCATGGGGAGAGTGCAAGCCTGATATAAAGCTGCAGTACCACAAGATTTATAGTACTAATGGATGTTTGCTGGAATGCAAAGCCCGGTACATACAGGACTGGTGTGGCTGTTTGCCATTCATTCTTCCAGGTATTTCTCAGGAGTATCATCATACCAGACACTGATCATCTTCCTAGGAGACTTCACATTTTATTGAACAGTGAAGGAGATGGAGCACATGTTTGGTGGATTCCTACAGCTGGATTAATTAAAATTCCAAGAAAAGACATTTGGTCAACTCTAGACCTACCATCTGGGTCATTGTCTATTCTTAGGATACAGTCCAAACAATTGGAAGAAAATATGCCTCAGGAGTGTAAGACAGTCTATAATCTTCAATATGACTTCCCAAAGAGCTGGAACTATATCCATAAGAAGTCATATATTTTCACATATAGCCAGAAAAATTATTTTACAGGTGTTTAGCAACCACAGCAGAACTGCTCGTTTGAAGACCAAATCTGAGGTCCTACACATGAACATGGAAATAGCCTGGCACCAGAACTGGGCTCTGCAAAAGCCAAAAGGCTGTGTGGAGCCTTCTAATCAACCTCAAATGCAGGGTGTATGCTGTAACACTCCTCTCAAGAATACAGGCACCTTAATCACTCCAGACATGTAAAGCAGTAACACTGAGCACACCTTTTCAGCATTAAATGTAATAATATTATCATCCCTCCTTAAAGCAAGAGTTAGATCACAAATCTGTGCTGTTGCAGATATTTTGTCAAAACTAGTGGAAAAGAAAGCCACTAGTTCATAAGAAAAGCCACAAGAAAGCCTGCACTTTCTGACTCGTATTTTTTAAATATGCTCAAGCAAGGTAGAATGCTTTTACCCATTAATGCGTAATTTTTAGCCTGCTTGTTTGAGAACCTTTTGGAAAGGTGGTTGGCAGTCTTCTGGAAAATATCATGGAAAGGGTTTTGAGAAGGTAATTAAGCCTGGGGCTCCTATACCCAGGGTGAGAGCTGTACACAACAACAATTAGATAAAGGAGAGCAATACTGTGTGCTAAACTTCTACATAACATTTCCATGTGAGGGAAAAAATTGGGGTGAACCTGAGGACATCTGAAATCTGAAAATTTTGCTATTAGCTCAGGGTACTACCTTACCTATTACATGTCCAAAAAGCTCTTATATGAAGTTCAAAACTTCTGCAGAAACACATGGGATGTAATCATATACCAAATCTACCTCACTTGTTTTTGGGGTTTTTTATTTGTACTAGGAAAATCAGAAATTCATGTCTTTAGCAAGATAACACAAAGAGTGAACCACAAGCTTAAAGGTAGTACTGGCTGGTACATACAGTGAAGATGTTTTCTCCAACAGCAGCCTCCTGGCTTGGTCTGTTTTCTCTTTTCCCTGTGTACCCATTCTGGTGTTGGCAACTGCACTGTGCCCAGCTGAATTAATTTCTCAGTTGTGCAATCATTAATGTGAAGTGATGAACAGGCTCTGATGACATTACATTTCAGTTTAGCACAATTAGAGCTAAGGGTTAGATTGTTAATTTAGCTTCCTAAAGCTTGTTATTTATTTTTAGGAAATGGAACAGAATGTGACTTGCTGAAGTTTTACAAATGTGTTTATCCAGCAGTCTGTAAGTAATAACTTTATATTCATGTTTTCTAAGCCAATTCCAAATAGTAGACAATATCAATTAAAACAAAATACTGAAAGTAATCTGAAATGGAGTACATCCCAGTTCATTTACTATTTTGAAAATAGAGACCAGACAGAGCATGATATATATGCCCATTGAAGAAAAAAAAAAAAAAAAAAAACAAAACCAAGCCAAAAACCCCCAAACCAAAATCACAAAAAAACCCTCCTGAAAATAACACCCCGCCCAACAAACAAATAGAAAAATTCCTTTACAGCAATGAGAAATGGTTTAAAATGGAAGAACGTTTAATTAATCTGTTTTCAGTTACCAAGCCTCTGGCTATCATTTTCACATCTTTGTAGATTCAATGTTGTATTCTTTGTATAAGAAGAGTGAACAGCACAGTAATAAAAAGATTCCTAACTGATAAAAATATAAATCACTGGACTTGAAGGTTTCGTTTTTTCAAAAGTAAAATCAATTATAAATTTTCAAAGCTCTTCAAATGCAATTCTTTTCCATAAACAAATGATCTGCACACAGTAGATATAAGATCTGTAAGTCACTAGAACAGATATTCTGAAAAATACTGAAAATGTTAACCTGACAAGTAACTTCCCATGAACTTGAGAAAGCTTCCTTTTTAATTATTTTGCTTTCTTGCTGTGTAACGTGACTCTCTCTTCCCAAAGGAATGAGTGATTAGTAGACTAACAAGTTGGGGTGGAAGGGGGAACTGTGTAGGGGTTTATTTCTGTTTTAATTAGGTGTGTGCAGCATGTAGGCAAGATCTACTACAGTGAACAGTGACCGTTTTTTCCTGTGACTCTTTTGAAATAGATTTCACTAAGTTTGCTCTCTTATAATACCTTGATCTTCGAAAGCCTCTCATGATGGAAAGTGGTTTATCATTTTACTTAACTGATATTTGATGACTGAATTTCAAAGAAACTACAGAGCAATAAACAAAAATGACCCCAAAGTCCTATCAAGGATTCAGAGCCGGACCCCAGAAGGAACTGGCATCAAAGTACTGTACATGGTGAACCTGGTTTATAGGTTGTAGGTGTATGGTCCCCAGGATCCCATTTTAGGGGCTGACTCTCCCTTGACAGTGCCAGAGAGGTAAGACATCTGACAACAAAATCTAAAGTGACAGCACACTAATCCAGTATCTGCGGGACCTACTAACACTTTTGTGAGCAGCCAGACCTGCAGAATTTTATTACTTTGTTTTCATATTTGAAGAAACAAAGCTTTCCCTAAGACTCCTATCTGTCTTGAGCCCAACTATCAAATGGCAGGCAGGGGTTAAGGTAAAGTGAATTTAGCTTACCAAGATTTTTATATAGTTATCAGATGATAGTAAACTACAACTGGAATTGCTTTGAAAGCCATTTCTGTGCATTGAAATGACTTGGGCAGACATCAAGGCATCAAGACCAAGGATATACTCCTAACTATGTAATTAGAAAGCTAGCACAGAACATGGAAATGCTTCCGTTGTTCTATTATTCAACTGAGGATGAGAAATAATAAGCACACAAAGCCCTGATAAAGGCAGAAAGACTGAAAGGTGCTAAATTTCTTTGGAAAAAGTGAGCAAAATATCCCAACCCTTATTATTGGGCATCAGTTTCCCAAATGACAGTTATAAATACTTATTTGTTTCTTCAAAACTGACAAGTATCTGCTTTTCTAAGGATAATTAACCTATATATTTATCATAGCCAGTTAAAAGTCATTTAGTAAGTTTTTTCCAAAAATTTTTAAACTCTGTGCTTTTTTAGAAATATTGTATATATTTTTTCTCCTGAAATTTCAGATGATATAGAGATAAAAGGATTATGTACAGTAGGAACACACAATTCTACTTGCCCTGCCCCATGTGAAGAAACAGATTATCCCACCACTGTCACCTATTCAAGTTTTGGAGGAGAAAAAGCCATAAAATATTTTTCTGAGAAACTGAAGAAAAGCCCAGAATACATCAGGTAATCTTGCTTAACCCCTTGTTTAATAAAGAAATTATAAATTCCTTTTAACTCTTCTAACAGACAATACAATGAAAATATGAACATAAAAGATATTCTTATGTGGGGTATTAATAACATTGTCTGTGAGATAATACAATCTCTTAGACAAAACTACTTAAGATTTATACATATATATATGTATATGTATATATATAAGAATATATAATATACTTAGATACATCTAAGACTGTGGATAAGAAAGATACGATCTACTTGTCAAAGAGCATTTAACACAGTTTCATAGACTGAATTTCCTCTTGCTCACAGTTGTAGATCTCAGCAGTACAAAGTAAGTATAAAGGCAGGTGCTACATGAACTCATAGTATGTACAACATCAAAGTATGTTTATAAAAAACTGCAGAAAAATTGGTTAAGGAAATATTTATGAGTTTCATTGTCTCAGTGACTTCAGTTTTCTCACTTTTGAAGCCATCAGTCTCCAAATGCTTGCATATGTTTAAATATGATCAAGAACTATACAAATTGTAGAATAGTTTGGATTGGACAGGACCTTCAATGGTCCAGTAGTCCAAGCCCCCCCCTGCAATGACACAGGACATCTTCAACTGTATCAGGTTGCTCAAAGATACATCCAACATGACTTTGAATGTTTCCAGGGGTGGGGCATCTACCATCTCTCTGGTCACCCTGTTCCAATGTTTCACCACCCTCATTGTAAAAAATGTCTTCCTTATACCTAGTCTGAATCTACTCTATTTTAGTTCAAAACCATTACCTCTTGCCTTATATCTACAGGCCCTACTAAAAAGTCTGTTCCCAATGAAGATTATGAAAATTGAACCTGTTGTTATACACTAAGGATATTAATCCTTTGAGGACATTTTATCTTTGTTGATTATTTAATTGTCTGTAAACATCATAAGTTATCCAGTAATTATTCAATTAAGTAAGTAAACATACAGGACATTTTCCTGTTTCCAAGCTTTAACCAGTAGGAATCCAGTCCATGCATTAATGAGTACATATTCCAAACTATGAAACATAGAGATCTATTTATTTCTGAAGATGCAAGAAGGGAAAAGTTAAATATTTATTGGATAGTTCTGCTAGCAACTCCGTGACAATGGTACGAGTCTTATTAACAGAAGCTATGAGAATAAGATGATTTTTACTAATCAGTGCTACCTGAGTTTTAGAATTATCACCCAAAGAGACAGAAATTATTATTTTGTATATAAAGTAATTTACTTTCATTATTATTGTTAATGAGCTCATTATCACTGTCAATCCAAGAATCTGTAGCTGTTCACATTTCTGAAGAGTCATAGAATGGTTTGAGTTGGTAGGGACCTTAAAGATCATCTCGTTCCAACCTCCTTGCCATAGGCAAGGATACCACCCGTGAGATCAGGTTGCTCAAAGTCCCACCCAATCTGGTGTAGAATAATTCCAGGGACAGGGCATTCACACATTCTCTGGGCACCTTGTTCCTGTGCCTCACCACCCTCACAGTAAAGAATTTCTTCGTAATACCTAATCTAAACCTACACTCTTTCAGTTTAAAGCCATTCCTCCCTGTCCTATCCCTACATGTTCTTGTGAAAAATCCCTCTCCAGCTTTCTTGTAGGCCCCCTTAATGTGTTGGAAGGCTGCTATAATTTCTCCCTGAAGGCTTCTCTTTCCAAGGCTGAACAGCCCCAACTCTCTACTCTCTCAGCCTGTGTTCATAGGAGAGGTGCTCCTACCCTGTGATCATCTTCATGGCCCTTCTCTGGACTTGCTCCAACTGAGATTTACCTACTCTCCCATTTTTACAACAAGCAAGAACATAATTAGGTAAGCAAGGCTATTAGCAGAGGATAAAACTAAACCTCTGAATATAGGACAAGCACTGTTCTGCACAAATATGCCCATGGGAATAAGCACAATTAAATATGCAGTTGTACATAATCAAGAAGGGTAGACTACATTTCCAGGCACTTTATATGCTGTAGGTCACAATGCTTGACATTTCCACCCAAGTTTACCTCAGTGACCCTTAAAAAGTACAAGTATATCTCACAGTACAGACCTAGAGTTACTTTTTCAATATAGCATGAAGATCTACTCCTCTGATAAGCTCCTGTTTTTATTAGGAGACTTTGGTTCTTTTCCTTCTCTCATGTAACTGGTTTTGGTAACACTCATCTAATTTTTCATTAAAAGACACCATTACTCCCCCTGAACTCAGACCATGCTGGTAGGTGTTGGTAAAAATGAACAGCACTCCTGACTGTCTCAAGTAAACTGTATGTATTCGTCATTAGGCAAAACCTTGTGTGCATTGAGATTAAATATCATGATCTGAGCTACAAAATAACACAGCAGCAGAAGGCCTTGACTATATCTGAGTTGCTCGGTAAGTGTATGTTTAATATTCATTTATTGCTGATTAATAATTTATCTAAAACTAATAAAAACCCCCCACCTTACTAGACTAAAAAAACCAGCCTTTTTTGTTCTCTCTTCTCCTGAATCAAAGACTATGTAGGCTTCTGAACAAAAATCAATACTTTTAATATTATAATGGTAATAATCATGCCTGTCTCATGGCCATTTTTGATACTGTCTCCTGTAATTCTATTAAAGAACCTGTGGTAGGGAGAGCAACTGAGAGTAAGAATTAAGTTTGGTGCTAATTTATGGCTATATCACACACGGAACTGTAAGAATAGTGACATTTATGGGATTTGGAGGGGAGAGGGAGAACATGGGGAGGAGAAACAAGGGAACAGTTAAAAAGGCAGGGGAGTAAGAAATATTTTAAGTATCTGTTTCCGAGTAGGATGTCTTGTATTGTACTTGCTTATTTAGAATTTTCAAAAACACATTAGTCTTCTTCAGTAAACATTCTTAAGAATATTAATTCTGTTTTCTTAAAGTGATGGATTATGTATATTGAATCTATTTAACACTTGAGCCTGGTAGGTTTTGTTTGCTTGCTAGACTAAACTAAATGCTTTGGATGACGTGTTTATTTCCTTCTATTACAGCTGATGTAGGTGGCCAGCTTGGATTGTTTTGTGGTGCCAGTATGATTACAATCATAGAACTGCTTGAGTATATTTTTACTAACTTCTGTTGGATGTGCATCTTTCTTCTGTTGAAGGCTCCTGAAATGCCTCAGTGGAACAATCCATCCCAGAATCAACCAACACATAAGGAAAAAAAGAGGGGAATACAAGAATGTTAGTGACTTGTAGAATTCCAGAACTAATTGGTCTTGTAACTTCCTTTTCTTTTTCAGATCCAAAGGAAACAGTAATATTTTGCATTGCTCCCTTCTCTGCACTCCTTATTCACCCTGCTTCTTTTATTGTCTAGAACTATTTAACTGTACTAAATCACTTCAAAGAGAGCACTTTGCAAAGTCTCACTTTCCTTCTCATGTAAAGACAAATGTAATCTTTACCTAAAATTTTATTTTAATAAATTAACTTTTTTTTTAAAAGCATAGCAAGTGATGCTGACGTACAATACAATTTTGCATTTATGACCCGGGTTTTATCTTCTGTATTTTGAGCGACAAGAAATAATACACATACTATATTATCACACACAAGTTTCTTGACCACCACAAAGGTGGAGCATTGCTATGCTGAAAAAGCAGGTTCCTTATTAACGATGAAGTCTTTTCTAGTAGGTTCCACTGTTACACATTCCAGTGAAGAACATGGAGGCTTTGCCTAGCAGAATCAGGAATGTCCCTAATAACATAAAATCTACAATGCACTGTCTGTTTTTCTTAAACATCCAAAATATCTCATGAGTTTGTCAGCTACTGTGGAGAACCACAGGGCATTTGAGTGGATGGCAAGTGAGCAAACATAGGCCACGTTCATTGTTTAATGTAATGAAAGACAATAATAAAGACTAAAGGCTTCATCTAAGTCTTATGCAAAATCAGTGAGTGTAAGAATTCTGTGGCTATGGTGCTAATTCAGGCTTTCTGAATGTTTATTCCTTTAAAAGTGTTCAGAAAAGCTTCTGTGATTTTGTACATTTGTGTACACTATAGAGCAGTAGTGGTTTAGTCTTACATTTTTTTAAGAAGACTACGGTGAGTAAATAAAGTAGTAAGTGTACCTACTAAACAGCCAAGTTCTTAAGGTAAGACATAAAATAATGAAAATAGTACCATTTGGCCATCATTTGCAACAGTTTCCCTTCAACATAAGCCCTAGGATATTCAATTCAAGAAACAAAGGAGATATTTTTTGCTTCCTGGAAAGAGATGCCTTTGTTTTTGTCCTCTAGTTGCAGGCTTGAGAGACCTTAATGTTAAAGATTTTTTACTCTGTTCTTTTTTATTGGTCACTTCACTTCTGCTGGGACTCATTCCCCTCACTACTACCAAGCACACAAACATTTGGCTCAGCAGCCGTACAAAAAAGGTCATTGTAACCCCATTGTCCAAGGTGTGTATTGGCCAACACAGAGGGAGAATGGAAAGAATAGAGCAAACATACTGCAATATTTCTCTAAAGACTTCTCCCAGCCTCAAACTGTAGAATTCTTAAGACAGAAGAAATTATGGGTTTGGAAGTAGGAATCAGGTATTAGTGACTTTTGGATAAAAAGAAAAGCAGGGAAAAGTTTAAATAGTAATCTAGCACACTCTGTATTTCAGAGATCAAAGTGGTTTGTAGCTATCAATCATAATGATCTTTTTTGGTTTGTTTGCTTCTGCTAATAAGGGCTAAATAAAAGAAAATTAGTATTGTAAGGACTAAACAAAACTGGTATTGTTTCTGTTCAAAAGTTCAAGTGAAATGAAGCACAGAACACGCTAAAAAGCAGCCAAAAAAAAAGACAGTTCTCAGACAACGAAGGTACTTGCATCTTTGCTTACTCCACTGACTATGGACAAGGACAGTGGAAATCACTGCTTGGTTACAGATTCTTCTAACATATGTGGCAGAAGGAGGTCTGAAGAAAGCAGAAAGACTTGTTTTGCCCAAGGTCAAGTGACAGACTCAGATGGTTTTTTTTTCAGCAATGGCTTGTGATAAGATTATATAAAGCAATTGATTCCCCAGCACAGCTAAATATAGCAAGTGTGTTGTGCAGCAGAGCAGAAGTAAGGGTGCTTTTGTATTTTGATGTATGACTTCTCCTCTATTGTGGTAACAGAATTTTAAAAACTCTTAAGAAATTGTTTGGTTTTACTTGGTAGGTGACAATGTCATATCTATAAAGAGAGCAGAAGCGACATATTTTAACAGTTTGACCAGGTCACATCCCAGTTTAGCATTACTTTGCTACTTGTTCGTTCACTTTTCCTTTTCACAAGTGAACGTCCATGCTCCAACTAAACATATTGGTAAGCTTTTCCCATGGTAATTGTTTGATTCCAAAATGTTAATCCTAAAATGAAATTAGTGCCATGATTGGGAAAGCCCCCTTGGGCTTCTCCCAAGTTCTTGTCTGATGTGCACGAAGAGATGCAACACAGAATTTTGTGGGGAAAAAAATAAAATTAAATGCATTCTGCAGAAGTCATTGAACTGTATTTAACACCATAGAGAATCTCATGCTGTTGCATACATTTTCTGAAGAATGGAGGGAGGCAATTAATTTATGTGGATAATGACCTGTGTTTGGGAGCTCTGGATTTTATGACCGCAGAGTATTGTTGCGTTCCCTTATGCATTGTATTCATTTCACACCCTTAGGCAGTAGATCAGAGTGCAAAATAGCTCTTGGTACAAAGAAGACAGTTTTATAAACTATCAGAGAACTTGCCATGAGAGACTGTGGCAGGGAAAGGTTGGAGAAAGTTAAAGACATGCATCATACCTTCTGACAAGTTTTTTTAGCTCATTTCCTTTCTTCTTCTAATTAAGATATTTCACAAGGCTACTATTGCAATGAAAATGTACCTCTAAAGGAGTGTCAGAAAATAAGGATTGATTCAAGGAGCATTTTTTCCCAAAGAGCTCAGGAATCAAGCCTGGCACTTGCTTATCTGGTAAAGTAAAATGTACATAGGATTTGGATCAGTCTGTCATGCAGTAAATTAATTCATTGCAGCACCTCACCAGCAGATGCCCCACTTGCCTTAGGCAGCTGTTCACAAGCCTTCTTGTGCATAGAGTTGATTTCTCAGCACCTATTATAAAATTACTCAGGGTAACTGAAGATTATTTCCCTCAGGTTAATGATGTATGAGGAAATGATGAGCTGAGGAAAATATTTCAAAGGAGCTGCTGGCAAACTCAGCCTGGACCAAGTGACATCATCTTTGCAGCACAGTGTTTAGATTGATTTCTGAGGTAAACAAAGAGAAGTGTACAGCCATCTTCGTTCTGCAACAAAATAAGCTGATCAAAGCATCTCCTAAGGAGCTTATACAACCCAGCTGATCCAATGTTACTTAAAAGTGTTGGTTAAGGTAAAATAAGTATTTCCTTAATCCTCACCAATTCTTGAAGCTGAAACTAAACAGGGGGGGGAAAGTATTTCCCTATAAATCACTCAAGCTTGAAGGTTGCTAGCTGCGCCTATGCCCTAGCCCAAATACACTGTGTGTGAGTCTGGTGCTGGCAAAATCTCTAAAAGCAGTCTTCCTCACCTGAGTAGCATGCCATGGCAGCATGAGACAGCCCCTTAGTTTCTTACAGCTCCTTTCCAGCTAAATGGTTAAAGACTTATGGTTGCTCTGTATTTTGGAAAACCAAGCATCATCATGCAATTCTAGAAATTCCCTGACCAAGATAAACCATAATGGTTCACTCATACTGCCTCTCAAAGTACTCAGTGTTTCAGAAGTGTATATTATGCTTATTACACTCTAACTGTATTCGGAGTTAAACACATTTTTGTGTTGACAGCTGATGTGCTTATTAAACTCAGGATACAGGAAATATGTCCAAGCTCATATTACATTAATTACTTAGTGCAGTGTTGAAACATGACTGGTTTATAAGTGATAAATTCTGTATTGATAGGATACTGCTGTAGATCCAGGGTTAGCATCACATCTTGTTCTTGTTGCTTTTGACCATCCTGCACTCTTAACCCTCCTGCACTGTAAAGTCCCTTTATCCATCAGAAGATGCTCACCTCTGCTGACTCCTCACTAGAAGCAGTCATCACAAGAAGGAAAGTTTCTTCAGAATAGGAAAACTTCCAAATGGCCCATCCTGCTATGCACACAGTTGATGTCCAAAAAGGGGATCCCTAACTATCTTGTGTTCCAGGACAGAGATGCTCTAGGTGGTGTATTTTGTTTTTTTTTTTTTTGGTTTGGTTTGGTTTTATTTTAATATCTTTTGGGATACGGACTGCCCTTACAAAACTGTAGGAAGGAGAGAGGTCTACACAAGTAGCTATTCTTTCCAGAGTGAAATACTAAAACTTTTCTATCTCTACAGAAGTGTGTCATTTTGCAGTAGGAAACCTGGTTAAGTGTGTATCTAGTTTTCCTTGCTAATTGTGGGGGCTTGTTTTCAAAGAAATGACCCTGAGCCCTAGAAGACTTAGTAATGCTTCTGGTACACTTCAGGGTCCTTAACAAAAAGAAGGTTTGCAGTCCACATTATAATTGTTAGTATTTCTGCCTACCTGGTGACACTTTCAAAGCCACTCTCAACCTAGCCAGTAATTTTGAATTAAAGAGATGAACACTTAAGTAAACACAGGTTGTGTCCCTTGTGGGTCTCAATCTGAGCAAAGCATTATCTACTTATCTACTACCTATTTAAGACTTGGCAAATAGGTATGCAAGGCAGGATTGATTATTACATACCTGACAATTGCTGATGCATCCTTCACATACTGTGAATCAGCTGAAGAATGGAACAGCTACAAGAAGGAATGCTTTCGTGCAACCTGTAAAAAGTGTAGGTTTATCAGGGCTGCACACATGCTATAGAACATGCAAAAACCATTCATCAAATTTGCTTTTGGTGTTATTCAACTCAACCCATATACCTCCCATAACAATCACTCGATTCTCAGTGCAGTTTCCATAACTGACATTCCCAATATCTTCAGTTAAGAATTTTAATTGCTAAGAATTTTTTGGTTGCCCCTTTTCCTGGGGCAACTAACAGATCTTCACGTGTAGTTGATGCAAAGAAAACATACTTAGAAGGCCTATTATGAATCCTGGCTAATAGGACTAGCCCAGGAATATTTGCCTGTCGGTCAGCTGGCCTTCTACATTTGTAACCCTGAAAGACACCTTCATTTTTGTAGCCTCCCTCTATATGAGTAGTATTACTTGTTACAGACTTGATCCAGAGTTTTGTGTAAATTTTCCAACCTAAAAATGCCAAACAGCTTCAGACCATACCCATGTAAATATACAGTTCACTTATCAATGGTATATACTCTAGTCTGGAAGTGTTACAGCACACCTTCCTCTTTTCCTGCAGTCTGAATAAATGGAATTTTCTGGGGTTGTTTTAGTCCAAACATCTGAGAAATGTATGAATAAAAGTGGTAAACAATGCCCCACATGAAACAAACCAGATATGAGAAAAAAATATTTGACTGGAGAAACATCACAAAATGTCTGTTTTAAGACAAATTGTAACAAGTTGTTCACCGTTGAAACATGAAAATCAAACAAACAGCAGCAAGTAGGAGGAAAAAAAAAAGAGAAAAGGTAATACTGTTACTAAGAGGTTTACATTTCCTCAGGGAAATGAAGTCACATCATGCAGTATGGCACCATATTTTAGAGAATTCATTTGTCCTGAAGAGTAATTTGCTGGTTGCTCTTTATTTTCCAGTATCCCAGTTCAGACAAGGACTTGCCTGTGTGGAGTACCTCACACAACACAGACTCTGTTCCAAAGGTCTTTCAGCTTTAGAAAACTGCAAGGTATCTGTCTCCTTCCTCAATTCAAAGCACCTGAGTGCTTGGGAGGATGCTTTACTTCATCAGATAAGAAAGTGTGGTTAGGTTGGCAATGGCTATTACCTTTTCTCTCATTTTTACTGCTTGTTCAGAAACATTAGATGCCTTAACATAAAACAAATGGTCTAAATAGGGAGCAGACAACAGCAACAGCACTGTCATAGGAACGGACCTGACCCTTCCTGAGTCTCTCTTCATGTTATGCACCTGAAGAAGAGGTGAGCAGCAATGGTTTCAAATTAGGTTGAACATCCAAGCTTTCTGCCACCCAGTTGTTTTGATGACATCTTTGAGTCTGCTCCAGTAAATACTCATCCACATAAGCTCTGCTAGTGGCACTAGCAAATACTGCATTATGAGGTTGACATTTAAATTTGGAGACAATCTACTCATTCTTTATTGCTGATACACAACCAAATTCTCACTAGTTGGCATTGCCAGATTCTCAGATACCATGGCAGGTTTTCAGTACAATACGCCAGTAAGAAATTTCTGGCAGAAAACTCTGTCTGGAAATCAAGAACACTATAAGCAAATTAGTATTATTCAGTTACAAAGACACATCCAAGAGGGGAAACAACCTCTTTATGGAAGAGGAAGGGGTAGTTTCCAACTGAAGAAGGGAGTATTTGGTACAGTTCATACCTCTGAGGAAAATCAGAAGGACTGAGAGTCCAAACAGCTCCAAACAGGGAAACGCTAGACTTTTTCTTTCTTCTTTCTTCTTTTTTGCCTCTGTGTCTTTTATAACACCAAACTTCTTCTAAAGGCAGAAACTCCTACTGAGTTTTCATCCAGCAATGGAATTCAGCTCCATTAATTAACACTTACATGAAACACTCATTACATTCTCACAGTGTGAAGTCAACCATTATGGTTCAGAATTCAATTGTATAATTCTGTCGTTTTTCCCTTAATAAAGAATATAAACAAGTCCACAAACTGATCAGTAATTTACATGATTTCAAGACCAGATCCAGGATGCCATGCAAGGAAAATATGCAGTGGCTACTTATCACTATGAATGTCATTAACAACAAAATCCTATGCAATAGTGGTTAAAGCTAGCAAAATCAAGGACAAAATTTGACTAATTTTTATTTTAGTCTCTCTGTCTTGATTTATAAATACTACATTATCCAAACACTTTCTACCTTCAAATAACCAGCTGAAAGATGTTGAGGGTTAGTTTTTGAGATTACTCAGCAATCAGCTGAACAGAATGGCTCTCCTCCTGAGAAAGCTTTGAGTGGAATGGATTTATATAACGTATTCTGAATGCATGCATTTGGCTACGTATTACTAACAACAGATTAATTAAATAAAGCATATGCAGGATTTGATAATTAAAATAAATGCATAGTTCACATGCATCAGTAGATTAATATTTACCCTAAGGAGGTTAAGGACAGCAAAACAGAAAGCAGATGCCGGGCATCTCTCAGATCCATAAAGCAAAACAATTCCTTTGGCCATGCTTACAGAATTGTTAGTGCCCAACTTCTGTTTCTCTTTTTCCTGCTAAAAGTGAAAAAGCAGCAACATTGCTTTGTACTGTTTCTTTGGATGCTGATGGAAGAAAGTTCTCAGCAGGGACCAGAGCCTCCAGCACCTTGCAAGCCAGTCTCCCTTGCCCAGGCCCCCTGCACCCACAGAGCCACACTCCCTCTGCTACAGGGCAAGGCAGGTTCATCCCAAATGCTGCTGCTTGTGCAAGTGCCCAAACAATGAGAGGAGGCCAAATGAGGCCTGGTGCTCAGGAAGGAACAAATCTGTTTTCTGCAGCCTCCTGATTATCTGTTCCACCTGCCCCTGCAGGGAGGAAACAGGCATCATTGAAAAAGCCACAGCAGTGCTTAAAGGTACTGCCTGATTGAGCTGTGTGTTGGTGGGTGGGAACTATTCCTTTCATAGCCTAATTTCCTGCTTAGAATTCTATTCCCCTGATTGCTACTACATTTTTTTGCACCAAGCTGTGCACTGATAGAATTCACCCACTTGCTTATCAGCCACAAGAAGGCTCCACAAAGGAGCCTTCCAGCATATGTTTTTTGTTTAGGAGGAGGAGATGTTCCAACCTGACCTAGTGACTGTGGTTAGTAACTCCAATGACCTACGGATATTTTCAAGTACAGTGAGCAAGTAAAATGGTCCTGATAAATACAACCCAAAGTGCAAGTCTGCATTACTGAGATGCACAGAAGGGAAAGGGAATTGTTACAAAAATAGATGAGGGAAAGAAGCACGGACTCTTTAACATCAGCCCCTCCAGTTCATCCACATTCTCACAACTAAAGATTGTGCAGCAGCTTGAAGACTCTAGAACTGCAGAACAGAATAGAAGCATCAGATCCAGGGACTTTAGGCATACAACAGGTATGAGCAGTCTGTAAACAGTCTGGAAAAAAAATATTAGTTTTTTCTTTTTTGCAAGTATTTTTCATTCCAGTCTTCAATTCAGAGACACTTTCAGTAACATTTGTCTTACTAGAACATTTTTTTTTGTATATTTCCGAGAGGGCTATATTAGAAATGAACATAAGGTACAGAAATACATGTGTAAAATGGACTACATTGCATTGGGAGTGATACTGTTGATCAGTCGAAACTCGAACTCCTAGCAGAGAACTAAGCTCTCTAAAACAGAAGCCACTCCTGAAGTGCTGAGATCTCTTTCAAACAACTATTTCCACTAATAGACTAGATAAATGTATCATGGTAATGCCCTAATATAACATTGTCTTCCAGCAATGTTACAGGTGCCGTAAGTCGCCAGGTTCACGGGGACAATAAAACTGGCTGCTATGCAAACGGAAATGACCCAAAAATCCTTGTATGAGAAACTATCCATGAATTATGAATTTAAATATTTAGAAAGATGTGTTTCGTAATTCTTAAATAATTAAAACAATTATCTCTTAAAATAGGATTTACATTGTAACAGATTTTGGTTACTTTAGAATGCTTTTCCTCTAAGAGCTTCCTCTAAAGGTAGCTACAGGAATACTGTGTGCTGCTTGGGTAGAGTTTAACCCATTACCTTGAAGTAACAACACCATTGTTTTAACTCATTACCCTGAATTGAAGTTACAACAGCATTGTTACATAGTCATTACCAAAATGTTACCAAAGATCCATGGCATTGTATCAATTTCTTATGTAGATACTGGAATGTTTGATCTTCATTTAAAATGGTAGCTTATGTTACATCCGTTTACACAACAGGTGTTACAATACAAAGTATTGACACATTCATCAGAGGCAAAACATCTGTTTTGTGTATTAAAATGTAATGATGCATGTTTTTTAAATAACATCAATACCACCAGTATTAGATAAAACGACCACAGACATTACATTGATGTCTGAAGTCCAAAGCAGAATTAGAAGAAGTCAAGAAGGGAAAGGCTTGTAATTTTCTTCAGGGTGCCAGGGGCAGTCAAGGGCAAGGTGAGAATTCAACACTTAATGAAAACAAAACCAGTGAACCAAAAGGATGGACAGTGTCCCTTGACAGGTATGCATGGTTTATAAAATAAGGTTCAAGTGAAAATTGAGGTTGAGCCTCTCACAGAGGCAGAGATCTGACCATTAAATCAGCACTTTTGTCCAGATAGCCTTTCTTTTCAGCCTTATAAAATGAATAGTGGAAGTAAACAATTGCTTTCAAAACTAAATACTTACCTGTATAAACAGAATTGACCTTCCTTTTATTCCAGTGACCAAAGCAAAGCAGCAGTTTACTTCCATGGTCTTCCTTAGGAGGAGAACAGAGTACCTCAGGAAAGCAAGTTCTTCCAACAGCTGTTGACTTAGATTTTCCAGTCTGTGCCACTCTTGCTACTCTATGCAAGAGTGTGCAGTGCACAAACATGTGCACAGTTCAAGGTGCCTGTTTGGTCAGAGATTAATTTCTCATCTTTTAAACAGGAGTGCTGCAGGTACAGCAGAGAGTGAACTGCCTGCTAGTCAGGAGAAAGCCAGCAACAACTAGCAAGGTGACCCTGTGTTTCTTCCCTTGCAAATACGTGCAAGATCCTGCTGCCTTCAACCAAAAGCAAACCTCCAGCACTCAAGGTAAGCCCATTTGCCTCCAGGCTGATGGCCAGCTGCTTCTCTGTACCCTTTTGCCAGGATGGTGACAGCAGGGGTAGTTGACAAGACTCTGGAGATGCATAATCCTGCAGCCACAGTGACATCTCTGCCCCTTCCCTGTCTGGCAGCAGACTCTGCCTTGGGATTGAAGAACAGACTTAACACAGAATATCCTGAGCTGGAAGGGAGCCACAAGGATCATCAAAGTCCAACTCCTGGCCCAGCACAGCCCCAAGAATCCCACTCTGCACCTGAGAGCATTGTCCAAACCCTCCTCTAAATGCTCCTTGAACTTTGATTCTATGATTCCTCCTCATTCCTGCAAAACATCTGCAGTCTTACGAATTTCCTTCAGCCATAGTCCATGTGTTTGTTTAATTTAGAATTTACTATCTGCCTCTACTGAGTTTTGCCTGGGTATTAGTTGCAAACTCTTCAGCCTGCAATAACACGGCTGATGGGATTGCAGTCTCCACTCTCTGCAGAGGTGACAGCCCAGTGAAAAGCAAATCAGCCAGAAGGGCACAGAAAGACAACCTTCACCCTGCAGGAACACCATGCAAAGTGTTTGTGTCCATGTTGCAGCCTAGCAAACATAAAGTAACTCAGTGCCAACCACACAAGTTCCTTTTTTCCAGGGAAAGTTTTATCTTCTACTTGTATATAAACAGATAATAAACATTAAAACACAGTAAGGTAAAACTATCCAGTTCATGGTACCTTCTCCTACAGACTTCAGTTTAAAAATTCCAAACAAAACAGACACATTTCTTTTTCAGGCAGCTCCTGTTCCACCCCTGGGTGACCTGTTGGATTCTATTAAAGTCTTTTTCACTGGGGTCAGGACAAAACAAGGCCCTACTGTTACTTTTTGCCATTTTTTTATAGCCTGGGATACTTTAACCAGTTTTGAGTTGCTGCTCAAGAAAAATTACTCTTCCTGCTAAAAACTAATAAACAACAAAAGAGAAGCCAAATCTAGTTAAGCAAATGTCTTATCAGTATGTTTCTGACAGTATGTTTCTGACAATGCTGTGGAGCTTCAGTGGGGCCAGGCTGAAGTGCATCCAGCAAAGCCACCACAGGTCCAGAGCAGCTGCAGTCCCAGCCTTAGGACCACAAGCCTCATACCTTTTGCAAGACTAATACGAATTCAGCAACCCATCCCATTGCCTCCCTTTACATTTAAACTAAGAAAAGGCAGGATTTCCTTTTCTAAAGAGTGTTCCTCCATCCTGTTACGATTTTACAAAGTGATTGAAATACGGATTTTTTGGATGTAGAGTATTTAACCCAGGTGGTATTGCAGTGGGACATGAAGGTCTGGGGTTTTTTCTTTTTGCAGGGCAGTGTTTTGTTATATGCAAAAAAGTATTCCTATTAATTATGGAAGGCAGAGAAGTAAGTTTTTGCTGTCACAATGGAGGACACAAACAAGGAAAGTCCAAACTCTTGCACTGAAATGCTCTACCAGAGAACCTCTGACAATTTCACTGCCTTTTCCTCAGGATGGCACTCAAACTTAGGTCTGAGAGCTACAGGCAGGATTATACACCAAGCAACCATTATGGCTTTATCCTGTCAGCCTTACAGAGCTTTCAAAGCCTGACACAATAGTCTAACCCTTTGTTAAGGAAACTTCCCCGTCCAACCATCCAGCAGCCACTCTGGCCATACCTGAGTTGGGACTGAGGCCCCTTCACAGCTTCACACACCACATTTACCCAGTCAGACCAGGTTTCCTACCGGCTCGGCCACAGGTTTCCCATAGCAGAGCCTCAGATGTCCAGATCCTTCAAATAATTTAATCTTGCTCCCATAACTAAATAAAATAACAGCTTGACCTGATGACTCTGATGAGGGACCCCAAACAAAGGAATGCCTGGGCTTTTATACCCTCAGTCTGAGCACACTAAAGTCTGGGGGTCATTGGCTTCTGTCATGTCTCTGGATGTTTGGTCATCTGGCTGGGACTCAGGTCCTCGTGCCCTTTGTTGTGCAAAGGGTCAGCACCAGGTCACAGCCTCTTGCCTGGGGCTCTTTGCAATCCAGGGTTCAACCTGCAGCTCTCACTGCAGCTGCACACCGAGCTACCTGCACTGAATGTATTCCTCAACACCTTTTTGTTTCCTGTTGCAATGTTCTGTATAGATTGCCTGGTATTACTGTAGCAACAGGGAGAAAAATATTAGCACACAGCAACACACAGCATTTAATTAGAAAACATGACATCATCTGACACAGAACAGGCTAGGCTCTTCCACTAGACAAGAAACACAAAAACTGTGGACTGGCAGCTGTGCCAGTGAAGGGCTGGTAGGGCACATTTTGTATAGGCCTCTTTTCTCCTGGACACAGGTCCAAGCAGCAAGGAAAGAAAAGTGGCCTACCTAAAAGTTAAATGTGAGATGTATGTATACATCTGCGTGTGTCTGTGTGTGTGTGTGTGTGTGTGTATGTGTGTATACATGCATTTATAAAACCTGAAGGATAGGATGATGTGGGAAAGGAAGGCAGTGGGAGAAGGGATGTATCCTTATTTTGTGGGCAAGTTTCTTATCCTCTACATCATTATAAAATTTCCCACAAACACACCTACAATGTGACAGAAGGCAAGGCTTTGATTTCTTGTACAGGCAGTTGAAGCTCTGAATGATTCACTATGCCCTCTGTGGAAAAAGGATACTTACTCTTCAACCTCATTATACAGGTTTTTTTGCAAATCAGATTGTATTTGAAGACTGAACAGGTAAACTGACATTAATTGACTTGCACAAAATATCTGAAAATAGCAGGACATAATCGGCTGTCTTTTCTTTCCAGGAACCTTACAAAGAGTGTGTAGGACTTGCAAGAAATAGATGTGCATTTCTTCACACTTACTACATGGCATACTTCAGTGTGATTTATGAAGATGGTTTCTTTTTCACACAGTTCATTACAGCACTATGCTCATATTGACACAGGGGCTGAAGGTAGCATTACTGAACTCAAAGTTTTATTTCTTATCTGAAAACTACGGCTATGTAGTTTTTCTTGGTCTTTGTTTGTTTGTTTTTATTTTTAAACAAAGGCTCAAGGACTATTGGCTTAATTGGTCTCCAGTTCAGGATTATGTTCAACACCAACTAAGAACACTTTCAGCCTTTTGCCTGCACTCAGCTAAGTTGTCATTTTAAACACAAGTCAGTTGTTTGAGGACTAGACAAGACATCACACTTACCAAAATGTAAAATCAATTCTGAAAGACTAGAATGACCCTGAGAACCTGCAATATAAAAACCCATACAGGTTTCCTGCCAGATATGTCTAACATATGAACAGATAGATCCCCATAACACAAAATTGCTTCTATTGAAAGTACAGTTGTTCTGTAGCACTGAATCTGTACTAGGTGTATAATCATCTCTGAAAAAAAAACCAGTAGTAAAGTCAATGCCCATCTGACTGCTGGATATGGGGAATAGTCTGGAACAAAACCTTTATAAAGGAGATCACACAACTTCACCCCAGAATACTAATCACAAAATTGTTCTTACATTCCATAGTAGTCATTAGCTCCAAAACAACTGCATTGGCAAAAAGACTCATTGATTATGATAAAAAAGAACATTAGCCTTTTCCTGCTAATAAGAAAAAATGAATCAGTGGAGACAGCACGTATTGTTGCAGTTTTTCCACAACTCTCAGCCAGAAGTCTAAAGAACAGTAATAAAAAAATAGTGCCTAGTATGTCCAGCTATAGATTGGGTAATGAAACCTCTTCCTTTTTTTTTTTTTGTTTACAGTTACATTAACACAGCTCTGTTTACTGTCTTATTACTTGCTCCCCCCTCATGGTCAGGTAGGCGTATGAAATGCCAACAGT
Source organism: Corapipo altera (assembly GCF_003945725.1). NCBI lineage: Eukaryota > Metazoa > Chordata > Aves > Passeriformes > Pipridae > Corapipo > Corapipo altera. The sequence goes on from NW_020884876.1 coordinate 18,105,427, forward strand.
TTCAAACTCTCTCCCCCAGGAAAGAAAGGATCTTGTTAAAACAAAAAATAAAATTTTGTTAAAATAAAACAGGACTGTAAGTCCAGTAACTTCCCTCTACTTGGAGACAATAAGCCAACACCATGACTGACAAAATTAATTTCCAATTGCCCATAAACTCCCATCTGTACCACTATGCTGGACTGTCTGATGACTGTCTGGAGAACATGAATGCCAAATTCTTTTCAAGTTTTCATACTGAGAGAACATGATGACCGAATTTTTTTCTCTCCCTTTTAATAAATGATGGCTCTGGAAATGCACTGGATAATCATTTTACAGTTCGTGACAATATATGTAAGTGTTGACCTGTCTACATGGTGAACGAAAAACCCATTTTAGGATACCAATGCCTCAGGCCTTGCCCTGCCTCCATGGAGACAGATGTTATTGACAAGGCTATCAGAATTTCAGAGTACAAGAGTGTACATTACAGTGCACAGCTTGACTGCAGCACACTCAGATGTTTATTAGCTTTGGATTTTTACTCAGTTTAACTCAAAGAAAAGGTTCTGGGGCATTCAGCTCCACCCAGTTTTTATTCATATCAAATGCTAGCATATCCTACTTCCTTCTTGTGCATATGATTGTCTTTCAAATGTGAGCTTGGAACTAGTCAGCTATGATTTGTACTAGCAGCTACATTAAACACCGTAACCAGGTCATAGAAAAAATCTCACATAACCTTATTGGCTTTGTCTTCCTCTGTTCTTCCTGAAGGATGTCCTTTACATAGAATCATTGAGGTTGGAAAAGACCTCTAAGACCTCTAAGACCATTGAGTCCAACCATTAACTTAGCACTGCTGTGTTCATTGCTAAACCATATTCCCAAATGCCACATCTACATGTCTTTTGAACACTTCCAGGGATGCTGATTCCACCACTTCCCTGGGCAGTCTGTTCCTGTGCCTGAATACCCTTTCAGTGAAGACATTTTTGTGATAATTCTGTAAGTAGATACCCAAATGAGCATTTCATCCATTCTTTATTGTTCTGTTAAAAAAAAAAAATCAAACATGAAGTTATGTTTCCAGAGATTGTTCCTACCAATCACCAAATCAGCATTGTGGAAGCCAACTGCAGTGCCAACTTTAAATTAGCACTAGAGTCCCAGAGTCCCCTGCATAGCCACAGAACAAACACCATTGAAACCCAGTTTCTCCTGCCTATCCGAATTCAAAGGAAAGCATATGATCCAGAAGATTACAAACAGCCTAGAATTTCATACTTTGCAATTTCATGGTTGCTTTCTCCTTCTCCTTGCTTCAAGTTTTTTGGGTGTTTTTTGGTTTTTTGGGGTTTTTTTTGGGTTTTTTACAATAAATACTAAAATAAAATATTTGCATTTGTAAAGACCTTCAAAACAGACTTTGGTAATTACTCTGTCTCACGTTTCAGCTAGAGAGCTTCTATTGAAAAAGCAAATCCCTGCAGTGCAATAAAAGAGGCCGTAGAGCACATATAAAAGAACTAAATACCTGCAGAAGTGTTTAACTGTTATCTGAGAACAATATTTAACCAAAGTATAATTTTAGTAGCTGAATGCGGCATTTAAGTGAAGATCAGTTTCAGTAATAGAAGTGGTTAAGTGCCTGCCTAAATCGTACTGAGATAAAAAGTTCTTATATGAACACAATACATGAGCTATCATTCTAGTGCTTTAAGAAACTGGTTATGTTACAGAGTAGCTTAACAGGAGCTTTAATATTTTGAAGTTATTAAGAAGGTAGAATATAAAATCAGAGCAATATTTAAGTCTTCTGGCACTCCATCTTCCATCAGCTTGAAGTGTGATACAGAACCTCAGTTTCTTCAGAGCCATTTGCATGAATTCTATCAATACACAACCACAGCTGTCAGAAATCCTGTGTCTTAAGGAGTCACCATTAAAGTTTTGGTAAGCTTGATGAACTTCAAGTCCAAATTGCTACTGTGTATCTACTTGAGTGAGGGCAGCCTCTGATGGTGTCCTGGGATGTGCTGCTGTCCAATAGTGAGATGATGAAGAAAGTGCGTGGCTTCCTTTCTTCATTTCCCATTCCTAAAGCTTTGGTTGGTAATGTACATCCTGCTCAAAGTGGATGGCTAATTGTACAAGTTTCGAGCTGGCTTCCCGCCAAGTCTCTGAAACTTGACAACAAGGCCCGCTTCCCAGAGAGGAAAGAGAAAAATGAACCAAGCAGCCAAAGCTATATCAAAAAAAATTATGTATTTTACATATAAGACAGATATATACAATGAGAATATTGTATACTATAACCCCAGAAACCCTAAATAGCTTCCTAAAAGGGAAGAGGGGGAGGGAGAAGGGAAAAGGACAAAATAGGACAAAAAGGGACAAAAACCAAACGAGTCTACACAATCTAAAAACCCGGTAACCAGCAAACTGAAGAACAGGCAAAATCTCACCACTACCCTTGAGAGAAGCAGGATGGCTGGACACGGTCCAGCACTCTCCCCTCACGCGTGGCAGATGACAGCAGTCACTGTAGGCCTCAGCTCCAGATAAGCCAGACCGAGACAGGGACCCACCGTTCTCGAACCTCGCCGGAAAGGAAGAGAGAGAGACGTCCCTCCCGCTGGCTTTATTTATACCTCCAGTTATGTAAAGGAATAGCATGGAATACTTCCGTGATCACCTTCCTGGTTCCTTCCTGGTTACAAGCTGGTCTCCAGGAAGGCCTAGAGTGAAACCATCACACTAATAATTTTTGATTGTTAAATATTGTCCAACAGTTTCAAAGGAAGGTATGCATTTTTGCAACCTTGTCTACTATTTTTGAAGCATTGATCCACTTTGAACATTACTTTAATCTGCAGATGTGATTCATTAACCTGAATGTGTGAGACTTTTGGACATTTGCAAATATTGGAACAATGACTCAATGATTTATTTAAATTTGGACTGCAAATTATTTTATGGAGAAAATACTTGTTTTGCATCAAACAATGAAATACCATTTTCTACCAAAAGAAAATCACAAGATTTCTACAGGTCAGTGGAAAAAATAATTTATTGCAATTTCTTTTGCACATTAACATGAAACATTTATACATATATATTCTGTGCTAATAAGGTATACTAATAGACAATTTTTATACACAAAGTAATTGCACTATCCTATTTTATAATGCCAATATTCAGAAATTATCAGTCTGATAAGAACAGATATTATTCACATAAAAATGCATTGTATACTGGAGTTATGGAAGATCTATGCATCCGATACGTTGTCCACTTTTACTAACTGTATCAGCTGATAAAAGACACTATGACCCTTTCCAAACTTTACATCCCTTAATTATGCCATGATGCCTAGAATATTACCAGGTCCTCCCAAGAAATAAAGTAAGATCATTTCTGAAAATTTGAGAGACCAAATCAAAAGGCAACTATGGCAACCATGTCCCGAGAGCATGCCTTCAATTCCAGAGGCTCCATGAGACAAGAATCAATGCACTACAAGTGGTCTAAAATTGTCCAGCAATCTATAATTAATATGACAATTCAATTTACTTAATACAAATCAATGAGAAATACATTGCAAGTGAACAGCATTTCAGTAGAAGTATATTGGCACATGCTTCAAATGGCAGAAAAACAACTGCCCCCTTTCAATACAGAAGATGTTTACAAAGCATCTACAAAGGGAAAACGCAGTATACTATCCAAAGAGAAACCTTTTTTTAACCAGGAATTTACAGTGCATCAAATGTTATTCACAAAATGAATGGGAAGCATGGTAACAGCAGAACTAAATCTGATAACAATATTTATACAATAATTTTCATAATGCTGCTTTAGGTATTGTTTTTAAAAATAGTTCTTTAGGTTCATTGTTCTGCCCATCAACTGAAACACCTATCTTTCCAGCAATGTCATCAATTCACATAACCACTGTACTTCAGAGAAGAAGATGATGATGTGAAGCATCAGATTGAAGTGGTTAGTTGTAGCGTGCATTCTACACAGATCCACTCAATATTATCCAGGGGTAGGAATGACTGACGTGCAAAAATGCATATCAAGAAAAGAAAAGCTTGAAATACATGCTCATAGCAGAGATATAACAATACCAAACAATAAGGACAAAAAATTAGCAAGCAAGCCTGGAGAAAAATGGTGAGTATGATTTCAGGAGAAGGGTGAAAGACAATGGTACCGCATGTGGCAATGGGATATAATGTGAAATAACATCCATAACTCAACCTTACTGCCAGGCACCCTATTTGGAGACAGTATTGCACCCTATCCAGATCCTCTTCCTCTTCCCTCAGTTCAGAAAGCGTCTTGATTTGTTTCCTTGAGTGCATGCAAGTAGAATTCAAGAAGTAAGGGACTTTCTTTGAAGCAACAACATGGTGAGTTAATGCAGTGACAAAATACATTTTACAACTTGCAAACAACATCAGTAAATAAAAAGAAATAAAAGCATAGGTAGGGCATGTATTTCTTTTGTATGTATTGTATGTAGGAATGTAACAATTCTTACATTCCCTGATGAACTACTAGCTATGAGATACTTTAATTTGTTCCCATCAGTAATGTGGGAACACGGTAGAAGAGAAAGATATTTCAAAGTGGGGAGGGAGGAAAAGTGCAGTCAGACATCTGAGGCTCTCTGCAAGATTTATTTTTTGCAACAAATCTGCTTCTCAAGAGAGAAGCTTCAGCTGAACCACTGTTAAAATAATAAAGATGGTAATAATTAATCTTAAAGCATGCAAACAAGTAGATGCAAAATGAGTAATTGGTCGCTGTTGCTTTTGTTCTACGTGTATTTTTGATGCAATTCTATTTTTTGCTGTATTGGTATCATGGAAGAGATATCTTAAACGGGAAAAAAATAAAGGACCAGCACTCCAAACCAACACTTTTTCTTGTAAATTAGGTCTTCCTCAGAAGTAACTGCTGCTCATGGTGACTGATATTAGAGCTGTCAACTTAGGAACTAAGTTTGAGGTGTGCTGAACTGTTTCAACTCTATCATTTTCTACAGGCTAGCAGAGCAAGAGCATATTTTAAGAATTGCTTTCACATCTCTACAGCAGCTGTAAGTATTTTGTCCTCTTTCCTTGCAATATATTTACTAGTGGTCTTCAGGGTAAAACATTATGCTGACAGATTTGCAAATGCTGAGCTAATAACTCTCTAATGGATATAATGAAAAGGAAAATATATCACTAATGTGCATCTATCCTAGATTAAAGATATTGGAGGCACAAAACTTCAAAGTAAAAGCCTAATCATCAAAAATATCTTCTGGATGATTCAAGAACTATTTTCATGTTTACTTCTACAAGCCACTTCTTGCAATATTCTGGACCTTTCTGTACAGAAACTATATGGTAAACTACTTTAAGGAAGTTTACCATATAGTTTCTGAATATATGTTAACATGCTATATTTATTATTATGAACAGTCCCCCTGAAATTGGTGGTATTGCACACAATGATACATTTGCATTCCAAAAAATTTCTGAAAAGAAAGCCATTACTACATCCTTGCATAAAGCAATGTGATTACTTTGAAGTAATCAAACATAAAAAGTTGGATATCTAATTTCTGCTTCTGGATTACAACTATTATGTACAGCCTATAAAGTGCCAGAAAAAAACCCATGAAGAGTACCTTCACAGGAGAAACTGCAAACAGTTCAGAAAATCTTAAAGGAGTAAAACTCAGTATATCTTTCTGTGTATGGACAGATGAAATTATGCAGAGAGTGAAAAAGAATTAAAAGATTAGAGGAGTATATTCTTTCACATTTCAAAATCACCTCTGACAAAATGATTATCAGTTCACATCACCACATCAAGGTATCTTTCTAATCTCTTATTCTCTGAAATTTAGTACAATTTAGAAGAGATACCTATGATGGGAGAAGTCCTTCTGACTGTTAGAATTACATCTATATCTTAATTTCAGAATTAACAAAAACTATCAAAATTAGAAAGACTTTTTGAGTGTACTTAAACTGTGAGTCTTAAGTGCTCCTGAAAATCAGGCTCACAGTATGTTTCTGTCAGGTTTATTCCTGCCCCCATGTCTCCCTCTATAAAGCTCAATTACTAGGTTAATAGTATTAACAAGTATCTCTCAGGACTGTTGTGAGGATTAACAAAACTAAATGTCATACAAGATCTCTGAAAAGAAATTGCAACATTTAAAATCCTAAACTATCTGAACCTGATATTCATATCAAACAGGTGCGAGGCTGAAACAAGGAAAATATCCACCTGACTCAGTACCTCTCTGAAATTTACATTTAAAATTACAATGTGCCCTGCTACAAATGATAGGACATTTACAATGCAGAAAAAAGAAGTGACAGGTGTTTAATTAAAGTATATTTTAAATACAACTATAGATTTGAAATAGTGATAGCCATGTGAAATTATAGTTAATCTTGTTGTAGAATAAGAAAAGTATTCTCAAAAGTGGCACCCAGAATATAATTAAATAATACATACTAAAATACAGAGTTAAAATGCAGAGTTAAAAGTACAGGCTCTCCCCTTAAGTTTAATACCAGGGGTTAATATTGGGAGTTACCACTAAAAATTCATTATTCATATACTTGGGTACCAGTGGTAATAAATCTGGATTAGATCTCCTAAAGAGCCTTAACAGTTTAACAACCTAAATTTCATTTTCAGAAATACATGAGTATTCAGACATATCAATAATTTCCTGTGACTTACAAGAATTATTTCAGCCAAGATAATTGATGACTTTCATTATTTTCTTCAACTGTATTTTTAAGATTAAATACATTAGTTTAAAACTCATTCTTTTTGTATTACTTTAGGGCAAAATTCAAGCTATGTAAATTACTTTTACCCATTTTTTTCCTCCGTGTTGACAATGGGTAGAATGTATGCACTTGCTCAGCTATGGCAAAGCAGCTGGCATACTGTAACTCATAAGTTTGTAGCACACTTGTGAGTCTAAATTTTGTTGGCTTTTACCGAGATTTTGGATAATACATGCCCAGAATTCTGAAACTGAGGTATAAGCTAAAAGACCACTCAGTGCTTGAAGAGCTTTACCCTACATCATTTTCAGAAGAGAATTTAGGCTAATATGTCATTAAAAGAAATAGTTTTCACCCTATATGTTTCTAAAGCAAGACCTCTACCATGCAACAGTCTCTGAACAACCCATCAGGGGTTAACAGATCACCATACTCATCAGCTGTGAACCTGCTTGCAAGTAGTTGCTGGACTATTGCCTAAATATTTGAAGGAACATTTATTCACTTACTGCAAGAAAACAAATGGTGAATTTTGAAGTGCTGATAACCAGACACGCCAGCTAAACAGAAATGGACATTATATTGCAAAATCTAGTACAGTAGAGAAATCTGTAAGAGGGAGATATAAATATTTAAACACTTGGCATTCCCTCAAGGACTTTTTGAAATCAAAAGTACTCTTTCAGGAACTGCACAAACTGCAAAGACAAATAATCAGGACTTTCAAGTGCTGTCAAGATAGTAAATAGTGTTGTACAAAAATCTTCATATTGTTTTAGGAAATATTTAGTTTTGCAAATGCAAATGGATCTCAGTGGTTTAGATTAAATTTGTAATATTTATGCCTTGTTTGAAAAAAATAATTACATTCTAGTTACTCATACCTCTGTCTCTGTACTCTTTCTGGACAAAAACCAAACCTGCATTGGTTCTTTTTTGCCCTTCATAGAAACAGGACCCCTGTACTCCAGATGGAACTGAGGATCTGAATTTTCTGGTGTCATAAGACACCTGAAATTGAAAGAGAAAACATGTAAATATACACACTAAATATACACATGCACACCACACAGTATCTAAAATATTAAACATACTACAGATATGTGAGCAAAATATCAAAAGATTCAAATCTATCTCTAGATCATATTTGCATACTGATAACTGTGTATCATAATGCAGTCTGCCATACAGACTGCATGAGAACTCACATACTTAAATAATGGTTGCAGAGTCCTGTCACTTTCAACTCCCAAAACACTTTGATGTTATGTTGACAAAGTGATTTCTTTTAAGAGGTCAGTACCCATAAAAGTAATACATCACTCACCTGTAAGTATATTCGGAGACATTGATCTTTCCCTTTTCTCCAGTAGTTTCTGTTCTGCTTGTTAGATTGACAGTATTTCCAAAGAGACAGTACCGTGGCATCCTTTGACCTATGACACCTGTGACTACCTCACCAGTATGGATTCCTATTGTTATCTTTAGAGAGAAAAAATAAAGTTTAATATTCAAAATTAATGTAATTAATCTGATGCTTCTGACTAAATGCAGGTAATATGCCATTTATTTCTACTAGTTTATTTTTCTCATGTGTCACTCCTACTTCTTCAAAGCCTTGCATTTTGTGGATTTTTGTCACATTTTTTTTTTACTTTAGTACACTGTCATGCCTCTGCCTTCCACATGAAAAATCAAACTCCATATTTTTCCAGCATGCACCATCCTGTTAATATGTACGGTGAAATTTAAAAAAAAGGTAGGAAGAGAGGCATACTCCGCAGGTCTATGTTTATTGAGTGCTTAGAAGCTGCAGAAATGGATGGCATAGGCCAAGAAAAAAAGATGTTTCTCAGAGAAAACATCATGGCATGTTGTGCTTGAAAGCTCATGAGATGGGACAAGGGTTTGGATAAGCTCATTCTTATAGCATATTACAGTTACTGTAAAGCCCCAATTCAAACCCTCTCACTGCTTTGTCCATTGACAGAGTGAAGTACACAGCTCTAAGCCAGATGTCAGAACAATAACATTAATGTAAATAGAAATACGCATCACGCTCATTAACCATTTTGCTCTCACAGCCTTCTCATGAGGACAGGTCAGTGTAGCCTGCCCGGTTCTGTATCAATGCCACAACACCTTCATAAAGTCCCACAATGGCTGAACTTCCACTAATATACACTGGTGTCAGTAATCATTGCTGTAACAGTCTGTGGAACTGTACTTCTCTTTTTAATGCAATATTTTTTCATGCTGACATGAAGATCTGAGGCATAACCAAAAATATCAGTTGGGGAATATTACTGTTCTGCTCATTGAATTGAAGAAGAGTCAACAGATTGTACTGGATGCACAATAGGAATTTTTTGATTAGACTGAAATGATCAGAAAACAGACATAAATGATGCGGACCCAACTCAGTCCTTTAAAAAGTAAAGCACAATTACTACATTTTTAGACCTGGGAACTGCACGTGTCACATCTACGTGTGACTTTTCATATTATTTGCATATATCAGTCTCAATATCTACCAAAAACAAAGCTTGCATGGACTGGGACTACAGCATTATCATATTTCAAAGCATTATCATCCTACCAAAGAATGGGTTTTTCATTCAAGCCCACATGTTTACTAACCTGTACAGGCTCACCATCTACTTGAACTTGGCCTGCTATTTCCATCATATCCAAAGCCAGGTGACAGATAGATCGTGCATGATGCATGCAAGGCTCTGGTAAACCACTCACTGTCATATACTTGTCCCCAACTGTTTCCACCTATTAAGACAGATATTTTTCAATTAATTTATTATCATGGCCCTTAGAGTACTAGAATGGATGTAGTGCTTCCTTCGAGATTGCTTGCCCTTTCAAATAGTTTCCCTTCCCTTTCATTCAAATCACCCTAATTCCTGTCATCTCCGCTTGTTATTGAAGGGAATTTATTGTAAACTCACAATGCAACAAATTACAATGACACTGTGGCTGTGTAAACATGAGTCTCTCTTCTGGTGTCTTCTGAATTAAACTGAGCTCTATGTTTTGACTCATACCCTCGATTCACATGTTAGAGGACACAAAATCAATTTCTAGTAAAAGGTAGGAATGAACTTTATAAATATAAACACACAAGCATACACATGTACCCATATATGGGAGATGTATATATATACATAAAAATACATATATATACCTACCTGCTACTAGCCACACTTGCAACTACACCTCATTCCTAACAAAGGAGTGGAATTCACATTGAATAACTGAATAATAAGTTATAATTTAGAATTAGAAGACTGAGGTAAATGGCTGAAAAACTTAAAGCACAGTGTCAGAAGAACCACAAACAGCTTCTATAAGTTCACATTCACTAAATGTGGAAGTAGATTTATATATCCACCCAATGGCTGATTGCAGAAATCCTACTGAGAATTAAGCCTATGTTCCTTCATACATTACCAACATAATCTTCTTTAGTTACCTAATATCAGGTAATACAGTTCAAAGAGTGAGAAAATAAATATTTTTTTAAAAAGCCTAAAATCCAAAGGATGGAAAATACTGACACGATAGTAAATTATTGAAAAGTAACAAATTAGATACTTCTAAAAATCTTATGCTTACCTTATAAACAAATGGATTCCTTCGTGAATCAGTCAGAATATCAAATCTTGTGTACAGATCATTTAAAAGATTGACAATCTTCATGGCTCCCTCTCCAGAGGCATGTTTACTACAAAAGGCATTGAATCCAACAATGCCACTGAAAAGAATGGTCACGTTGTCGTACCGCTTAGCTGGAACAGGACGCTTGTGTCTCAGCTCATTTGCCACCGATGGTGGTAGAACAGAGTACAGTAATCTAAACATGTAAGAAAAGAAAGGCACAAGCAAAACAGAAAGAATGTGGAGAAAGGTCTTTACAGCAGCACCCTTCAAATACTAACTTTGTACATCCCATAGGGTTTATATCACACTCCCATCATCAACGAGCAATATAAAATATGTTTTTTGAAGAATATGTTATTTGGGAAACAGGAACGGATCTACATCAGCATACCTAAAACCATGACATTTCAAACACACACTAATACACCTAAATTACCAACAAAATGAGACATACACTACTAATTCTTCTGACGTAATCTGTTAATAGTGTCTTGGATCATTTTTACTCATTTCTGCCATTTACTCAGCTCGTATAATCTGATTTTTCCCACAGAACCATAAAAACTGCAAAAAAGACCATGAAGAGATCAAACAGTTTTCCACCTCTGACCAATTAATCAATTTCTAAACGCTTCCTCTTCTGTTGAGCATGCTGTTTTTAGGATTTATAGTATGCTTTTTTAATTAATAGTCTATATGACATATTAACACTTGATCATATAATAAATTATGCAAATAAAATCCAAATCACACACACAGAGCTTCACCCTACTCTCATGTGTATTCCTTCAACTTTCTATCTGCCATCTTAAGGTCTGTTTCCTTCCTGACACAGCTAAGTGGACAAGCTGAAGATCTCCAACCATTTCTCAAATCTTGAACACCATTTTGTACACAGCCTCCTGCACAAACCCTCATTAGTTGCATTTTTGGCAAGCTCACTACTGCATGAGCTATAATTAGTGAATACCTTGGGCAGTGATATAGTAACTGACACTGTCTGTTCCAGCAGCTGCTAAGAAGGCTAGAATTCCTGAAGATAAAATGACTTTATAAAGCAAGCCAACAGGATTGAACAGAAAAAATACTTTTTAGGCTTCTTTTATCTCTGATTCTTCTGTCCATCCCTTTCAAGTATTTTTAAAATAATTTCCATTACTCACTACAGAAAAAGAACGTATCTGTCAATGGAATTCATACAGAGATGGAGACTATGTTTTATAAACAAGAGTCAATCATCAATGCCAGGCTATTTTTCCCACAAGCTTTTGTTTATCTGCCAGTCATCATTGAGTTGAGATGCCACAGACTAATGCTATGAATTTGACTTTATAGCTATCTGTAGAAATGGATTTGGGCATATACTGTATATATACATGCACATATAATGCATATAGTGTATTACTGTTATCTACTTATATCTAGATAGCCCCAAATTTGTTTCTACAGGTAACTATAAAATCAAATTCATAGCATTAGCCTATTGCAAAACTTCAGCTTTATACAGATGATTTTCAAGGTTTATATGATACATTTTTCTGTTCTACTCACCTGTGAGCATGGCAGTGCAGAAAGACAAAGTTGGTTTACAGAACTCTGTCAAATAGCAGCATTTGGGCATTCATCAAATTAACCTTGGCTACAAGGACTGGATATAGGAAAGTTTCCAAAACTATTTAGATAATTTAGGAATTGTCAGTTCACTTCTTATAACTTTCCTTATCAGAGAGGGAGCCACCAAAACACCTGTGCCTAGACTGCGGGTGACATCTGACAAATAAAATGTTCTTTCTTGACTCCAAAACTTTGAGCCGTGATTCTGTCTTATATTCCTTCCAAGTTTCTGTTATTTTTTGAAGAAGGTAGCTATGAATAATATATTGCTTTGAGTGTTTCAGCTCAAAATTGGGATATGGTTCTTACGTGTCTGTCTTTTTCTTTTCATCTTCCAGCGCCCGCAGTGTGTGCTGCAGTCTGTCAGTGAGGATCTCAAGCTCTTGAGTCAGTTTATACTCCTCTCTGAACTGCTCTCCCAAAAGAACCAGATCACGGGTAGCATCATGCAATGGAATATCACTCAGATATAAACCTCTTCTGGTTAAATCATCCAAGTTCATCACACTGCAATGTGGAGAAATATATAATAATATGACTACAATTAAACTTGCCAAAGGAGCATTTAAAACTCAAATGAAATCAGAGGCTGCTGAATAACAGATAAAAAGACTACAGTTCTGAACCTGTGATGAGCTGTACAACATATCCTTTCTACAGAATACCTTATTTGTGATCATTCATGTCAACCCATGGCTCTTGATTTTCGCATTTAAATATAGAATTCTCATTGATGAGTTCCATGAACATATCAAATGTACATCCTTTACTACACAGATAAAAGTGAGATTATGTTAAGATAACCTCTTCTCTTTGTTGTCATCCACTCTCTCCCTTTTACAGAGGAGATTAATGTATCATACCTGTGTAATCCAATGTGATAGTTTAACATGCTCTTAGCTAAAGAATCCTTCCATTCAATCCCCCGTTCCAACCACTTCATCACTACTTTATTACATTAAAACTACTGCAAAAATATATGAATCCACATAGGAAATAAAATTGTAATATATCTTAGCACTCTTCAACTAAGAAACACAGGATAAAGCTTGCAAAAAATGGAATCATGAGGAATTAACATTTGTACAAATGGGCCAATATTTATATTGAGTTATTTAATAATCAGTCAAGTTTTGATGTTGAAATGCTCCTCCCTCTTCTAGTATAAACACATCAAAGCCAGTTAAATAAATACTTGAACCAATTAATTTCTGTAGTACTACTCTCATAAGAATTCTTAAAATGAGCCATTGAAAATTGAAGATCAGTATTATAGAATCCTTTAAGTTTAAAGTACCTTGGTGAACAAAGAAAGAGAATGCTGTCTGCTTCAGGCAAGTAGATCATTTGCCCTTTCAGGCGTAAGCAGCTGATTTCTGTGCCAGTCAGTTCATCTTCACACTCCAGCTTTTCCACATCCAACAGCCCCTCCTGGTGATGAAAGTCACAATTGTATAAGGGCAATAGTGTGTTATGCACCAGGTCAAGTGTGTAAGTGCATTCACTATGAAGGCAGTCAGAACATTTGGAATAGACTTTAAGCCTACATTAAAACTCATCTAATTTCTCATTGGAACACCATATATTATCCATACTTTAATACTGTGATTTGCTACCTCAAAGACACAAAGCATGGTATCTTTCTTATGTTATTTTCATAACTTCTTGTTTTCTTCTACGTTGTTTCTTAGCAATAGTTTGACAAAAGTATTGCCTATTCTATGAAGTTCTATCTGTGCCTGGGAACATCTCCAAGAAATCTTGTTGGTTTCTCTCAGGCACAGTTTTCTATAAATAAACAGGCTCCTTGATGTAGGAAGTGCTACACTACATGATTCATTTGTTCAGATCACCTGCCTCATCTCCTGCCCTCTCTAGAGAAAAGGAAAAAAACTTGTGTGTGAATGTAGGGGCCCAAGCAAGAACACATTTCATATTTGTCTCTTACATTATTATGAAGCAAAAGTAAATGTAAGTAGCTTTCTACATTTTCTTTGGTACAATGACATATAATGGATTGGACCCTTTCAAAGAAAGAATCAGACATGAAGTATATTTAATTCACCATTCCTATAAAGCATTCTATGTAACAACTACACACATATTCATACCTGTGACTTTCTCTTGGCTCAAGACTCAAAAGGGTCTGAGCAGAGAGAATTTTCTCTGAAGACTTCTGAGTTTTTGGCACTTCTTCTTATCTCTTCAAAGCATACTTACTGAAAGAAAAGCCAGGGAAATATTGTCTAGTTACCTTAGTCCTCAGTACAAAGACTGTATTGATATGTGAGAGGATTCCATGGAAACTAATATCAATATGAGGCCGGACCAAGGAGAAAACTGACAACAAACTGCAATTTCCTGGCTGCAACTAGAATATTAAAAAAAAAAAAAAAAGACAAAAAGGATTATTATGTTTTATAATAAAAATATACATGGAGTAATTATACTCAATTTGCTTAGATGACAAAACTGAATGGAAGAGAATATACACTTTATGCATTTCTCCACTAAATCACAAGGTGTTTAAGTTATGGATTTTACACTGGAAATATCCTAACTTCAAAGTGCAATTCTAGTCTGCAAGATGACTTTGTAATATTGTGTTAAACTATTACACTTGTTATTCGTTAAACCTTTCCCATTCTACAGTAAAAACACTTTCCAGTGTTTCCATCCTAAGTGACCTCCTTCATACTCCCCTTTCAATGAGCCACGGTATGTAAAGCATCAGCTCTGATAATACGGATTCTGACTGCCATCCTCAGTAGTCTGAATAGGTATAGCTGTTGAGAGAATGCCTTCGGGAAAAATCTGGCAGAGCTACCTACAAAGCTCTTTTTTTCGAATCTTTCTGGAAAATTCTGAGAGAAATCACCAAAAAACAAATTCAGGAAAAAGCTAACAACGTAAAAATGCATTTTAAAACTACATCAATGATTCAGAAACAACACAGTATATGCAGCATTAGTCTTTACATACTTGTAAAGAAAATTTGATGGTTTGTCATCTTCTCTTTTGCTTTTCTCCTTTTACTGCTTTTACCTGTTGCTTATTTTTAGAAGCACTGTCAGCTCTCAGAAGCCAGAACTGAGGTATCCACATACATACAGAATATAAAATATTAAATGAACCTCTGAGTACCCTTTTACTGTAAATAACCAGAGGATTTACAGCAGCAGCTGCATTCAGTTCAGAACACGCATATATATATCACAAACTTTGTTTGGCTTATCTTAGTTAATACTGATGCTTTTGATGCACAAGTTAAGAAAGTATGACACAATTTCTGTTATTCTGCTCTTTAGTTATCGTGCATCTGATATCTTAAGTATTTGAAGGCATTACTGTCAAGTAATACATATAGAATCTGTACCTGCTGCTAAATTATACAGCAGAACGGGCAAGACCATTATCTTGAACCCCAAGCCAAGTTACACCATCTCACATCCACTTTAAAGAGCTATCTGCCACTTTCACAGTATATGTAGCTCGGAGTGAGCTAAGAGAAAGAATCAGTTGAATTGTGGGGATGGCCAGATTTTCTCTGCTCAAGCTTATTCTCTTACTGCACATGGACTCAATCATAAAGAACAGAGTTGTTGTAGAATCAGGGCTATTTTCACAGTCCTTAATCAAACAAAAGAAACACAATGCAGCAAATATTATACACTTACATGGGAATTCTGTTCAGACAGAGAATTCTAAATCTATTTTATTAATCTTTATAATTAACCTGTGAAGCATCCAGCATTATGAATCTCTATGACTATCCATGCATGCAAATCATCTA
Source organism: Corapipo altera (assembly GCF_003945725.1). Taxonomy (NCBI): domain Eukaryota; kingdom Metazoa; phylum Chordata; class Aves; order Passeriformes; family Pipridae; genus Corapipo; species Corapipo altera. The sequence continues at coordinate 18,121,306 of NW_020884876.1, forward strand.
ACCTGTGGAAGGACTCTGTATATAGCATTGCCACACTGCGTCACCACCAGATCTCTGTCAAATATTATGTGGAAAGGAAAGGCCTTGCAGAAAGTATAGGGACTGATGCGAGACTCTTGGGTACCGTTTTCTTCAAATCTGTCAAGGTCTTCATAGTAGTCCTCTTCTTTAGACTCTTTCTCTTCAATTAAAAATTGAATGTGGTCACACTCCTCATTTCTCTGTTGAATAACCTGGAAAAATGAAGGAAAAATGAAAAACTGAAAACTACTACTCATTAGTAACTGGAATGCTACTATGAAGACAGGAATGTATTTAGAGCAGAAAGATGAATTCAAGAATTATATTTGCATATTGAAAAATACTGTATTATAATGAAAATTTCTGATTTTAGAATCTTTATATTTCCAAGTGAATAAGTATGCCTTTGCTTAGCCACAGTTGCTCTCTGCAAGAACAAGATATTGAGATCACCCAAATACAATGTATTAAGCCTGAGTGAAATGCACATTCTGAAATCAGGGGTCAAAGCTCAGGTTATGCTTGCTCTTGGCACTTACCAGAAAACAGGATGCTCCCCTTCCCTTGACCCTGTGGTGAGTTTTGAATTACACAGATCACTTGAATTCTTATTTTGATCAAAGCTGTTTGCAAGGTTTGTAACACAACAGCAAACAGTGCTGACCAGAGGATGGGCATTTCACGGACAGCAAAAGGAAAGGTAGCTAGAAGAGATGTTTGAATATACAGTCCTTACATATTCCAGCCCACTGTAAGTTCAAAGCCAAAACACAAAACTAAAAGCAAGCACAATCTTCTCTGGGCTTTATTCCATATTAACTGAAATCATAGCAAAACTAGAGTCATCTACTTTGGTGGAATCTCAAAAAGGTGTCTTCAATACAGCATTTCACACTTCAGTAATTTTACTCAAAGTTAGTAAAAAATATGAAATTAATAGGGATTATTTCGTTTGGAGTGAGAGTCATGTATTGCAGTATAATTAAAGCTAATAACTAATAGAATAACATAATTTACCTTGAGAGGCCAAATTCATTTCTTTTCATGTTTAATTAGATTTAATGACTGGAACAGAACAATTCTACTTACACAGTATTGTTTAGCAGCAAGTTTCTGGAACATGTTGCACTTGATTCTACTTTCAAGTAGAGTCTGATCTAAAGCCACTGAGGCAAAAAAAAAATTTCCTCAAAATCCCTAACGTATCCTGATTCTGCCCTTTAAATATAGTCTTAACCAAAGAGATTAACAGTTACAATATGAAAACAGAATGGATATGCAAAAACACTGCATTTGATCCCTAAAATGTTTAGTTTATTAAATATTTCTCCTCCAAAAATGTCAGAAACACTAACTGATGGGTTGGGGAACCTTTATGTGGTCCTATACAAATAGAGTAGTGTAAAACAACAAAATAATATTTTATTGTGAAATTATGCCTAATTTAAGGTGGCAGTCTTCTTCGTTCTCCTATTTGACTACTCATTTGAAGGAAAGAGATGCTTTTCCAGAGGACAGTTCAGAGCAGAAGCCTGATTTAGGTGCTCTATAGCCATGTGCTGCATTAGTCTCCTCGTTCTATTGCACATGTAAGTAACTTAGAGAAAGATTAGCTACTAAATTTTCCAGGTCATCACAGAATCACACAATCAGAGAATATACCAAGTTGGAAGGGACACACAAGGATCATTGAGTCCCTTAGCCCTGCACAGGACCATCCCCAAGAGTCACACCATGTGCCTGAGAGCATCATCCAAATGTTTCTTGAACTCTGTCAGGCTTGGTGCTGTGACCACTTCCCTGGGGAGCCTGTTCCAGTGCCCAACCACCCTCTGGGTGAAGAACCTTTTCCTAATATCCAACCTAAACCTCCCCTGACACAACTTCAGGCCATTCCCTCAGGTCCTGTCACTGGTCACCACAGAGAAGAGATCAGTGCCTGCCTGTCCTCTTCTACGTCATGAGGAAGTTGTAGACAGCAATGACGCCTCCCCTCAGTCTCCTCTTCTCCAGGCTGAACACAGCAAGTGACCTCAGCCGCTCCTCATATGGCTTCCTTTCAAGGCCCTTCACCATCTTTGTTGCCCCCCTTTGAACGTTCTCCAATAGTTTAATATCTTTCTTACATTGTGGCACCCAAAACTGCACACAATATTCAAGGTGAGGTCGCCTCAGTGCAGAGCAAAGCGAGACAATCCCCTCCCTCAACTGGCTGGTGATGCTTTGCCTGGTGCCCCCCAGGACACAGTTGGCCCTCCTGGCTGCCAGGGCACAATGATTCATATTCAACTTGCCATCAAAGGGTCCAGGACCCCCAGGTCCCTTTCCATGGCACTGATTTCCAGCACCTCATTCCCCAGTCTGTACAAACATCCAGGGTTGCCCCATCCCAGGTGCAGGATCCGGCACTTCCCCTTGTTGAACTTCATATGATTGGTGATTGCAAAGATGTCTGTTTTCTTTACTACTTCTTTTTTATCCTGTTTGTAGATAGGTGTTTTAAGTGCTTTGCTATTCTCCAGTTATGGCATGGTTTTCCATGTGTTCCTCTTCCTTTAAATCACTATCCTTGAAATTGTGAGAGACAATGGCCATACTGAGGATTAACAGAATGCAGTTAGAGTCCTAATTTTTACTTCCTGTCACTCATGCACATTCCCACAGGTTTTAATACTACTGTTATTGTAGCCAGGGATGGCTGGGATCATATACAGAAACTTTTTTAGAATTGTGTAGAATTATCTCTAGAACTGATCTATGCTTCCAGGTAATTTCCAGTCCTGGATCTTACTTCAAAGTGTTGCTTTATGAACTATCTAATCTTCTATCTTATGATTTCATCCACTTCATCGGCAAATTTAAAATAAGCACTTCTGGCCTTTAACGTAATATATTACATTCTGCCTCTTCACCCTTGCACCTGTAAACCCAGCCTAACTGGCCAGATATTTGTCTGGCATAAAGATCTCCACTGGACACTCTGCTAAGCTTAACTAGAATAGAGCTTACCTATTGTTCCATTCTGCAAGCAAAGTTTGCAAGCCACAAAATTTCAGTATCATTTAAATACTGTTGAAGAAGCCTTTGATAAATGCTCGACAAATGAAAGTTCAGTGACAGAAGCAACAAAGCCAGCAATCAAGTCTAATTCTTCCTCCCCCGCAGACTTATAGCTGGTGAAGTGACATCAGTTCACCACATAGAAGAGCTCAATCACCATAGTAACTGCAGTTAAAACTGAAGGGAGAAATCACTCCTGGTTTCAAAGAGAATATATAACATCAAACTGCTAACCTGCCTGTGCTTTCCAGAAGATGAATCTTCAGAGTTTGTCCTTGGTTAATCAAGTGAAAAGTCACACTGATATTTCAGGGAAGGGCAATATAAAGAAAAGTTATTTTAAAGTGACTGTCATTTAATGTATTTGGTGAGCTACACACAAGATATTAAATCTGCAGTACACTGTGATACAGTATGTATAATGAACACATGCTATCTGTTAAACTGCCACTGATGTGTCTACAAGACAAGACTCAGTTCTGTGGATCTGAGTATATCCCCAGGACACACTCATATCTCATCATGGAAGGACAGAATGTCCTTCGACAGGGATCTTTTCACATGAAATTGTGAAGATTAATACAAAATCAGGGAGGTTTTGTCATTTAAAGGTCAATACAGGATGAAATTCTTCATTTCTTCTTATCAAAATTGACTGTGCAATGCTACTTGACAAATTTCACTGCAGTTGTTTCAGAATGATCTTGAGGCAAAGCAGTTCACTGTGGAAATGGCACCACTCTTAGTTTTGCATATCCAAAGTTAAAACTGGGGATGTCTTCACATGGCAGCTGGTTTCAGTGCAGACTGTCTCACTGCACCAAATCCCCAACTCTGGAGACAGTGGAGTTTCCAGCTGCACTTGTGTTAGAATTAGAGACTGATCATGCTCCATCAATGACTTATTGTCATACACAACTAGCATTTTAATGTGGATCAGTACTGCTTGTCCTCCATGACAAGTACCCAAGTAGTTGTGAGGTCAGTGCTCCAGCTGGTCACATCTTGACTTTGTTTCTTATATTACCATTACTAATTAGACAGTCTGAGATTACCATCTTGTCAAGACTTCCCCTGATCTTTTCTCATTTTATATTGTAAAACATCTTCCCTGTGTAAAAGAAAGATTTTAACAGTCTGCTCTCAGATAATAACAAAACTGCAGAAGTGTGTTCTCCCAACAGATATTCGGACTTTGTTGGATTATGTACAACACTCTTTTCCGATCCATACCATTAGTAGCTTTGAGGGAAACTCTGTTCTAACTTCACCTTCACAGGTCACCCTCATTTATACACAAACAACCTCTCACAAGTGAAGCAAGAGAACGCATAGCCAGTAGGCTGCTAACAGAGATCTCATGACAAAGTTCATCACCAGCATCATGATGATTTTTTAGTTATCATACTGAGACTACCAGAACATGAATATTCTTAGTGTGTTCTCAAAGGCAACAACAATTCTTGAGACAATACCTTCTACAAAAATTATATAGCCTTATCTCTATTTGTCTAAAAATGGATTACCATATCAGGGAAGACAAGGCAAATTGGATTTGAATCAAATAATCAATTAATGTCAACTTGGGCTTTTCTGAACTATTCAACTACAATTTTGAATGCAAGTTCAAACCAAATTGCTTTCTTTCCCATGCTAACAAAGTTTAACAGAGACAAACCTTTTTTTTCCTTGCCTTCAGCATACACATACCCAAGGTGTTAAAAGGCACATTTCCTGGAAAAAGGAAGCCCTAATGTATTTTAGAAGAACACATACCTCTGTGTGTGTGTGTGTATAAATATGTGTATATATATATATGTGTATATACAAAATTGTTCTGTGTGAAACTGAAGAAAGGTGATACATTTTCTATTTAGCTATTTCTCCACCTAAAAAAACAATTTGGGACAAAACAAAAACAAAACATTTTTCTCCATATTTATTTTTTCTCTTGTGATCATTATGATTCCTTAAGTTTTCACTGCAGGTTGAGGTAGGTGATCCTCACACCTAGAGTGCTGTGTCCAATTGTGGGCTCCTCAGTGCAAAAGAGAAACGAAGCTACCACAGGGGGTCCACTCGCTCCAGCAAGGGCCACTAAGACAATCAAGGCACTGAAGCATCTCTCAGAAGAGGAAGGGCTGAAGAGTTGGTACTGTCCAGGCTGGAGAAGAGAAGGCTTGGGAGGAGCTCAGCCATGTGCACTAATACCTGAAGGGAGGGGACACAGAGGATGGAGCCAGGCTCTCTTCAGTGGTGCCCAGTGCCAGGACAAGAGGCAATGGGCCCAAACTGAAACAGAGGAGGTGCTGTCTGAACACCAGGAAACACACTTCTACTGTGAGATGGACTGAGTGCTGGCACATGTTGTCCAAAGATATTGCGGAGTCTTCATCCCTAAAGAGAGCTGAAAGCTGTCTGAACATGGTCCAGAACAAATGGCTCTAGGTAGCCGTGCTTGAGCAGATGGGATTGAACAAAATGACCTCCAGAGGTCCCTTCCAACCTCAGACAGTCTGTGATTCTGTCTAATCCATGAAACAAAATCTAACCACTTAATGAAACAAAACCATTATTATTGGAAACAATAAAGGTCTTCTGCCACCTTCACAGAGCCTTGTAATATATTAGACAAATTCAAACAACATTTCATGAAAATATAGACTTAAAAGCATGTATTCTCTAAAGGAGATTTATGTAAGCATTTGCTCTAAACAGACAGAGAAGAAAAGTGGATAATAAAGTATTAACTATCAAATTGCAGATATCAACTTCACAATAATATAAAGAGAACTGCAGAACTTATTGTGTGGATGTAAATGCTTTGGATAAAGAGATTTGGAAGGACAACTCAGGACTTAGAAGATGACTTCCACAATAACATCAGAAACTTTGGGTTAGGCACTGAGTTTTTTATCATTTCAAAAAAAACCCCAATTCTTCCTTAGGTAAAATTCTAATTTAAGTCCAACACAAAAATTTTAAAGAAGAGGCATTGATTGGTCCACAAAAACTGAGGGGATGAAAAGCAACTCCACGGATTTCCTGTGCTGTGCTATTTCAAGCAATGGGTTACTAACAGACTAAAACACAAAAGCATTAATTTACTGAATTATGAGGGAAAGCATAGAGATGAAAGAAGTCTGTAAATTTTCTTCTCCCGTTTTCATTTTTTTGAACAATAAAACTACCCAGTTTTCAAAGTGGAGTTTAAAACCTTCACTCCATACCATTACTGATTAATAGGTGACCTGTGAAGTAATGGTGGTAGACTTTCATTGTCTGTATGGCTAAGTTGCAAATTTTGGCACTCTCACCTTACAGAATCAAGTGGCTGATTAGTCTCTGCTTATCTACCACTGATGTTTCTGAGTACTCATGGAGTACAACGCTATTTAATGTCTTAAAAGCAGCAGAGACAAAAAAAAGTTCAGGGTGGAGGGCATGTGACTTTGTAATAGGGAAAAAATTAAAAACAGGATAACAGACAAAATAAAACACAGACAATATGCACTTTCTTAATTTAGAGGCAATACTATTTTTAGCCACCTATGTGCTTTTGGCTCTGACAGCCTGGAAGAACAGCATGAATTTAAATTAAATTGTGTGTTCACTTACAACAGGTTTGACCAAAAGTATTAAATTTCTATTTACTTACAGTACAACAATAAAATTTCAATAAAAGCCTAAAAAAGTCAAATGAAAATAAGAAGCAAACGTAATAAACATTTAAACCTTGCTGGAATATGTTATTTGTGAGAAGTCCTAGATAGATATCGATACAATCTTCTCAGCAAAGTAACATTCAGACTGAGGACACAGTTGTCAAAAGTTTGTTCTGGAAGCTGCTTTGGACAACCCAGATTTCTCCTCTGCCCCATGGATCACTTTTGTCTCTGCTCAACTCAACTTTTGTCTCCCTCAACTACACTGGCAGAACTCTGACAGAACACTGAACCACATAAAGGAACAGATGTAGGTAAAAATAACCCAGTTCATTTCCTCAGTCAAGTTTATTTTATAACTTGACACCAGCTGGAGAGACATGGCTGAAGAAGCTGTTGTAGGACAAGTTTGAGCACTAAGAGAAAGATGACTGCTTAAGCTGCCTGTGCTACCAAAAGAAATTCTTGTCAAGCAGCAGGTTCAGTGCTTTTGCAGCCAATTTTCCATCATGGTCCGCCTTGTCTTTCTCAACACTTCAAATAAACAGGTATCTAAGAAGAGGATTGTTTTGATTCTGTTGCATCCTTCTGTATCTGATTACTAACACCTGCTGCAAAAGTTTGAAATATGGTTTTCTACAAAACAGGATCTTAACATGGACACAAGTATATCACCACAGTATATACAAGTAGACATTTACTATAAACCTGTACTAGCTTATAACAGGAAAGCTAAAAGACAAATACTCTGATACAGCAGTACAAATATCTTTGTCATTGGACTGCTTGTAAATTTCTTATCTGAGCAAGATCATGTTTTTGCAATAAACTCACAAAACTGGAAAGGATTTTCTGAGCAAGCATACAGTGAAACTCCGCCAGAAATAGAATATGACTAGGGAATAGTTTAAAAAAAAGGAATGCTTCCTGTACCTGCTTAGATGCTTTTCTACTTGATGAAAAGTAGTTTATATCAGTTGCAATATTTCTAACAGCAAAAAGTTTTCATTTTTTTGTTTCCCCCCCACATATATCTGCACCTTGGATCAAGCTGATTTTATACCATTCCATAGGCAAGGTCGATCAATTAAATCTTTCCATTGTTTTGTATGGACATAAAGCAGAAGCCTCTTTCCCATTTCACAAGTGACTGTAGCACACATGACATTATGTCAACTCTGTGACTGAGGAACATTTTTTCATTTCTGGGGCTGTAGGTCCATATCCAGTCACACTCCCACACAATGATAGTATGAAACCCACAAACATATCTTGTTTCTGGGAAGGACCTGGCATGCAGTCTGGGAGCAAAACTCTGCTCGCCAGCCAGGCCTCACCAATGCACATCATCCTCACAATTTGTACGCAGAAGAATCTGGGACACAAAGACAAAATGTCCATGTTCCCACAGAACACAGTAGACAGTAAGAAATATATGCCAAATATAAAATATATGCCAAATAAGCCATACATGTCATCTCCTTCTTTGAATAAGAGCATATTGTGCTGAACTGCTCTCGATTGGGTTTGCCTGCAAATCAGTGCTGGCTTTCTCAGCACATAGTTGATGTGTCCTCAAAGTAACACAAATTATGATGCCTCTTCCTGAGCCAGTACTGATGGCACTGCTTCACAGAAGACAGCAACAATGCAAATTACTGTTTGCCACCACTTTACTTTGGATTTTCTTGATCTCGTCCTAATGACATAAATTTTCAGTGTTTACATCACTTCAGACATTACCTTCATGTCTATTTCTGTACCATGGATCTGTTGAGCTACTGTTTTAATGATTCCAATGACAATATCCTGAAGACCTTCTCTTTCTGAATAGTAATGCAGAATGAGTCCCTTCCCCTTCTCTGCATCAGTGCACCTAAAGGAAGGTGCTCGCATACCCGGGTAAATAGTAGCGAGGTGATCATGCAGAGCATCCAGGTTCTAGAAGAAGAAATTAAAAACATGATTATAAGTCAATCACTTAGTATTTCTGAAGAAATCAAGTACATATTTTGTCTAATCCAAACATCCCCTTTCTCTTACTGCTCATTCTTTCTGTGCATCTGCCTTATTATTTGGAGAAGTGCCATCATAGCAGGCTTTTCAGGTAGGCCGCAACGTTCTTTCTATATACCATGGCAATATTTGGACAATGAATGGCATAAAAATTAGAACTATTAATAATTACTCCAAATAGTAAGAATTCATGCTTTACCATGCTGTATTTTGAAACATTCTTAGGACTAAAGACCTTGTGTGTGATTCTCAATCCAGTACCTCATCCATTTTCATCCCTTCCAATTCTAGTCTCTATAATCTCCTCTTCAGATACTAACATAGGAGTCAAATACAAATAAGCATGTCTGAATATACATAAATCTTTCTCATTATCCATGAAAAAGCCTAGTTCTGACATCATAACAGTCAGCCCAAGTTTACAAGGCCTGACTAAGTTTCAAACTTCAAAGATTTAAATGCTTGAAAGACCAAGCACAAATATGTATTTTCATTGAGAATAATTGAAAAAATCCACAGAATGAACTGAACATATCACAGCTGCCATAATAATGTTTCAGAGAAAGTTTTTCAGGAAAGGGAAAAGATCTATTTTTCCAGCTAATACCCTTGACATCTTATGTATATAACTTTAAATCTTGATCAGACAAATTGTGATCTGGAGAGTAAAGCTAAATTATAAATTGATAGGCATACCTAATAAGAACATTAAAGAGAATAATGAAATCAAAATCACACTTAAAACATAACAATGATCCAACTTTGATTGTGAAGCAATTATCAAGACTCCAGTTTGCTACTTATTGTGTATTTAACAGAAAGAACAAGCTAGTTTGTGGGATAGTGTTGCAACCCACATAATGCTTTACTTTTGTTGTAAAATTTATGCAACTTCTTTACAGTTTAAGTCCTGAACATTACTGCACATTTTAAATGTTGTTCTCTCACCGCCCTGCAAGTAACTGCTACCACAAGGCTTTGCATATTGTTTTCTGCCAGCACAGGAAGTGAGGTGAAAATATTTTGCACTGTGGTGTCTGGGCCATTCTCCACCTTTAACAAGCATCTGTCAATCATCAAATTTGTGGAAGAATACTGAACTTAATTTCACGTGAGCTGTGAAATGCTTGACCAGTTGCCTCTTCTGGAGGCCTCCAGAGGAAATGAGACTCCTAGAAATGAATTCCGTGGGATGCACTCAGCCTGAAACTTCCTCCTTCAGTTTTTTAGCATGTTTCAAATCCATGGTTTTGTTGCTATATCAACATCTCCAAATTAAAACTCTGAGAGGCAACAATCCAGGAGTCAATTCATTCCAGCTGCTAGTGGGCATTCAACAGCAAAAAACATAATGCTTAAAGGCAAATTCTGTAAGATCTTTGCAGGGTTCAAGAAAACGAAATTGGAAGAGATTGCTTTGAAAGAGTGTGAATGAGAAAAGAGAAAAAGAGATGACTGGCTCTGAGAGATTGCCCCATGATCTCCTTAACAGTGCAGAATTTCGGTTTCAATATATGTGCCTCAGAAACAGCCAGGATACACCAACCTTTTGGAAAAAACCTCTTAAGGAGACACATGGGAAAAGACAATAATCTTCCAGTTACACAGTCATCCACAGCAAAAGAAATTCAAAAGGAGTTTGTTATGGGAAATGGTCAATGACAAGGATAGAATTTTTATCAGATGGTTTTCTTAATTATTAACACAAATCTGGCACAAGTGTGGCTAACAACTGGCAATAGTCCCATTCTGCAAAACTACTTTTCTACTCTTCTACCCCGTTACTGATGACTTTGTCCAAGCAGTGTCACAGGTGAGTCCATGTGATATGCCTTTCAGTTTTTGCTCTCTAATCATCCCGAGTGGGAGGCTTGTAGCTTATTTTATTCAAAACCTCACTCCAATACATAGTCAAAAAGCAGTAGACATCTTCTTCCAAATCAAGGAGCTGAAATCACTCACAATTAGATATTGTCATTGCTACTCCTATATTTTGTTATGTTTGATCCATTCTAAATTGATATTGCAGCTTCTGGAAAAACAAATGTGTATTTTTTCCTAGTATGTTCACCTGCTGTGAGCCAGAGGTGCAGTCGGGAACAGATAACAATAGGTTAAGTTCTCTCACTGAATTCTTGTCTCCTAGACTGCCCAGATGTATGCTAGAGCTTGTGCTGGGACAGAGACACTAATTCTAGAGCTTTGTGGAACAGTGGTCAGCTCCATGGTGAAACACTAAGGGATTTCCAAGCAAGAACAACCAGTGATACTAAATCAGGCATGATCCTGGCCCATGTAAAAATGCGAGTTGTGATTGGCACCTGAATTACAAAGATATGCTGTTCAGTGCTGTGTGGTACAGAGCATCTGGAAATTTATCTAAAAGAGAATTACTCCTCTGAATTTTGTTACACTGCAATAATGAACAACTAAGTAGCTATGTAAATGATTCACTACATGAGAGAACTAACAACTACTCCAGTGTTTGATTTTCGTTCAGTAGAAAGCTATTGAACTTAACATAAAAGCCCACTCTGGGTTCCTCAGGAGGTACCTCTTTTCACCACTGCTTCTCTTTGATGCAGTGCCTTTCAATACGATTTGCAAAATTTTCACATCCATGTTATTCTTAGGAAGTAAAAATATTCGATTTAATTGCCCTTTTTATTTTCCACTTTCACGAAGCTTGAAGTACTTGTGTTTCAACTATGAATAAACTAAATTTTCTTGAGATGTCAAAGGAAACAAATATAAATACAAGATTTATTTTCACATACTTAAAAAATCTGCAATCCTCAATTATTTTATATATCCTGGACTCAGTACAGATTTCAAGAAGAGCCTTTTGGAACTCTATTACGTATTTTAAGAATCTGACAAAAGTTCAGGACATTAAACTAAATCTGCACTTATTTTTATAACAGGTACATAAAGTAGTTTCCTGACCTAATCTGACTGCTGGAATATGCAAAAGTAATAAATCACAGATGACACTGATTTTCTATCATAATAAAAAGCTAAAAAGTACACTTTTGGCACAGCTACTAGTACATTAGTCCTCTTAACATTTACAGAAGTATATAACAGCCAATATCCTCTGTTAATACTGATATTCAAACAAAGCAGCTTAAAATACTGTCATTACAAGAATATAAATGTAAGTCATTCCTGCTTTTACAGATGTTTGGTATGCTTATCAAATGTGTCCAATCTTTCTATCATCACACAGTAAGGAATGAAAATAGAAGTATACTATATGGAAAAGAGCATAAGTGAAAGGAATAGGGAAGGACTGACCCATATATAAGAAACCAAAGCGATGGAGCAATGGGTCAACTACACTTTCTTTTTCCTCCTCCCCTATTTTTGCTCAACCCTAACTGCAACTTCATTACATAAGTTACCTTTAAAAATTACATTTATCTGAAGGCTGGCTTTAAGGGCAGCATGTGAATGAAGCTATGAAATATACAGGACGTCACATCCCATAGATAGACAGTGGTTTACAGATCACACATGATATGGACACATTGGAACACACACATATCCTGTCTGCCCAGCAACTACAATTCATGGGATTTTTACAAGAAGTCTAGGTTGACTCCATCCAGGATGCTCTGGAATGATGCAGGTTTAGGGGCAGGCAGTTAGACACAGAATATTCTAGTAACCCAGCAAACCATGCATTCTGCTTATTCACATATTGCTGGGGAGATTTTAAAGGTACAGATGACAAGAGGCTGCTAAATTTTCAGCAAAAATCAATAGAGATTTGACACTCAGCTTTTGGGCAATCTCCAGTTCAGTGCTCTTAAACTCATTACAGTACACAGTTCTCTCCAAGAGTGATATAGATCACAAATCTTAAATCCAAAGTGCTTTTAGAAGTGATCAATTTTCAGGTGACAAAAAAAGGGAAGGCCATTTTTTTTCTACACTTAAAAATAACACTTTAGAGAAGTCCCTACATTTCTACATTTCTTCCATGCTATTGAAAAATCATTTTCGTTTTGTTTTGGTTTATAGTGCAGTATCACATTGTTCTGCAATTAGGAAAGCACAAAAATTGACTTAAACACTGCTGCTTTATCTCACCCTCAGTTTATGGATGAAAGATAATGTCTTAGAGATAAGCTGTGTATGAGCCTTAGCTTTGTACATAACATACAATTAGAAATAACCATTATCTATAATTAGTCAGAGATAACTTAGAAAAAACACCCTACAAATCTGAAGACCACATTTGCTGTTAGCATAAACAAGGTAAGTCCTTTCACTTAACACCCTTCCCCAATTTGCTGCATATGAAAACTCCTGTTCTTCTGTTAACTGAAATAATTTGGCACCAAATTCTTACCTGCAAAAACTCTCTGACATTTGAGCCCAAGACACGTAGAATTGTATCATAACCAGATTCTTGACAAAACACAAAAAACATCTTCCCAAACATTTGAAGAATTTCCCCAGCATTTAGATCTAGTTAAGACAGGAAAATATGATTCAGTTTGAACACTGTATTTCACACACTTCGCTTATTACTTTACCCTTGTATTCATAAACGAGAAAGACAGTACCTAAACTCTACCCAGATTCAGAGGTCTCCAGTAAAAGAATAGCAAGATTCAGGATTCTTATGGCAAATAACGAGTATTCAATACAGGAATTTTGTTAGGATTTATCAATTACCATTATTACTTCACCACATTGTGAATTTCATGCATGTATAGTATTTTAGATTTTGATACGGACAATAAATCACTACTTAAAATTAAAGGAACTCAGTTGTTAGTAGTGCTCACCTCAGGAGAGTTAATTCTGATTTACAATAGCATGAAACCACATCAGCTTCTCCAGTTCAACATTACTGCAGCCATCACAGTCTTAGAGGTTCTTGGCTAACTAGTAATGCAGAATGATTTCATACCACACTTGGGTCTGCAGACAGAATAATGCTGACGGGTAAAATTCTACCTTTCAAATTCTAGACCAGAGCTCCAACAATTGAAAATGAATGCAACCCAAATCAGTGGCTGATATGAAATGAAATGTGCCCATGTCACAAATGTTTTTGTAGCTCAGCATGCGTGTTCAGCAGAGATCAAGGATTAATTCAGTCATTCATTCACTCACTGCTCTTGCAGTAGTGGTTGAAACCTGGGTGTATTGGCAAAGTACTTGCAGCAGTACATTGTTACTTCATGACTGCTTGTAACACTGCCCATCCTCTGTGGATGAGGTATATTACTTCACTTTAAAATGGAATACTTTGGAAGTAATAAAAATAATTTCAAGGAATAAAAGGAATAAAAATATCTTAAGAGAAATAAAAAACCCACAATCCTTTCTTCTTAGATGTTAAAAAAAATCTCTCCTTTACTAATACTCTGCTTTCACTTCCCCTTTAACAATAGAACACAGATTTGGCAGGGAGGAGAGGTATTACCTTTTTTGTGATGAGGGGGTAAGAAGATATCTGTATTACTTACTAAGAACCTTGCTTGCAGCTGCAACCAGGTCATAGGTTTTGGAATCATCATAAATTATTCTGACCAGAAACTGTCCTTCTTCATCCAGCTGTGCCTCCTTCCTGAAGAAAACAGAATAAAATCTTTTCACCTAGGGGAGAAGTGCCATATTGAAAAAGGTCTTTTAAATAAAATAAGTTTTTAGGGTTACTAAAGATAGAAAATTAGAAATAAATTTGTTCCATATCTCAGTCATTAGTGTACAATACAAATATCTCAGACCACAACTGTTCCGAAAATAATAATTAGTTATAATAAAATAAAAGCAATTTTTCAGTACAGAGCCTCAGAAAGAAATTGCTGAACTGATAAAGACACAATTTGCATTTTAAAAGAAGGGAATATCCAATAATGCAGCCCAAGACAGGCTCTTCAAACACTTCTTAAGCTTTTTCATTCCATCCAGTTTTAATTACACTTTATTTACAATAGGTATGGGATGGTTTTAACAACCATTTGCACATATTTTCAGAGAGGAATTTAAAACACAGATACAGGTACCAAATCAATTATCTTTTTTCAGAATTCTGCACATGCCCACTGAACAGGAAAAAAAAGATGCCAAGATTTTGCAAGGCCTTGTTCTCAAAATGCACATCAATTCTCATGAGTAAAGTATCACCACTTAGGTATATCACAATAAAAATACACATTTCTTCACTAAAGGAAACAAGTCCCAATCCCAGGTTCAATACAAGACTCATGCATATGTCTTGTGCACAGTTACTACTGATACTAAGTCAAAAAGCAAAACAAAATGACTTCTTAGTTTTTCAGGATTATTTAGTATTCTTTTCAACTTGAACATGGAGTCAGCAGCTTGTCCAAAAGGCAGCACAACTCTGTAGGCGAATTTTTTCATGAGAAAAAGAAGTTGATCCCACTAGGTAACAAACTGTTGTGCCTTCCAAGCCTTGCATTTGACACAAGGGAGTTTCCAGGGAGGTCCACAAGTGCCTTTCCCCCTGTTTTACCCCACCTGCTCAGCACAGGAGCCAGGCCACTGGTGCTGTAGCAGTGGCTGAGTCCCAGCTCTTGGGAGGAGGACAGGGAGCACCTTCCTGGGCAGGCAGACCCCAGGACCCTGAAGAGCCAGGTGCCCCCTGTGGTTGGTCCCACCATGCATAGGGCATGCCCACGGATACGGCCCTGACTCTGCCCAGCTTCAAGTCAAGTCATATTCTGTATTTGCTCTTTTTTCCCTTGCATGTTCTCCTTCAGCAAAGAGAGGTGGATGTGCAGGGAGGACACAGTGTGGTCTCTGATGAAGTCATGCCCTGTTTGTTGAAGTCCTCTGGCAAATGAGTACAGTCTCCTTTTTCAGTATATTTTTTAAAATAAGTGTTCATCTTCTGTAGTGTTGCCACAGAATGGGTCTCGATAGAGACATTGTGCTTTGCAGAAATAGTAACAAAAGAAAAGCCATCTGTAGGTACTCATGCTGTAATTTATGTACCAGAATGAATTAGCAAAACTAATATGATCATGGATGGCATCACTAGTATATTTGCAGGTGGAGGGTCACAGCTACCTCATTAAAAAGAAATTATACCCTTAATCTAAATGCATCTCTATGCTGCAGAACACTTCTGAAGTCAAAAACATCAAAGAGACAGGAAAGTCTACAAGTGATTTACTGAATCACACCTTCTTATATCACACCCAAAAAAAATTAGTACCGGAAGTTGTTCTTCAGAAAAAGCTTTAGAATTAGAAAAACAATAACAAAGGTAGATTATGAGGTAGGTTTTATAAAAAACTAAGCACGTGGGATGCGAATCAAGACATTCATCTACTTGGTACTAGAATAATCATTTTTCTAATGTACAAATGAAAGAGAACCATGAGTAAACAATTATTTACTGTACTACGGTGACGAAGGGCTTTTACCAAAGTAGGACAGAAATGATTCCTTAGATAATGTTCAAACCTCCAGCTTAAGAGCCAATATTTCTAATTGCTCTGAATTTTTCTTGGTCATCAGAGGAATTATAAGCATACAAAACATAGATTCTAAACCTAGTTTGTAAAATTCTGCATCCCATTTTACATCAAACTCTTTCTCTCAATCATCATAACATGATCAACCATTAATTAAAATCAAAGACTTTGACAGAAACTCAGATTTTATTTTTCTAAAGTGGGCATAATTTATTTTAAAAATTAAATAATACAAACTAATAATGCCTGAAAACAATTCGTTTACAGATGTAATGGAATTATCCATCCACACAAACAGAAATATTTTCTGTGATACTCTAGGAGAGGTCTGAAAATTAAGTACTCTTGTTCATCTTAAAACTGCTAGATGGCAAATTGTACTGCTGAGAAGGCCTGATTCCAATCTCATATGGCAGTATTCTATTGACCTAAATAAAATGACTCATCATTTAACCCTCCAATTAGTAATCATCAGTCTTTGATAATCTGTTCATTTATCAATGGATGTCTGGATTTCTTTTTCCTCTTCATCTTCCTTTAATCTTGCTCATCACATTCTTCCCACTGATCAAAAATTATACATTGTTTTTATATTTTAAAAATATACCTAATTTTGTTATTAATTAATGAAGTACTGTAACTGTTACTTGAAATAAACATTTTATGCTCACTTTAAGAATGATGACCTAAAAATAAGCTAAGCAGTTTTCCTAAAGGACTATGACAGGGCAAGAGGGGAGGTGAGAATAAATATCCTATACAATTCTACATAAAAGGAACATCATTCTCTATCCAATGACACAAAAAATATTATAATAAACTCAATGGGGGGTCTTTATTTTCATGTTCCAAAATATTTTCACATTCCAAAATAGTACTTCTGGTCCTCTTTCCCCACCATTCTCTGAAAACTTCAGATCAGCCTCCAGGATATCAAGTCTCACAGATTCCCGAAGACAAATCCCATGCCACATATTCCTTCTTTTACTAAGCAGAAGGAGAGCTGGAGTTGCTAGCGGGAAATGATGTCTTGAAACATATGAGGTAGTCAGAGACAAGAAGGTAGAGTTTACAGTTTTCCTAAGAATGGAACTGAAATGAATATAAGAAGAGAAAACCATCTTGATTCTTTGATTCTCTTAACATGGTATGTATCTGCAAGTCAGCCACAATTTGGAGGAAAGTTTGCAAAGGGTGAACAAACTTTCCCACATCCCTGATGCATGCTGTGCTTTCGTTTAGTCTCTCTGATCTCAGCCAAACCACAAAGGATAACATGCACATCTGGAAAAGCAATGAACATCCTCAAAAATACTGCATACTTGAACAATTCAGTAGACAGAGATTCTGTGTGTGAGAATTCTCTCTATGAAAAATTGACCCAGATTCATGATGCTGATATCTCTTGTTTCAAAACTACTTACATTTCTTTCCAATTATATTGACTGGAACTTTTCCTGTTTGCTTCTCTGTGCCAAGTCATGGTTTTTTTCTTATTTTCTTTGTCCAAGTTTTTCTTCAGTGTCTGCAATTTCCCTGAGCCATCACTCTTTAAAATTACCACTTCCAATTTCAATGTCTATTCCATTTAATTATTTTAACCATTTTGTTTTTCTCCAGTTTACTGAAGATCCTTTGGATCACTCAGCAGCCATCTTCTCTGTAACCTTAATGATGTATTTCCCTTTTTTGATAAAGGTAAACAAAATTTTCTACAAAATTTGTCAATGGAAATATTTATTCCTGCAGGAGATTACACTCCTCAGTGACACAGGCAAGTATCTTTGCTTGTCCTACAAATATGGCAAATACCATGACACTGTCTAATCTAAACCTGTGTCAAAAGATAAACTGCCTTTTTAAAGCCCCCATTTGAAAATTATTAAATTCCAGAAGTTTTCCTCTACCTTTTCAGGTCCATTCCTTTCCATACCTCTAAGATCTCCTGTGGAGATACATCCCAACAATTTAGCTAGATGCTGAGCTGAAATATAATTCAGTTAGATATTTGTCTTTCTGTATTATTTTTCTGCTAGATGAATTTCCCGGCCTGCTTCATCACCGTTGCTGTGCACACAGAACATGTGGCCAGACAGAGTGACTGAGGACAGGACAGGAGGTTCAGTGAAGTCAGTTGAAGAGAAATCAGTAAATTCCCCTGCCTCTGGTGAGCTGGGTCTGCAGCTTTTGAAGCCCTTCTTCCTCCCTCAGTAATCTGACAGCACTGAGAATTTCCAAAAGTCTTTCTATCTGAAATATTAGTTTTGAGACTAAATGTTAAGGGGACATGCTGTCGAAAGCTTATCCAAAATGGTCACTGCAACGTGAAAGCACTCCTATTTTTACAGAGGCACTTGTCTTTCAGCAAGTCTACAAAATAGCAGATCCTCTAATAAACTTGTTTCAGAGACCACCATAGCTATCAGCACCAGAGAGGCTGACCACCACACGGTCACCAGCAGCCTAGGAAATAGGAATGGGCAATACCTAAATGGTTTCCTCATGGCTGCACTTTTCTCTCCTAAGTACCTGACCTCTACCTGATTTATCAAAGCTTCCTGCATTTATACTAAGACTGGTTCTACAACAAGGGTGATATGAAGAAATATATGACAGTGTTGTGAAAACTCTTACAAGTAATACTGAAAGTGTGGCTGCTTTGTCATCTTTGCAGAGCTGATGTGGTTGGTTGTCCATTAACAGTAATTCCTACAATGTTACATAGCTGTATTTAACTCCATAACCTGAGTACCACATATGAAAACAAAACTGCCTATGTGGAAAAAGGGATGGCTACAACCCCAAATATAAGAACTTTAAAAGACCAGAAGGCTGCAACTGTTCCCATCTGAACAGCTTCCCTTTCCTGGCTGACAGATGGATCATGAGCCAGGATTAGAACTGCAATATAAAAAGGCATCCTTAGATGCAAAAAATTTACATTTGGCTGACCACATTTCACAGAAAACTTCATAATCCATAGCTTTACAAAAAAACTGTGGCACTTCTCTGGAAATGTTTTGCTGCAGTCTTTAATCGCAGTTTTTGATGAGATAAAGTTATGGGAGGAATTAACATAGTTCTGCTGTTTTCTGCAGACTGCAGTGTTTGATCACAAAGACATTAACAGCAATAACAAGTTGTTGGTTTCTTAAGGACTTGACTGGAAACAAGCCAAAAGTAACAAGCTCTGGCAAATTCCCAAGCCCTGGTTAATTCTTTAGTGAAGTAGCCGCATTACAGTAGCAAACTTTTAACTTTTGTGTGGCCTTTCTTTAAAAATAACTTCCAAGTCAAATAGAACAGAATTTACAACTAATTTCTCATTTACATTTCTAGAGACAAAAGAAGCATGGGGTTTTCTCCCCTGTAAGTTTCTGTTCAAAACCTTCAAAAATCCCAGGATTCTAATGCTCTTGCCCAAGTTGACTCCTGTCACATGAGATGTGATATTTCATGGTTCAAAACTTACATCCTATGACATTCCTGTCCTAACTGCTATGGTCTGGCAGCCCGTTTTATTTACTCTGGACTAATTCTGAATGATTACACAGAGCTATTTGAATTGTGGGAAACAAAGATTCCAGCCCAGACTTTTCTAAAATGCTTTTGTTTTCCTCCAGAATGTTTGTATTATCCAGGTTAATGTGAGGCATTTTACTTGGGAAAGAAAAGAACCTTAATCATTGCACCACGGAAAATAACACAGCTATACAGAGGCCATTTTTCACATACAGATTTGACCTTGACATCACTGGAGAAATTCCTATTGAGTAGATCAAAGAAGGATCAAGGCTTAAAGTAGTCTTTCCTCCATCAGTCATGCTAACACCCCCCACAAACTGCTGTTGATCTACCGGCACAGGACAGTGTTACAAGTGATACAATGTGTGTACAATGGTCCCTTTGAAAATCTTTCCCATTGTGCAACTAGTTTAGTATTTGTAAACACACCACTAAAGTTAAAGGTAATGTTAATAATTCACAGAAATGGATGAAATGTTACGTGTGGACAAGCATTCCAACCAAAACTATTCTTAAAATCAGAACAGATCCTGCACTTCAGATTTTTAAACCACAGATTGCGCACATTTTTATTTCTCACAGAGGAAATATTTTCTCTATTTTGATGTAGTTAGGATTACTTTTGCCATCTTTTCAGATTTTATAGGCAACACAGATAGACAAGATGTTATGTCAGGTTGGTCTTACTTTTATAGCCCATTCTGCACAAGGTGAATTTTAATGTAGTTTTTCAGTCAGACTGTAGCATTTAAAGGGAATTTGAATAAATCATAATAAAGAAGAAGATTGCTGCTGTTGAACCTTTTTTATTCCTGTGAAGTAGGACTTGCTACTCCTACCCCTGTAGTCAGTCAAAAAGTTCTAATTTAAAAAAATTCTTACAGAAAAAGAACCCTTCCCATTTGCAGGCAGTAAATATAGAGGAAAAAAAAACCAGTACAAGACTGCACTACTTTGCACCCTGAAGATGCACAAGCATCTCTGTGATACAACATTACTGTTTAGAAGCTGTTGCTGTCACTTTAACAGATCATCCAGTGTCCCAAAAGCACAACTGTATCTCCTCCTATCAAAACTCCAGTCCAAAGTGCACGCACTGGGTGTGTCACCTGGAACACACCACAACAGAACCTAGTTCCAAGACCACCTCTAGGACTTCTTCCATGATAGGTATTGTTTCTGTTGGGACTTTTGCCACCATTGTGCTTCGTTATTCCTGGTGTACCAAGGATGGAAAAAGTGCTCGTTAAATTGAAGAGATCAGTCAAAACAATGACAAAATAACACTACTGCACTTAGAAACACAGCATGGTTCTGATCTCACTGATAGGCCAAGTCAAGTTTAATTCCGTTCCAAGAGCAGCACTATTAAATGGGATTACATGTGTCAGAACTAAAGATGGTATCTGTGAAACCAGAATCATAGTTTTTGCATCTCATTTACATTGAAATGGTAAACTCACTGCTTACTATATTACTTCACAGATGGTTGGTGTTTCCAAAATGCTTCCCATCTTTTTTTCATGTATTTCACAAAGATTATTTACTAAAAACTATTAAAAATATTGAACCACTCTTCCCAAAAGGAAAAAAAGAAAATAGACTTGTAAATGTTTTGGATGGTCCAGATATATTTTAAAACACCCAGCTGGGGAAAACATAAATTATATTAAGTTACAAGATTAAATAAAAACGGGAATCTGTCCAGGAAAATGACGTTCTGGGTAAAGTAAATAGGTGTATTTATAGAATTCAGAGTTCTGAGCTATTTCCCAGCTTTACAGGCTGGATATGAGAGTGTTTAATGTAGGATTTCAAAACAAGATAATCCTAGAAGATACAGTTAAGAAAAGTACAAGTTCTTTGCTACTACTACAAATATTAAAAATATTATTAAAAATATAGACCTAGTATTATTTTCCTTCCTTTTACGTAAGTGGACTAAAAGGAATGGTATTTACAAAATACTCTTTCAAGTATTTAATTTGTAAGAGCAAGCAATATGTTTATAACACCTGTTATCCTGACAGGTCTAAAAGCACTTAATTCTAGGAAAACAGCAAAGCATCTGAAAGATACCACAAGAACACTCACACAGTGTTTCATAACATGCCACTGCTTCCTCTTAGCCAGCTTTTTCCCAGGCAAATTAAAGCATTTGGCATCCACTCAGTTTAAACTCCTGACCTCCGAGCAGGTCCTTCCGGTGTGAGGAACTGAAGGAGTAGGCAGTATAGTGTCCTGACCCTAAAAATCCTGTAAATAATAACCTCCAGACCCATGAAGAATCATTTCTCCAGCATAAGTTTAAAAAAAAAATAAACTTATAAAATGCTGCTTAGAGCTTCAGAAGAGTATGAAATAAGGACTTAGAAACATGAACAATAAATGTTCCTACTTAACACCACTTTCTGGACAAAAACTCATTAATGTTAAAAGCGTATGAATTTTAAAAAAAATCTATTGCCCCTTCACCACTGATGGTTTTCCAAAGTCTCTTTCCGACATCTATTTAAGTAATCTGTATTTTTTTCAAAATTGTCACAAGACTGATTGAACAGAACACTCTGTCTTCAGCACTGGGTAAACTCTCATGGTGCTAAGGAGGCAGCAAAAACTCAATTTTCATGTTTTTTCACAGATCACTGCAATTAATTACAACTGATTCATACATGACCCAAAATAAGAATGGACATACAGTCTAAAACTCTAGTGAATAGTCTATTTTCTTCATCAGTGTTTTTTGTGAGAGGACAATTAAAATAATTAACATGGTATGTCTGCAACATTACCAAGTATGAAAGAATCAGTAATTTAGGTAAACTGTAAAGTAAGCCTTCTTTATAATAAATTAGTTGTGGACTGGGAAAGGGAAATACCGATCAAGCTCAGAGCAGTTCAACCAAGCAAGAGAGGAATCACACAGGACTGACCAACACCACTGCAATATACAGGTATACATGTCCATGTGGCAAAACCCATAACCAACTTGTTTACCACCTGGACTTCTTCTACAGTTCCCTGGAGGAGAAGTACATAGGAAAGGAATAGCAAAGCCAGAATTTTGATGGTAGAAATCCCAAAGGCACTAATAGCATAAAATAAAATTGAAGTCCTAGGCACACATGAACCTACACTTAGATATTTAAAAGGAGTTTGGCATCAAGATTCTCTTGCAAATCAGCCCTTGATGAGAAATACCAAAAATCACTGGAAGGCTTTTCACTCGCTTCAGCTTCACGTGATTATTAGCTGAAGTGACACACCTCACATTTTTTACACTTATTTGATTCTTATGTCCAGTTTAGTTTGTATGTTTACTGCCAGACCACACTGTGGTTAAATAGACATAATATGCATGCACATATACACATACACATGCACGGCAGTGTTTATATGCTTATGCAGCTACATATAGAAATATTGTTTCTCCAAAAATGTAATATTTCTAAGCTGATGATTATCCATCTTCTCTGTTAGCAGAAGTGATGCTGTTAAGACTGCAGACAGATTGGTTTAGACTATGGTACTGCTTTATAAGCTTTTTAAAGGGCTGCCCTATATACAGAACTACAGTCAGCTGCAAACTTAAGAAACACTTTCCAGAACTATTATGAAGAAATAAAACATCTCATAAAGAGCCATAAGCATCTGATGAGCTTTCTTTGGTTTAGTGAAAGCAGGAAAAATGGACTCAGGTCCACTCAGAGCAACATTAGTCTAGTTTGCTCCAAGCCACATTTCCCTGCCTCTCTCTAAGCCTGTATGACACAACCCACCAGTCACACCCATGAGCCCACAGAACCTGGAGGCTACCAGTTCTTTCAGTACTGAGGCTAGATCCCACTTCATTAATGCACAACTATTCTGTATTTTACTTTATCTCATTCACCAATAAATAACCACAGGTTTGATTTACAGCAATGTTCAAATCCAGCTCTGAAGACAGAATTATTCCTTTCTAACAAGTCTTCACGTGGAATTGATCCCTATACTATTTGTATGCACAAGCATTAACTGCCTTTCAAACAATCTCGTGAGGCCAGTTATACCATTTCCACTTTAAATAGGCAAGAACAACATGGACAAAAAGGTTTCATTACTTTTGGGTGCCCAGTATGGGACAGGTGGTCCTGTTTTTTGCAAGGTACTGAGCACTTTTTATACTCAAAACACCGTTTTCATGGACTTTACAGGCCACCAGCATCAGACCTACAAGTTACCTAAATTCCAACACTTATTAAGAGCTTACTGCTGCAACTTATATCAACAGTCTTTCATTAGAGCTTTTGTACATATTTTCCTATGTTTCTAAAAAGGTAAACTATACTATCTTATGAACTGTTACTACATCTAAACATTGTGCTAAATAATAGTAGTAGGCCAAAATCTTGATTTTTTAAACATGTCAACAAACGTAAATTGTTTTGATATATTAGTAAAAAGAAAAAAAAATCATTGACAAGGTGACATTCTGAATACAGTATACAAACACAATAAATCAAGCTAGTGCTTTTATTCTGCAGCTAAAAAAAATCTTTTATTTGCTTTAAAGAGCATAAAAATGGATAGTTTTTGCAATGTCAGAAATTCCAAGGAAACAATGTGTTTAAAAAAATCCAAGTCTGTCCCCTATAAAAAAAAATCAAATAAATTCTTAAAGGTGTTTCATATTTATTTAATATTATTTATTTATATTATTTACTGTTTTGGAATATAACTAAAAATATAATTAATCAGAATATCACATCCTGTTAATGAAAGTCAGTGGAGGACATTTTTTACATGCATAAATTCATAAAAGTATTTCCCTCTCCTGACTTAAACAGCCAACCTGCACAACACTGATACACCTAACTCCTAGGAATGCATTTGAAAATGTACCCAATATACATGTATTCTTAAAACACCTACATTTTACTGCAAAAGCCACACTGAGTCACTAAAGACTATGCTAACCTTTGCCAATAGGATGCAGAAGTTTCTGTGTCTGTTTAGTTTTCTAAAGGCAAATGACAGCCCTGCAGTTTATCTCACTCCCCCAGATTGCAGAGTTTTCTACCACTTCAGTTGAACCCAATTTTAAACTGAGCAGAGAAGCTTTTCACTTTCTTTTTCCACATTTCACCAGGATAATTTCTCAATCCTCAGTGTTTCTCCATTTTAACCTTAACAGAAGACTTAGAGGAAAAAAAAAAGCCTCGAAGAGACAACTAGCCTGGAGCCTTGGTAGGTTGTAATCTGTGAAACTTGGGGGAGAACAAAAATTTCCTTCCTCAAAGGACAATTAATTGACTTTTTTCTCTTCCTTCGTGTGTGCTTCAAGATCATTGGGTCCATGTAAAGTCTGTGTCACCCAGCAGCTTCTCCAGACCTGGAGTCTTGGCAAGTGTAGACACCATATGCCAGCCAGGAGTATAAAACAAGGCAAAGGCAGGATGATGCCTTAACTCTACCTTAAGCATTGAGCACCAGGAAAATGAGACTGTTTTGTGGGGACTTGTACCATAAAGACAGAAGGAAGATGAAGACTGCAGCTGACAAGTTGTGCCATTTCATTTCCTAAATCCAGACATTTCTTGTACCTGTGTGGGAATACTAATTTACTCTACAGGATTGTGATGAAGCATTTTAATGCATTTCTTAATAAGATATTTGAGTTCCCACTCATTTTCTTGGCAATATGTTTGAACGTGTCACAGTTTGAGCATCTAACCTGGCCTCAATTCAGATTTAGGGGCCCATGGGAAAATTCTGTATTCATTTAATCAGACACAGAAGGATAGTGTTGGGAAACACAGGATAGATGATTGTGTACATAATCCCTACTGACAACAATGCTCTAGCTCCTACATATTGACCTGGAGCTGTTTCAAGAAGCCATCCCTGTTAATGCTTGTTACACAATTAAACCTTTAGACCCGCTGAATGGAGTGTTCAGAATTTCACATATACAGCTGTTCAGCTCAGCCATATGTGATATCTGTTGCAGAAGAGCTCAGATTTTATCATGATAGAGGCCCCTTTTAAAAATGTATTACCACGTACTATAAAAATATGTCCAAAGCAAAAACATACTAGTGAAGACAACTTCTTAAGCCTTGGAAACTTTTATTTATTTTTAAAATGTGAGTAATCTCTCTGTGTTGTTTGGAACAGGTATATAGACAGTAATTCCACAAACACTAATTAGGATCAAGTTCACATGCTACCCTTATCACCCAGCAGTACAAATTTGACCTTAAACAGACATGAGCACAGAATTGGACATATGTGGGAATGGTCAGGCCTGACAACTTCCAGTTTATGTTAGCTAGCGTTTATGCTGGCTGCAGAGGACTTGAAGATATCTAATGCCAAAGGAATCTTGAGAACTACCCTTTCAAGCCATTGCAACCATGGCCACACAATCTGAAATAGTCCTCTGGATGTAACAGTGACAAAATAAGGGATTTGACAGAGGTTTTCTCTTAAGCAGTGAAAGAACAAATGCAAAGTGTCTTCTCAGCAAAAATGTGGCTAGCAGCTCTAAGGAACAGTTTATTTACTAATAACTCTTTGCAGAGCTAGTGAGTGCTGATCAAAGAAGTCTGTTTCCATGTATTCTGGGTCCTAAGTCTCCCCTTCCAAGGACTGAAGAAGTGAATAACAACGAGGAATGTACAGGCAGCTTACAAGTGCCAGTAAGCACAAGAAATTACTATGCTGAATCACCTTCACTTCCCATTAAGAAAAAACTGCTACTGCAGAATTCAGCAACTGCAGGACTTTCCTCTTGCTCCCTCTCGCTCATCCAGCTTTGCTAAATCCCTCTAATGCTTCCAGGGCTTCATCACAAAAAAAAACTGTCTGCAAGTTCAAATTCTCAATTCTATGAGTGGTAGCCAGAGAAAAAGCAAGGAGAAAAAAGTTTTTGAGACTTTCCTGTTGAGAAATTGAGTAAAGGCTCCACAAATCAAAATTAACTTTCTCTGCTTATATGCCAGGTTTCTTCACGTTATTTTGAATTCAGCCTATTTGGGATCCAGAAAGTTGGTTCAAAAATAAAGGGCTTTGAATCCTTCTGTGTTTCAAGCATTTTAATTCTAGTTCTTTAGCAAAACCAAGCCATATATCAAAGTATATACTGCAATATTTCCCCCAACCTTCATTGTAAAGGCTGCATGATGTGTAGAAAAAGTCCATTACCTAGTTATGCTTTGTTTTTAAAGTGGATGAAAAAAACCATGGAGCCTAACTTTCCCAAGAATTCCACTCTGGAGAATTTAAAAACAAAATCAGTATGTATCTTTTTCTGACAGATCGTGGTTTCCTAAGAACATGGAAAAATTAATGAAAAAGCAGAAACAGAGACTTGAAGTCATCATTCTGACTCAGATAACACCACTAAGTGATGGCAATGAAAACACCACTCTTAAGAGCATCAAATTCAACTGTTTGGACTTCCAAATTCTATATGTAAGAACTTCATCCAATGTCACTTTTGACCGAAGAAGTTACAGAAGTGTTTTCATGCTTCAGATGGAGCATACCCTTTCAATTCAGTATTTAACTTTTCGAATGTATTTTTGTTGAAGAATGACCTGTTTTCATTACTCCAGTTTAGTCAGTTCTATGTTTTCTTTTACCTTCTATCAACATTAAGTACAAATTAACCTACTGGCATTTGAGAATCACTCAGCAATCACAACCGACCACTCTGCTGATTCACATCTCTGGAGTGACTTCAGAGAGAACAAAATAGCAGTATGTGATGAGATCAAAAAAAAGCTTAGATAAATTTTGTGCTGAACTACCCAGAGGCCTTTCTGCTTCACAAAAATGCTGATGTTGTATTGCAAATTCAACTACACTAATAGTGCAAAGCTCCTCTCTTTTTTTTTTAAACAGCCAAAGACTGTTGACTTCAACAATTACTTCTGCAGTCATGAGTGATTCAACTGATTCCACTCAGCATGCCACAACACTGATCTGTATCCTCCTGTTGTTTTCTAAATGATTGACAATTCTAACAAAGCCTTTGCAAGAAGTTCATATTTACCTATAAAAGATTAAACACCCAAACTCTTTCATAACATCTCTGTAAGTGCACTACAGGAACTAAAAGTACCTAAAAATGTAGTGGCTATCAGTTGATCCTGTACCATTCCCTAAATCAGCACCAACTATAATCTGTTACAGTGAAATATACAGGGATTAGTTTACTGGTTTCTAAACTCAAGGATACATTACTTTTTAAAATAAATCCTGCTGAATAAATACCCTGTTGTGAACATCTTTTCCATAAGGAACTACCACAGCTGTTGCATATACATCAGCTCCTTCTCGCAGCTCACGTTCCATTTGTGTGTTTGGGTGGTGTAGTGCTACAGTTTCCTTTCAGAAAGCCATCTTCTCTGTGAGTTAATGGTAGAGCCTACCTGCTGGGCTGCTACAAGACACAAATGTTTCTCCCCTGAAGAACAGAAACAGGACATAGCAGCTTCCTGAATTTTCATAGCTGACCTTAGAAAAGTATGTGTATCTTTCTAGTAAATTTGTCCAAAATGTTAAATGAGTAACACTCCTCATGGGCTTTAGTTATCCTCAGTATTCTTTTAGTTGTTTGTAAAATCTTAAGAGATAGGATGCATCAGGAATAATAGCTGAGTTTTGACAGTCTGACAGTCTTCTTGCATTAGAAGATGAAACTTTGTACCCTCTCTGATGGATTGATCTTAAATACAAATTCTTAGCAGTGGGTAATCTGGAAAAAAAGTAACTTAACGGCATCTTGGTAAGGGATGACATGCCAAGAAAGAGCGAATATTTATTATTATATTTTATACGTGTTATAATTTTCATGGAAAATTATGCATGTGTTAGTATTTTATTTTATTGTCCCATAACTTACATGTCATTTAAAAAAATCAAATTATAAGAATTCAAAATAGATCAGTGTGTTTAGATAAGGTATGTAAGAAAAATAAATACCTCACTTGCAGCACAAAACTGTGTGGCATTCACTTAACACTCACCTATGTTATCCACAGAACTGCATTTGCAAACAGTAATTTATAGACTGTCAGGGATCACTAGAACAATGAACATCTGCTGAACCACAACTGTGGACTCACCTTTGGTGATTTTAAAGACTCAGCTAGACAAAAGTCATAGCTGAGCCCCAATCTAGTCCCAGTAACCATGCAGGCTGGAACAGAAACTGGACTAGATGACCTCCAGAGATGCCTTCCAAAGAGCATGTCTATAATTCTCTGAATTCATGGTAGTGTGTAAGATTACCACATTCCTAAGGAATAGTTTTATGAAAAGAATGTGTCATGGTAACAAAAATCTCACAGTCAAAAGCTGTCCTTTAACTCTGAAAATTGTTTTAGCACAACAGCAATATATTATAACATCGACATCAACACTGACATATTAAAATCGGCCCATAATAAATGGGAAAGAGGGATATAGAAGGCGGTATCCAGTTGAAAGAAGACCACTTTCTCCAAGCTGGATAATCGACTTTTCCCTTAAACATACAATATCAAGAGATCACATTAAACACTTTCTTCTGACTACATAGTTACCTAAAGCCTTATGAAGTAAGCTTACAACTTTGTAAGCTATTAGGTCTTTTTAAAAATATTTCTTGTAGTTTTGCCCAATTATCAATATTACCATATTTATGGTAAATAGAATTTTGTTTACATTACTTATTTCAAACTTTTTGTGCAATCTCACAATTCATCAGAGGTTTAAAGTCAAGGCAGTCAGCTCCCTAGAAAAACATTATACTGCCAGAAAAGCAAGGGTTGAGCATAACAAATCAGGTTCAAGAGATGAAAGCCAAAAGTCATACTTATACTTACATTCTTATATATATTTCTCTATATAATCAGTGACTTTTTTTAATTTCAAGCGAGGACATTACCAAAATCTCACACTGGTTTTAGACCGCGTTTATTAGCTAAACGCTGTATTTCAGCTCCTTCAGGGATGCGAAGGGATGCAACTGTTGCCTGGTTCACCTGGTGGCCGGATGCAAGGACGGGCATATCCGTGGCTTCAGGGCATTTTGCCCGCACGTTATTTCTGCCACTTAGTCCGCACAGCCGAGGGAACCGCGGGGATCAACGCCATCCCCGCTGCGGCTCCTGGAGACCGGGAAAGGTGGAACCAGACGGATCTTTGGCGGCGTTAGGAGAGGCCGCGAGGTGACGAGGGGCGGCAGGAGCCGCTCTGGTCCTGTCACGGCTGCGGGACAAGCGGCGTCCTGGGCACCGCTGCCGGCCCCCTGCCCCGCCCGGACTCGCGGACAAACAGACAGACAGGCAGACACACACGAACAGACACACATACACGCACAGACACACACACACACACGCACAGACACAGACAGACAGACAGACACACACACACTTACTTGATGTCCTCCCAGACGGCCGGGCCGTAGTTGCGGATGACGAGCAGCTCCAGGGCGTGATTGACGAAGCCGTACTGCGGGCAGGGCGAGGCGGCGGCACGGTCAGGCACCGGGAGGCAGGAGAGCCCCTTCCCGCGCCCCGCAGCATCCCATCCCACCCTTCCCACCACGCCGGTGGGAAGCGATCCCACCATAGGAAACATCACCCCCATCTCCCCCCGAAACAAAGGGCTGGGGCCCGGCTTCCCGCTTCCCAAGTGGATTCAGCCTCTTCCCTCCCACCACGGGCCCAGGCCTGGGTAGGGCGGACGCCCCCCAGCAGCCCCAGTGTCCCGGGCCGGGAGTGCGGCCGGGCGGAGCTCACCATGGTGCCGGTGCCGGTGCCAGTGGCGCTGCCGCCGCCGCGAAACAGAGCCTTGGCCCCGCCGCCTCACCGCCGCCCCCAGCCCCGCCGCCCCGAGTGGCACCGCCGGCAGCCAATGGAGAGCGTGGCCGCTGTTCTAGCAGCCAATGACGAGCGCGGCCTCTGCACTCTCTCCCAATCAAGAGAAGGGGCGGGACTGCGGGAGGTGGTGGGGGCGGGTACGGGCCGCGGGCCGGCGCCGCCCGGAGCGCAGCGGGCAGTGCTGCCCGCGCCTATCGCGGGGCCGGGCGTCATCCAGGTGATCCAGGTGCCTGGCACCTTCCTGGTGGTTGGGTGGGTACCCAAGGTGTGCTCGCTCTGGTGTCACTGCTCTTTGCAGTGGCTACATTCGCAGGAACAGAAACGCTTCCACAGTTCTTTCATATACCAATGCGACCGCTCAACTTTTAGGAAGATAAATGCCTTCTAAAAAGTGAAGAATCCGAGGGACAAAATGACCGCAGATATTTCTGCCCTGCACGTTCATTTTTCAAAAGATGGTGAAGTTAAAAGCATAATAATGAGTGGTCTCAGTAATGGGCGTTTTCTTTTGTATTATTGAATCCCTGTCAGTAGCCACTGTGAATAAACACTGCATTGTATCAGTAACCTGCAGATGGATTCCTAAAGGATTCTCTAAGTAAGGTATGATCCTTACAACAGGATTTTTTGAGTAGAGGATTACTGACAATATGACAAGGACAGATCAGAAATAACATACTGTCATCATATGTTATCCTATATATGGAACAAAAAAAGATTGTGCAGCACTTGAAAAACCCATGTAGTTTAAAGCTCTTTGTACCATCAAAAGACCTGGCCTCAGTGTATGAAATAAAAATTCTAAGGAGACTACTGATTTTTATTTTCTTGGCTTGCTTAAAAAGAATCAAAATATATTAAAGAGATAATTAGTTTGTCTGCTATACTGTAGCAGCTCTTGGGCAGAGACCTTGATACATGAAGGCACTAAGCCACAGACACCAACCAATCCAAATGGATTCTAGACATAAGTAAAATTACAGAAGTTCAGACCTTAGTAAGATAGAGTAAGTTTAAATTTTGAACTGTTCACATACTTCTTGGAAAAAAAAATGAAGTATGTATGTTGGAAATTCCATGTAAGTAAGTTAAAAAATGACACCATATAAAATCTTTTGAAAATTCATCTATTGCCTGGTAAACTTTTGAATCTGTGATAATATATGTTAAAAATTCTTCTAAGTGAGATAGACATTAGAAATTTGGCAAAGTGATCTCAGTAGACATTGTAAGAACAGCAGAGGGAAACCCTGCTGTTAGGTCATGTAGGCACAATAATGAATTCTACTTAGTTTAATACATTCCAAATCTACTGGGAAAACCAATTTTAGATTTTTTAAAAGAATGACCAAGCACAAAAGCTTCTGTATAATCTGTTAAAAATCATAGAAGTAATAAGCTTAGTTTGTAGGGAGGAAAGGAAATATTTAGATAAATTAACCAAACTACTGGTTAAATATATCTGTGTAGAAAACCAAACAAAAATTGAATAGATGAAAATCTCTAAAATTCTCTTCAATTTCCAAGAAACTGGCAACAGAGATAATGTCATAAATCATGGTGCTGAAACCAAACCAAAGGCTATATTTTCCTACAGCTGAGGAGTGGTCGGCTTTCACCAATTAACTAAGATTTGAGTACATCAGGTCATTATCTACTTTTTCTATTTGGTAGAAAGTAAATTTTGGGAAAATAGGAAAACATGCCCTACAATACAAAGTTGTAGTTCTCCATTGAGAATCGGTGTAAGAACTATCCTCGTTCTTCACAGGTTTCAAGGGAATCCACTTGCTCGGTCTGCTTATGGGGTGAGCCCTTGTGCTCATAAAATATTAGAGAGATTACATGAAATTCTTTTTGGATATGGTTTTCAGAAAGTAGATTATCCTTTCAATTTTGTGTACCTGAGTGACATTTTTTCAAAAGTGCTACAAAGGTCAAAATTGCCTTAGACAAGTATGAAATTGCCTTTCTTCTTCGGAGTTTGGTAACTTGCATTTGCAAGCTGTTCTTGTGATTAACTGATTGTAATACAAATGGAAATTCTAGTCAAGGTGAGATTTGTAAAATGTGAAGTGACAACAGCATGGGAGGAGTTAAAGTAGATAGTGATTGATTTAGTTTTCTAAAACAGGGATGCCCTTTCAGAAGTTTTGAAGATGCTGAATTAAAGAATTCAACAAAGTGATTTGCTGAGAGGGACAAGCTTCCATTCCCGATGCCTGCTGAATCAAGACTATCTGGTAGGTCTTAGGCAAGATTTGGTTTCAACTAAAGGAAAGGCTCCAAGTCAATAAGATAAAATACATGTCAGATTAAGCTGTTAGTACTGAGCTGTGTTTTCAAGGCCCAACCCTGTCAGTACCAGGACTGTTAGGTCACATGCATTATGCACATCACACAACCATTTGGACTGTATCTGATGCACTTCCATAAAGCCTGCAGCTTATTCCACTGTAGCACACAATCATATTCCCATTTGGGGACCCTCATGCACTAGGTACTGCTCAAGACCTACTGCCTAGCTGCTTTTTGGTATTCAGGAGTGAGAGAGTAGCTGTGGCACTAGATACAACTGGGACGTGCATGGGATGGAATGCTGATGAGAAAGGAACCTTTTAGGCAGTGTTTTTTGTAACAGAATTCCTACCAGACAAATTTGCCTCTTTGTGTTCCCCTGAACATATTTCTCAGGAAGAGCCTCCTGCACTGGCCATCAAAAAGGCAAGAATTGCAGTCAGTGATTACAGCTGAAAAACAACTGCTATACATTTTAAGAGGTGTTTTATTTTAACATGTTTCTTCCTGATTTGAGATGCTGACTTGATCTGGCAATTCCTGATGAGATCCATGAAAGCAAAAAGTAACATAGGATCCTTTATGCTGTGTGAAAGGGCAGTTGCTGAGACAATAACTTTGGGAAACCACTAGCTGGAAAAGAACATCTGCATTCAGCTTAATATGGTTTGTGTTAATACACAAGCATTATAAAACAAAGGAAGCATTTTAATAAGTTGCATTTTTTACTTTGGACTTTGCTTTTACAGTTCATTTTGTTACTGTAATCCTGAATAAAAACGCTACCTTATATGGTATTGCTGGATTCCACTTACTGAAGAGGGAGTTACTTTGTTGACATTGGATTGAATTATGGGTATTTTCTAATTAAATTTCAAATCATAATGGTCTGAGACTTGACATTTGGAATTGTCATAATACTACTAACGAGATGCAGAAATACACTCTTAAGATCACTTCAGCAAGATTCATTATTTTTAATGTGCAACTATACACTGATTTACTATACCATTACATTCATTTTTCAATACTGGTATTGTCAAGCTAGGAATGAAACAGCCCTCAATATGTCCATGCTGTTCTGTAATGCAGTAACATGTATATTTGAGAAACTGAGCACTCTGTTGCATCCTCCTGTAAGAGGAATGTAATCTTAGCCATGTGGAGCAAACTAACAATATATCCAAATCTTCCCTAACATCATCTGCAATCAGTGGAAAGACTCCTATTCATTTTTACATGCTTGTATTCCAAAACCCCTGGTAACGCCTTTGTCCTTGATATTTCTTTGGCAGGTTTTGTTCGGGCTGAAAAATCAGGAGGAAATGTATCTATGACTTAATCTACCTCTTTTCATATCCTTGGGATGTTACTGCATGCATTCTCTCAGTTACTTCCCATTATGTGCTGTGTGTGCAGGATGTGCATGTAAACATGGTGTTTGTTTGCTGTAGTGGCATAAAAATTTGTAACTTTGTACTGCTCAAAAGATGAGAAACAATTTTAGCACAGATCTTCAAAGGATGCCTTATAATAGGACTGCAAAGCAACGTGCTCATTTACATTTATATTAGGAAACCGCTGGTTCGACTTTGCTTTCAGCATCAAAAGCCTGCTGAAGCAGATGAGACACACAACTTTATAAGGTTGTTTACTTTGTTTCAAATTCTTTCACAGTTTATTATTTCTTTGACTGGCTCTCCAGCTTCATGTTCCAGCCTAACTGCATATTTAACATTCAGATCTTTCTGTTTGTGCTCAGGAGAGTATGTATCTTTAAATGATTGCATCTGGATGTAGCAAAGGTTTCAAAACCATCGATTATTTTCCATCTTTTATTTGTCCCTCAGTACAAGAGCAATGCTGAGTAATATAAGACAGTGACTTTTACTCTCCCTCTGTGCTCTGCAGAAAAGGGCTACCAGTGAACTCATGCAAATGGATTGGGAAGTTAAAAAAAAAAAAAAAAAAAGCCTATATCTGATTATTTCCTTCCTATGCAGTTGTGAGCAGCGATACCATCAGAGTGGTTCTAGAGGTCTCTAAAGACTGTTGTGGTGCACATCTTGCAGATTTTAGAGGTAGAAAAGAAAGTTCTAGCTCTCCTTTCAGAAATAGCCTCAGTTAAATTTGGTCCCTGCCAAGCTGGCTTATGATAAACTGGAGCAGGACTTTGAAAGCAACTCAGTATGTTGTACACTATATGGCAAATAGCCACAAAAGTTATTGCTTTTGCAGGAAACGAATCTCCCACTGCTTTTGCAGAACAATGAGCAGGCATTAAAAAAAAACGGTAGCAGCTAGAGTAGCCTGGTAGGTTGTAGGATGGGTGGGGTTTGAAAAAGGGTCTCCTAGCCAAGATTCAAGAGCAATTCCCCTTAATTCTGATGGCTTTCAGTTAGAAATACTGATTTTGCCTCCTGTATTGTTTGTTGCAGCTGTTTCTGAAAAGATTGTGAAATAAAATTATGGGAGAAATAAACTGGGTTTGGGGGAGGTCTGAATTCTTCCTTCATAAGATTTCCTAGGAAAAAGTATATCTGTCCCAGGGGCTCAATTATCTGTGCTCTTCACTGTTTTGTTAGTTTCTGTGAGTTCGTTTGCTTTGGTTTTGCACAGCAGTTCAGTGAGAAAGAAACCATCAGCTCCACGCTAATTGTATTTCCTCTAATACCAGCAGTGTGAATTTTTTTTCCAACATCTTCCTGGAATCTTATCAGGTCATGCCTGAATGAAATCAAATTAGTTGAATTCTTTTGCTATAGCTTTCTCTTTAGCTATATCACTGTTAAGATTCAAAGGACCCACTTTTTATTTATTTCAAGGGCCATTTACACCTCTTTGGCAAAGAAATTGCAATGTAATAAAAATGTATCTTCCATCACAGTGTAAATGTGAATGGGAATCAGCCCCACAGAATCTTCATGAACTAATAAAATAAAATTTCAGATATAAAAAAACTGTTTCTGGACATAATACTATGGTATTTGTATATTTATGTAAATAACATTGCATAGCCTCTGAAGATTTCCACAATATAACACACTATAATACAAGATATCAACTTACAAACAACTCTTTTATTTTCTTGCAAAATATCCCAGTATTGCATGGCTTAAATTGCCTTCCTTTTGTTTATCTCAACAATTTGCTTATTGGCTTTCTGATTCTTTTTTTCTTTTTCTACTGGATTTAAGTTAAAAAATTAGTTAAAAAGTGAAAGAAATATTTTAGATCCGAGTGAAAAGATCAGTTAAAATAATTGTCCCTTATTAAATACATATTTATTCAGCAAAAAAACTTAAACAGAAGAACAGCTTCAGTGAAATCGAAATTCTTAAATTATGCTTAAAGCTAATCATACTTGTGGCTTTTTGGCAGAACTGGTCTGAACACAAGTACATTTTAAAGCACTTTTGTGAATTACTGTCTTAAATACATGCCTAAATCCTATTTACTTCACTGAGATTCAGGCATGTTGCTTTCTGTGTACACCTTACCAGAATTCTTCTCTGAAGGTTGACACCCCTTAGGAAGGTGTCAGGAACTGCCATGATAAACATCCTATTTAATGACAGATTTATACAGAATTTGGCCTTGAGCATGGCCATCGTCTAGTCCAGCAATAGTTCTTTTCTAGGGACAAAAGAAAATTCCCTCCTAAGCATCCCTCTTATTCAGTAGATCTGGAGAAAGAAATCCTTTTTATTTAAAAGCCTGGGGTTTTTTAACATTCAATAAATGACAGTGATGGATAGATTCATGCTGACCTCAGTCATTACTGACTTAATACCATAAGCCTACTGAAGAGTCAGTAGTCAAATATTCCCACATTTTTATATCCAGGGGCACCGACATGGGACTGCTAGTAACCTTTGGGTATTTTTGTCAATTAAATAGAATTTTCTGACCAATATAATGTTGCAAAGATGAAAATTTGCATAGTTCTTGTTTCCTTGAAATACTACTGTCAAAAATGTTACAGATACGTTTGCTTGAATACGTGTGTGTGCAATAGAGAGATATGTTTATATACGATACACAGACTTTCAGGTTCCATTTTTGTGTCACAGAATTATTTCTAAGCATCTTAGATGGATATAGTAGACCTCAAGCAATAGAAGGATTCAACATTTCAAGTTTTGTTCAAATGCTGCTTACAGGAAATCTGAATTGAAATACAGTTTTAAAATGTTGTTAATGCTAGACTCTTATAAGGACTTTTCTCAAGGCTCTGATGCTACATGTTCTGTATGAGTTTCTACCACAAAATAGCAGGATAAAATGGTACATTGAGCTTCAGAATGTACCAGTCAAGATCAGAAAATGAATAAAATGGCACCTTAGTCTAACGTAATTGCTCCCTGTAGATATTCAGAAAGCAAAATCTGATTTAGTGACAAGTAGCTTGAAGAAAGACTTTTATGGCTTGATATGCCAAAGGCCAAGAGTTTAAGAGATTAGAATAATAACTAAGAATATTTGATACTACTGGAAATAGTAGTGTGTGTAAGCTCTGCAATTCTCCAGCTCGCAGCTGGGATCAAACTGTACAGCACAGAGGAA
This sequence comes from Corapipo altera, assembly GCF_003945725.1. NCBI lineage: Eukaryota > Metazoa > Chordata > Aves > Passeriformes > Pipridae > Corapipo > Corapipo altera. The sequence continues at coordinate 18,158,779 of NW_020884876.1, forward strand.
TTTCCGGGCAGATGGATCTGCTACTTAGAGATCAGACAGAAACCTAAATGCACAACTCTTAACTAACTCTATTCTGCCAGTACCAGAGGCAGACCCTTTAGAGTTCTTCATTCATTTTCCATCATCCACAACAAAAAAGCTTGTACTGTAGTAATATTAATCTTTGTATATATGTTCATATGTTTTAAAGCATTTCTGCTCACTTGAAGATTCTCCTGGTAAGTTTAAAGTGAGCATATGATAGGCCATTCCATAACATGTTATACCCCACACTGCATCCTTGAATAAGGATCATAGCTTTAAGCTGGTGTGCTTCTGTTCCATTTTATACAGTCTAATTGGAATTTCCTTTCTAAGCAAACATTCCAAATCATGTTTTATTACACTTCTGTTAAAACATTTCAAATTTAAATGACAACAAGAAGAAAACATTTATTGCTGTAATACGTAATAACAAGTGGATATTTTTATTTTAAAGTATTTTAAAAACCCTAAGAACTAAAATAGTTTGATGATTACAGACTTTAGTATGTGATTATACAGTGGTTTAATCTATATTAATTTTATACACAAAATAAAGTTCATGAAACAGTAAGCGGCAACTCTGCTATGCATGTTTATTAGCTACAATTAGCAGCCTGATCCAGAAAATGCTGAGCACCCTCATAATTTGACTCCAGTCAGTGTGAGAAGATGATCAGCAACTTCTAGGATGGGGCCCAAATGATGCACTGGGAGGAGTACGTGATAGCAATGACACTATTTTAATGGACATTTTCTTATGGAATCTCTAAGAAAATACATTTTAATAGTCATTGATAAGCACCAGCTCACAACACTGCATGTGGCTGCATCACTTGCACATTACATTTCCTGACAAACTGCATATACAATACGTCTAGAATTCTCAGTACAGAGAGAACTGAGTTATTACGTAGCACTAACAAATTACCACAGGGAAAATACAGTTTATAGTAGCATTTCCAACTGTGAAGCTGCAACATTACTTTAGTGACTGTGTTCCTTATGCAAAGGAAAAATAAAAAGTAGTCAGTGACATACTTCCTGAAATTTTAATACTGGCTTTCAGGTGTTAACAATCTAAAGTGCTTGCATGTTTCATACAGTTTTAAAAATTTTCAATTTATACAAAAAAAATACAAATATTTATAAATTTATTCTTTACATTTCTGAATGTACAATTTAGTCTATTCCTGTTTCCTCACCCAAAAAATTGGCATTGCCATCTCCCAAATCTCTCTTTTGAAACCAAGTCTGTGAGTTTGTTCCTTGAATATAAGCATCCAGAAAATAGCAAATTCCAGGGATATCACTGGGAAAATTTGGTGGAAGCTCTTCTCTTGAGCGGGGTGTGAACACAAATCCTGGATATTCCTTTAACAACCTAGAACAAAAATGAATCATCTTGATTAAAAATGAATCAGTCACTATTAAGTGCAGACATTAAATAATTCTTTATGTATGGCAGGGCAGAATCCAAATTAATCTTTATACGTTATTTACTGAAAATATAAAAAGATACTGTTTATTTGGTAACCTATAAACTTGTGCATCAGTGCAAGTAGAAGTATCACCTCTTTTTTTGTCTTGTCACTGTTTTGCATGTAGGAACTATGTCTGTTGTAAATATTTTCAAAGATAGTTTAGTGCTGAAAGCTAGCTCACATCTGCACATAAAAGGCACCATAATTAATGTTTCAAAGAATGAAATACTGTAAAACTTATTAATTAAACTATTCAGATCCTTCTACCAATTCTAATATTTTTACTTTTTCACAGGTTGAGACAGAGATTGCTAATCTGTAGGATAAATATTGATAACTGGTATCTAACCTTTTAAACAATTCCTGCAATATACTGGAGTTGTTCAAGATGCCATAATGTTATCAATATGTGTTGAGAATTGGTGAATGAATCAAAAGAAAAAAACACCAAATAAAAAGAACATCTTCATCACTCAGGAAAAAAAAGAAACACAACTATAATAACAACAGTTTACCTGTTAATCAAATTGCCTACTTTCTAGGCACTCAGAGATTTATATTTTCTTCAACAGTATACTAATTTCAAATATTCTCTGGAGATGAATACACAGGCATGCAGAAACCTACTTATGCCACCAGTTATAGACAAGTCTTGTGTGGACAAAGTGTCTAATGGTTTTAAAAAAAAGACCGTAGTCAGTATTATTTAAAATGATTTTACATACAGAGATGGAAAAACAGTCACTGTGGGCCAGCACTGTTCTTCTGACATACATAAGCACTGGCAATGCTAATGTTATCTCTGTGTTTTTAGAGCACATAATCAAAAAGAGCATACTTTAGAGCATACTTTCTGTGTGCTCTAATACCTGTGCTACTTTTTCTAAATCACCTATACAAGATAATCTAAAGCTTGGCACCCTGTGTGTCACACAGCACATGCTGCAGGGGATGTCAGGATCCTGTGCCAAATTCTCTGTCTGACGTTGGACACAGAATCTTGCCACAAGGCATTATCAGATACATGGCAGTGAGTACAAGCTGTGTAGAAACAACATACAGCCCAGGCTACGCTGAGGGTAGCTGAGCTTCCTTAAAATGTAGAAAATAATTTATAATATTTCTGGTTACTTTACCCAGCCAGCCATATCACTTTGTGTTAGCAGATTCACTCTCTACAGTACATTCTTATAAAACTTTTGGCCACTCTGGAAGAAACAATAATCTCTGTCAGAGCAGTGGCATAAAATTCAGATCTGGGTCTGGAGTTCGGATGTCGACTGTTGTTACCATCACATTCAAAACAGTTTCCTATTGTCTTGCCTGGCATCTATAAGACATTATTACTTGGCCATGAACATGTTGCAAGGTGATTTTGAAGTACAGTTAAACAGATAATACAAAAAGAGTGTTAGGTTTAAAGGACAAAGGAAAGATGCTGTATTTCCCATGGGAGAGTCTGCTAGCTGTCTGCATAACCACAGAGTTCACATTACTAAAAATATCTGAGTGGATAATTGGTACAGCCTTAAGTTCCATACTAAAAGTGTTAAACTGAATTGGTTATCAAGACCTGTATAAACTAAACACTGGCGTGGTTGACTCATTGTAACCTAATAATTAATCTTGCCTAACCAAAAGAGAATGACAATGTGTAGAGTGATGTTTAACAGTTCTTCAGTGAGGTTGTTACTTTCAAGGGCATCTGCAGCCAGTTTGGCATCCAGTTCACAGTGAAAGCTCAAAGGAGAGCAAACTATATGAGAGAAGAAGGAAAAAAAAGCAACACATATACAGCTGCGGGGTAAAAAGCAAAACTGGTCCAGACAGTCCATTTATTTTAAATGTAAGATCTGAAAAATAAGTATCAGCTGTTTTGTTTCACATTTTTTCTTGCTACTGCTGGTTGAATTCTGCCTACTAATAACTGTGGTGCGTTCATGAGCAGTCAGATAAAAAGAGAAAAAGGAAAATAAATAGCAGTACTTCAGGGAAATAAGAAAAAGAAGATAATGGACTACTACAGCAACTAGATGGACATTTTACATATATCAAGCACTGTACCTGTAAGTTGTTGGGCTGACATTTATTTTTCTAGGTATACTGCAAGATTCAAACTTATTGGCAAGGGTTACATTATTTCCAAAAAGGCAGTAACGAGGCATTTTTACCCCAACAACTCCAGCAAAGACAGATCCAGAATGAAGGCCAATACGCATCTTTAAGTAAAAGACAGAAAACAGCATTATTAAGTAAAACAGGATGGGTAAGATCAGTTTTATAAATTCTTCCTCTATTAAAAAAACAATATAATGAGCTACTAATATACATTGATTTAGCACAGTCTCCTTAAAATATCTGTATTCTGGTCATCACTGCTCATGGAGAGTGAACTAGCTGAAGTTTATCTTGCATTGCATTTTTAGTAAATAATCCTTCCATATCAAAATATGACTGTGAACTGCTGGTCTCTGTGGCAGTAAATTGATCTAGAAGCATCAGCAGGATGGCACTTGGATACTTTCTGGGAGGAATTACATGACACAATGTAAGACTGCTGACAGTTCATGAAGAGTACTTGCTTTGCTGTTCAGGTCAGAAGACAAGTCTTAGGGAATTGCAGAGACAGTATATCCTGCAGTTCCAACTGAACTCTGTTGACAAGGTCACACATAGATTAAATCCCAGTCCCAGATAACTGAATTTTCATAATTCAGTTAAAGAATCATTTAGGTTAGAAAAGACCTCAAACATCATAAAGTCCAACCAGTAACTGAGCACTGCCAAGTCCACTAAACCATGTCTCTAAGGACCACATCTACATATCCTTTAAATGTGTAGATGGCGACTCCAAGGATGGTGATTCCACCACTTCCCTGGGTAGTCTGTTCCAATGCAACCCTTTTCATTAAGAATGTTTTCCTAATATCCAATCTCAAAACCTTTTCTGGCAACACTTGAGGCCAATTCCTGTTGTTCTGTTACCTGGGAGAAGAGACTGACCCCCAACTCACTCCAGCCTCCTTTTGGGTAATTGTGGAGAGCAATAAGGTCACCCCTGAGCCTCCTTTTCTCCAGGCTAAACACTCCCAGCTTCCTCAGCTGCTCCTCATAAGACTTATGCTCCAGAACCTTCACCAGCTCCATTACCCTTCTCTGGACACGCTCCAGCACCTCAATGTCTTTCCTGTAGTGAGAGGCCCTAAATTGAACACAGGATTCAAGGTGCAGCCTAACCAGTGCTGAGTACGGGGGGACAATCACTGCCCTGGTCCTGCTGGCCACACTATTGCTGATACAGGCCACGATGACATTGGCCTTCTTGGCCACGAGGGCACACTGCTGGCTCATGTTCAGCTGCCTGTCAATCCAGCAATCAACACTCCCACCCAACTTGGTGTTGCCTGTGAAGTGACTGAAGGATGCACTCGATCTCTTCATCCAGGTCACTGATAAAGATATTAAATAGAGCTGGCCCCAAAACAGTCCTGGGGAACCAACAGCAGTTGCAATATTTTGATATCTCTTTTTTTTAACTCATACTCAGATTTTTGACTTTTACTTAGCTGGTGCTACATTCTATGAGGTTTTTTGGTGGGTTTTTTTGGAGGTGTTTTCTTTTTCTCATGTGCATTATACATATGTAGACATGTTTTCTTCAGAATAGCATTCTGACACAATAATGGCATGATGCCAACAAGCTTGCATGTCTACTATGTGTGCTACTCTTTTCATATCAAAAGAATATCATATCATTATGAAGAAGTTGCAATTTCTAATTTTGAGTGTTAAAGCAGAAAAACCTGCAACAAAAGCAAAATCCACCCACAGAGCAAAGATGGCTGAATTCCTCACTGAAAGGAAGCCATAAATATAACTACCATTGAATCTAACAGTTGCTTTGACAGCATTAACACCATTGTCTTATGGTAGTTGTTCAGTATCTGACTGTAAAACAAGAACTGTAATGGAATCATTTGAGATATCTGGATTACTACAATCAGAACATGCCTTTTTCCTATTCATAGATGCTATGTCAAAAGACATAGATGTCTAATTTTGAGAGAGGATTAGTAATTTCTTTAGAAAACAGAATATTCCATGCCACTGACAAATTTATTGCTACTGAGACAAAAACTGTAGCATATCAGATTGTACATACTGGCTTCACTGCATTAAAGTCTTTTGGGTTGATTTTCAGATCTCTATTTCACCTGTACCTCACCACAAAACTCTCATTCACAGAATTTAAAAAAAGTCATTTGATTCCTCAAATTGTCTGAGTCGATGCAATGACGTGAAATTTCCTTGAGTCAAACCCCCAAAAAACAACTAAACAAACAAAAATGCCCACTTTAACCATATAAAATACAATAAAATATATGACCTTGATAGGCTCTCCATGGGGAGACACCACCTCATCTGACAGTTCCATCATCTTCAGGGCCATCAGTGCTATTTGAACAGCATGTGTTTCACTTTCTTTGTGTAAGCCTCCAGCAACACAGTAGGCATCTCCAATAGTCTCAACCTAAAAGAGGTATATTTGTACCTTACTGTTAGACCGTGTGATACATATAAAAGAATAGTCTGACTTCATTAAGAATTGTAGCTACACATTGACCAAGTTTTATTTTTCATGCAAACTTATCCTGGACAAATCCTTCAGTATCATGCAACAGGAAAAACTGCACAACTTATATTTATTGCTGGGCATAATTCTAAATTATTTTTCCTTGTTCATCTACTGTCAGGCACCCATAGCTATATTAAACACCTATTTATTCCAGATTCACAGCACTGTCATTGAAATTAAATTTTAAAATTAAAGTTTTGATGGGTTTCTCTCTTGGCTGCATGAACAGCTGTTTATATTGATTTTTTGTTGGGTTTTTTTGTGATTTATCTGTCATTTAAAAATGGTTTATGGCAAAATGATTATTGGACCCCTATTATCCTCTGTCCTACTTAGTCTTAATTTCCTTTCCTGCCCCAGAATCCCACAGAAAAGCAATGAATTGTGTACCTTGTAGACATCTAGCTCTCCACATTGGTAATCAAAGCGAGTATAAAGCTCATTAAGCATGGTGATAACCTGCATAGGTGAGCATTGGGAACAGATGGCAGTGAATCCAACTATATCAGAAAAAAGCATTGTGACATTATTAAATTTCTTGGCTTGTACAACTTGTCCCTGCCACAGCTGCTGAGCAACCTCTCCAGGAAAAATTGAAAACAGAAGATCTACAGTCTTCTTCTTCTCTTCTTCAAGTGCTTGATGGGCCTGCTCAAGAGTTGCTTTTAGCTTTCCTAACCTCTTCTTCAGTCCATCCTGGGCTCTAGCCTGCTCTCCTATCAGAACAACATCTCTCAATGCATTGTGAATGGGAATATCTGAGAGGTACAATCCACGTCCTGTAAAATCTTCAAGTCTATCCACACAAGGAGATCCCAAGAATAGAATGGCACTGGATTCAAAAATATAGATCATTTGGCCTTTAAGATCCATTACCTGAAACAGTTAATTTAATAACAGTTAATTAATAACAGTTAAAAGAAACAAGAATTCATGCAAAACATGCGTGGCAATGGTCTAGAAACAAGAAGTTTTAGAGGAAATACATTTTGCTGAAATCTAAGAAAATCAAGACTGGTCCATAGTCCTCACATTTGCATGCAGTTCCTTAAGAGACAACATGGGGTGCTGAATCATAGAGCCATCAAATAAGTTCACTTTTATTGAGTCTTCTGGTAAAAAAGTTAGACCCCAACTTAAGGATAAACACCTAATTATGTTTGAGTATCAGTATCAGTTTTAGCTTAGGAGAAAAAGAAAAATGAAAATAATGAAATTTTGTGCATTTTCATCTTTCCATAAAATGTTACTGATTAGAGTGGCCTATGAATTTCTACTAATAACTCTAGTTCGTGCACTTTCCTCTGTAAGATAAAGGGAGAAAATCTGCTTCAGTTTTATCATAGGATATTCAGTACTCAGTACAATTTAAAATTAAAGTCAGAAATGGAAGAAATGTCCCATTTTAATGATTTAAAAAAGAAATATATTTTTTATGAAGTGGTTTTATGTTCTTTCTGTAATCAGTTGTGTAATATGCAAGGTGCTGCAGAGCTTAGCTTAACACTGCTTTGAATGACCACTATTCTAATAACATATTCTAATTCTAATTCTTTGCTAATGGTCATTTGCATATGCAATTACATGCAAAAGCCAAGCTAAGTCTACTACCCCTTGAAATTTTCTAGTGCAGAAATGGATCTGAGATGAAGTAGCTACATTTTTTAAAAGTAGCTACATTAATAAATGAGTGAAACTTTTTTCTATTCTTCCCTTAAATTCATGGAATGTTGAGTCTGAACTGGTAATTCATCCTGGACTGCCTCAGGTGTAAATATACTGGAATTCAGCTGGGACCAGGAATGAATAAAAAGAGTCATTGAATACTCAATGTTTTTTACTGTCCCAGGTCACTTGTCACAGACCCAACTTCAGCAAAGACAGTAAGTAATCCCATCAGCTAAAACTAAGGGGAACCTTTGGTGGTTGCATCTGATGAAAACATCAGAATATAAAAGATATCAAAATGCCAAAGATACCAAAGGCTGAATGATCAAAGGAAACATCTACTTCTTTTCCCCAAACCTTAGAGCTGTTGTTTTCAAATGATTCAGGGGCACTTTGTTAAAGGTTTCCCTGACACTCTCTTTGTATTGGAGATGTCCTTATCCTCAGAAGCATGGCATGTCACTGGCTTTATCTCAATATTTCAAGTTATTTCAAAAATATCAAGTTAGCATTCAGATTTTACTTGGTAAAAGTCCTAAAGCAGAGTTTTGACCGAAATTGGCTTCAGAATCTGAATAACATTCGAGTACCCTAAATAAATTATTATTATGCAGTTATATTAGATATTTGGAGGTAATGCAAAATGCACCATGTTTTTTGGATATTTTAACTCCATCTGAAGAAAACAAATTCCTCACAGAAGTAGTAGCAGTAAAGAGCTCTTACCATAGATGGTTTCATATCAGTATTGTCCCATCTTCTAACTCGTACAGTAAACTGCATATTTAGCATTGTCATTATTCCACTAAAAGTGCAGCTTACTTTGGGGGTAAGAATTTCAAAATATTCTTCAAAATTGGGCTTAGCTTGAAATTCTCTCCTGGTCAAAAGTCTTCTTATCCCATTTCCAATTTGAAGAACTGACATATCCTTGTCAAACATAAAATGAAATGGGAAGGTCTTACAGAACACAGAGGCAGGAATCACAAGTGAAGACTGTGGTTTACAGGGAGATAAGGAAGGCTTTGTACTTTTGACTTGTATAGAGTACAGCAAATAAGGCTGATTAGCAAATTCAGTGCAGTCATTATGGAAACAAGGAGGCATGAGCGTCACTTCCACCTCAGTTTCATACAAAATATGAGCTGCTGCTTTAATGATACCAGACAGAATAAGACTTGTGATTTTCTTAGGAAAGAAATAATACACATTTAAGAAGTCCTGATCTTTCTCCAGGCATAATATGGAGGCATCTTCAAGTCTGTCCTTTTTTCCTGCTTCTTGGCTGTGGCCACTCTGCTTCAGCAGGGTAGTGAAACTGTTCAAAAAATCCTTAAGGGTCCCTCCAATAACCCCTAATATGTGTTCATCCTCTTCATAGCATATTTTAAATAGCTCTTCACCGAGAGATTCCCGTAGAGACTCCACGGGAACACCTGCATGGAACCACATTTTAGTCAGAAATGCATTCATCATTCTGAATCAAAGGCTAACCTCCACATTTTTTTATCCTAGGCCAAAACAAATTAGCAATATCCTTCCCTGATCCATCATTGACACCTGAGGGCATTCTTATTTAGGAGTCCTGGAAACAGGGAGGCAATTGGTTGTAGCTTAAAAACATCCAGGATCAGATGTTCTTTGAAGAGATGTAAACAAAATGAATACACACTTTGGCACAAGATTTAACTCAACTCCCTTAGATTCATATAAAGTAGTAAAATAAGAATTTTAAAAATTAACACAAGAATAAAATAGGATATGCAGATATAAGTACTATGCCCGATACATTAAATGACTCTAGGAATATTCCAGAGCGCTAAGGCCAATTGGCACAGAATGGCTCACATCTTTGCTAGTAAATTGGTTTTAACAGGATAACTGGATGCAAAGTGACTGTTGGGTATGTTCCAATTCCCCAGATGTTAGTGGGAATCATCTGGAAAAGTGTTGTCTGTCACAGACCAACTGTGTATGGAAGACCATATTTCAGTTCCTGGAAATGTTAATTTACTATTACAGATGTAGCCAGAGTTACGTATTTAAAATTACAGCAGTTCTCTTTTGACACACTACAGTCCTTCAGAAGATGAAAAGGATCAAACAGTTTTTCATTAGTATAAAACTGTAACTTATTACTAATGTATAATTCCTTCCGGATGTTGGATCTTAGGGGTGGATGATTCTATGACAGCTCAGACTCAAGAAACTTGTCTTTTTAGCCCAGATTTTGATATTAGTTGTAGAGATCAGAGTTTCACAGACATCACAGAGATCACAGATGCTGCCTCTGTTTTGGCAGCATCACCACAACCCTTACATGGAAGAAATTATTTCTTAGTAACAAGACTAATTTATATAGAATATATTCTTTTATATATAGGGCATATATAATCTATTTCTCTACTATTAAACAAGTTTACATTACCTGCTGCATTAGCATGATCACTGATAATTTTTTCAAAATCTTCACTATCCCCAGTTATTCTGTAAAGATCATAAAAATACAAATAAAATCCCTAAAAATGTAAGATAAGCATAGTAAAAATAGTAACTACAGAAGTTACCTACCTTGTGTTTAATGTGTACAGACCAAGTTTTGCTGATCAAATAGGAAGTTTTTAATTAATTAAAAATGGGGTCCTGATAGGATCTTACATTATCCTTTGCATTTCTGGTGAGTTAAAGTTTTGGTGGTCTGAGCTCAAATTATGGATTGAGGCCACATTCTCTTGCCTGTCATTGCAACAGTCCTGTTTTTTTATTTGGTTTGTGTTTTTTTCTTGAAGCTATAACTATATTTCATAATGTGTTGTGTAATACAATTGGAATTTATATTAAAGTATTTTTTGGAATTACATTGCATTAAATTAAAAAAAGGTGAGAAGGTATTTCTGCTTTGAGAGGAAATGCCAATAGCAACTGTGAATTTCAAAATTATTTTTTCACTCATAGTAATCCAGATTTTTGACACAAAACTGCAGACCTCTGAGTTCTCTGAGGACAATAAACATCAACCTCTTTGTTGAATGTCTGACTCAAAATTATGAGAAGGACATGTAGCATAGATTAACCTCCATATAACAATAAATTCCCGATACAAGCTTTCAGAATTTCTTCACTTGAAATACAATAGATACGCAAAAGCAATACAGACATTTAGATTTATTTTACATTTGCATTATTACTTCATTAAGAATATCACAGTAATTTTTTGTTTTAAACCAATACTCCAGGAAGAAACATATAATTAGAGATAGGGCAAACATTCATAGCAATAAGCCAGTCAGCAATTCCAATGCACATCTGACCAGCTGTCTTTGGTTCAGCCAATGTATGTAAAGTGCTTTAAAAATATCAAGTATAATTTAAAAAAAAGATACACTGAAATTATCTATTCTTATCATGGTGAGCAACAGTGTAGTTTCCAACTTCAATTTTTTTCTTCACTTGGAAAAGAGATTTAACTTGAGGGGCTTATTTTTTCACATGCATTCAATAAATTGAATATTCAGTGTATCGTGAGATGCTAATAAATTCTCACTCCCTACAAGGCTCAAATGATTAATAGTACTAAGGAGTGCTTAAAATCAAACTGAGTTCCTCAGAAACAGAAACCAGAAGCCAAGTGAGCTTAGGAAAACATATGTCAGTATCTGGAGCATATGATTGTTCACTGTATCAGAAGCCAAATTCTTTTGTATAATACTAATTGTTAGTATTTAAAACTCTTTCCTTGGGATCTTAGAAACACTGAGCTAGACCCATACACAACCATATCTATCTTTCCATCTATGCCCAAGCAGTCTCTGAATTCCTCCAAAACACTTGCTCATTTTAAACAAAGTCCTTGCCCGTTTCCCTGTACAAATGACTAAACTTGCCCATTAAGTCAACTTTGTGAGTGATATAAATATTTGTGAATATTTTAAAATAAAATAAATCATTACTAACTTACATTACATGAAATGTTACACAACAATTTGACAAGATAATTGAAAACAGTTTCCAGAAGTCCTGATTCCCAGTCACCACGTCAGTCCCTATGAACTGTTTGAAAAATGTTTTTGCAGTGAAGTTAGTAACAAGCTCATCACATATACATACCTGGTGTCTTTTATTCTGTGTTTTGCAAGTGTTCTTTGAAGTGCAAGATTTAGCCTCTCAAACTGGGGAAAGAAATATGTATATTGATTGAAATGTCATTGCTGAAAATTTAATCATAAGAATAACATTTTTATACAGAGAAGAATTACTTCACTGTCCTTGAAATGAACATCTTTTTTTAAGATGGTATTGCTATTAGAGACAGCATGTAATTTCTGTGTTTGGGGTTTCCTTTATGTTGATGTCTTCAGCTCTAGTATCTCTATAATTAAGCCCCTAAGGTCATGGGCACCAGTAGTTGTGTATTTAAATACAGTGATGTTCTTTACCTCCAGGTTCTCAGGTGGCCACAAAGACAGTGCTGCTAAGAAATAACTATAACTAACACAACTTTCTAATATTACACATTCCCCCAAAAAACCCCACATGGATTCAAAATGTAGAAAACAAGCAAAAACCATTTATGGAAAACTGAGATTAGGAAGATGCTTAGGTCTTGACCCCAAATTGGCATGAGAACAGACTACTATACTTGGACAAAGTTCCAATGAATATGACTTGATCATAATATCTTTAACTTTGCCAAGCTTTTGTCACAGATGATGAACTAGCCTATCATGATTATATAATAGGCAGCTGCATATATTTATACCACTCTTTAGAGAGAAAAAATATCAGTTACTTCGTTAAAAATCCCACTAACTATATACTAGAAAAGCAAAACAGCTATCATGACACCACTGAAACAGTGCTTTGCCAGTTTATTCATTCTTGGATTAAAAGTATTCTCCTTTATAAATTTAAAGATCAGTTCACAGGTTGAAAGGGATGGACTTCGTCTGTGTAAATGCACCAGAGGTAAAAACAGATTTATCAAAAATGGATTATCTAGAGGTTTAGTGAATGGGTAATAGATACTAAGAGCTGCATAACCAGATCTGCAAACAGACTTAAGAAAACTCCAGCACTTTAAATAAGGTACAGTGAATGTCCATAACGGAATTGTAATTAAATGAGTGTACAGAATTGTCCATTTGCCATTTGTAGTCCCAATATACATCAGTCAGTTCCTTCAACCTTCCACAGAATTTGAGGCAAGGTCAAGTGTTAAATGTTATGGAGCTGCATTTTTCATGTTCTTTTTACAGAGATAAACCATAGTATTCATCTCCACTCAAGCAAGCCTGCACTGTACCTGTTTTCATTTAAGTTGAGCAGAGACATAAGAATATCTTTGTGGTAAACATAAATGATACTGTTTTTAAAAATAGTATGACAGGAGGTTAGCATCATAGCAGATGGAAACAGCTATTTTAATTTTTTTGTGATAATGACTAATGCACTTAGCAGTATGGATTCAGTTAGGTGAATTGATGACATGACCCCATAATTTACATAATTAGGTAACAAGACAGAGTTTCTATAATTGTATCTCTATGTAAAAAAAATGCTACAGATATAGACAGATTTAAAAGGAACAATTAAAAAGATTAGTGGAAGATTGTAAATATAAGGCAAAAATATAGAGAAATACAGTGGAAGGAATTGTGTGCACAAAAGAGATTGTGGCAAATTATATCCAAAAGGAATGGAAGCAGATGAAATGAGGATTTAGACTATGAAGAACTACATAAAAACACAAGCTTTGAAATGAAAACAACTTTCTAAAGGCTTACAGATAAAGGCAGGCATGCTTTATCTGCTTTTTTAACATTTATAATTAAATGCTATTAAAGTTTTATTATTATGCAGTATCTATTTACCTCAGGAAAGATTAGTTTGCAGATGCTTTCAGTTAGTGTGTGCAGGTACACTCTACTTCGGCTCGTTTTCCTTTGTGGAAGGTTTGCTTGACCATCTTTTTCATGGACTTCTTTGCAGATGGGCAGTGCTGCTCTAGAACTGTTTTCTGTGCAGTCCTTGTCATGTTCCTCAGTAATGTGACCTTGAGTCAGTAAGGAGAAAGGACATTCCCCTGTGATCTTCAAGTCTTTCAGTTTTGTACAGAACATACTGTACGAAGTCTCTCTCTTGAGATTAAGAGTACTTGGCTTTGCGCTTAAATAGTTCTCTTTTGTTTACTAGCAAGACCAGAAGATGCCAGAACAGTAAGTTGATAAGGCAACCACTGTGGAAGGTTATTGGTAGCTATAAATCATCACAGGAAAAAATGTGTGCCCCTACAAAACAAAAAAAAAAGAAAAAATTAAAAACATTTATTTTCTCTTCTAAATTCCCATGACATGCCAGTTTTATCATAAGTACATTAAAATAATGGCTTTTTGAGGACCTTGTTCAGGAAAGCACTTAATCTCATGTGCCCTTTCAAGCACGTAACCCCTACTGACTTCAATGCTTCAGGTAACTAGAGTTGCATGCACAGTTAAGTTCTTGGATGAATGGGGACTGGAGTGATTATGGCAGAGGACTTGTTTTATCTGATATATTTTTGGTCACATAGATGGATGAGGTTTCTGAAAGAGCAGAATTCTAATGAGAAAACCTTTTTAATTCTTCATAAGCAGCTATTAAAAACTACCTGATACACTGCAATGAAACTCATTTGTTATGGATACTTAAATCTCATTTACTTGATGCTTGTAATCCTTTTTGTAATAGAGACACATATGACTAAAGTTAGTATGTGTACTTCAACAGTAAACCATCCAAAGCCAAAGGTTAGCATCTTGTGTAAAAACAACTGACTGCTGACAACTAACATCATGGTAATTTGACCACATGACTGAAGTTGCTCGGAAACATCAAAGGATTTTTATGTTTTTTAAGGTGATAACTTTTGAAAACCATATTTAAAAAAAAGGCTATACTTTTCATTTTAATAAGGGTTCCCTGTCTGTTACAGGGCCAAAGCCCAGCTAGAACTTAATCTGACTACTGCTGTAAAAGACAGTAAAAATATTTTTACAAATATATCAGCAACAAAAGGAGGGCTAAGGAGAATCTCCATCCTTTATTGGCTGCAGGAGGAAACATAGTGACAAAGGATGAGAAAAAGGCTGAGGTACTTAGTGCTTTCTTTGCTTCAGTCTTTAATAGCAAGAGCAGTTGTCCTCAGGGTACCAAGGCCCTGTGGTGGAAGACAGAGACAGAGAGCAGAATGATGCCCCCATAATCCAGGAGAAAATTATCAGTGACTTGCTACACGACTTAGACACACACAAGTCCATGGGGCCTGATAGGATATACTCAAGATTACTAAGAGAACTGGCAGAAGAGCTCACCAAGCCATTTTCTATCATTTACCAGCAGCCAGGCTAACTTTACTAGGCTAACTGGGGAGGTCCCAGTTGATGGGACATTAGCTAAGGTAATGTCCATCCACGAGAACAGTCAGAAGGAGGATGCAGCCTGTCAGCCTGACCTCTGTGTAAGGGAAGGTCATGGAGAAGGTCATCCTGAGTGCCATCACACAGCAACATGCAGGACAACCAGGGGAGCAGGCCAGCGTGAGTTTATGAAAGGCAAAACCTGCCAGAAAAACCTGATCTCATTCTATGACAAGGTGACCCACTTGATGGATGAGGGAAAGGATGAAGTCTACCCTACTCAAATAAAGACTTTGACACCATTTCCCACAACATTCTCCTGGAGAAACTGGCTGCTCATGGTTTGGACAAGCACAGTCTTTCCCAGGCAAAAAACTGGTTAGATGTCTGGGCCCAGAGTGGTGGTGAATGGAGTTAAATCCAGTTGGCAGGTCAGTAGTGGGGTTCCCCAGGGCTCAGGATTGAGGACAGTCCTGTTTAATGTCTTTATCGATGTCCTGGATGAGGGGATTGAGTGCACCCTCAGTCAGTTTGTAGGCAGCATCACGTTGGGCAGGAGTGTTGATCTGCTGGAGGACTGGAAGGCTCTGCAGGGGGATTTGGACAGGATGGATCTATGTGATGAGGGCAGTGGTATGAGGTTCAGCAAGGCCAAGTGCTGGGTCCTGCCCTTGGGTCAAAACAACCCCATGCAGTGCTACAGGCTGGGGGCAGAGTAGCTGGAAAATTGCACAGTGGAAAAAGACCTGGGGGTGCTGGTTGACAGCAGCCGAACATAAGCCAGCAGTGTGCCCAGGTGGCCGTGAAGGCCAATGGATCCTGGCCTGTATCAGCAGTAGTGTGGCCAGCAGGACCAGGGCAGTGATTGTTCCCCTGCACTCAGCTCAAGTCCTGTGTCCAATTTTGGGCCCTTTAGTTCAAGAAAGACATTGAGGTGCTGGAGTGTGTCCAGAGAAGGGCAATGGAGATGGTGAAGGGTCTGGAGCAGAAGTCGTATGAGGGGCAGCTTGAAGAAGCTGGGGGTGTTTAGCCTGGAGAAAAGGAGACTCAGGGTGACCTTACTGCTCTCTACAATGACCTGAAAGGAAGTATAGTGAAGTGAGGGTTACCAAGTGACAGAACAAGAAGAACAGGCCTCAAGTTTTGCCAAGGGAGGTTCAGACTGGATATTAAGAAACATTTCTTCATGGAAAGAACATTCAGAATTGGAATAGGCTGCCCAGGGAAATGGCAGAATCATCATCCTTGGAGGTATTTAAAAGATGTGTAGATGTGGTGCTAAGAGGTATGGTTTAATGGTAAAGATAGAAGTGCTGGGTTAATGGTTAGACTCAATGATCTTAAAGGTCTTTCCAACCTAAACAATTCTATGATTTATTTCAGTTAGAGAATCTGAAAAAGGCTCTTTCATTCATTTTCTATTGACTGTATCTTATTGAATCAGATCCTTTCATCCTCATATGATACTACTTTATAAAGATAATCCTCAAGAGCTTTTGGTGACTCTGGAAGCAGCTAAGTATTACATTTTTCTCTCTGGAGATATAGGACAATAATTATGTCTTTCAAAGGCACTATAGCTTTAGCAAGCATGTGCACCAAACCGCTTGTTTCTGCCTTGAGACACCCAAAGGGCTTTTAGGGTCACACAGCAACTGTATCAGGGTTAAAAATAACTAATTCCCTGATACAGGTTATCAGCAAAACAGCTGGAATGAATGGCACAGCAGAGGAGTGCTGCAGACCCAGTACAAGTGGCGTGGATAAAAGGAGAAACAGGCAGAAACTACTTTCATTGGATCTGCTGCTGTAAAAAAATATTTGGCAGAAAAGGCTCCTTTAAAGTATGCTGTAATACTAATGTTGTCAGGCCAGCTTCTAGGGGACATCTATCAAAATTAAAGTATTATTTTAAGAATCAATAAACACAATGCTAAGAACAAGAGACTGAAGGATGTTTATATAACATTCTATATTTCTGATTTCAGTTTTTACTTAGAAACTCATTTGTTTCTGCTGCATGGACATCAGTAATGCTTCATTTTTTATTGCTGAATACTACTATGTAGCAAAAAAGGCAGTGAAAAATTCAAAGCAAGAACCAGACTCCAAATACATAACTATCCATAATACTTTATACTGTAAGCATTGTTTTATATATAC
This sequence comes from Corapipo altera, assembly GCF_003945725.1. Classification (NCBI taxonomy): domain Eukaryota; kingdom Metazoa; phylum Chordata; class Aves; order Passeriformes; family Pipridae; genus Corapipo; species Corapipo altera. The sequence continues at coordinate 18,176,145 of NW_020884876.1, forward strand.
ATATGTGCCTTTATTCAGAAGGCACTATATACCCCTATTACTATATACACATATTACTGTACTACGAAAGAAAAGCAAAAAGAACCATCTTTTCTGTAGTTGAACTGATCTGTGCACTGAAATAAACGTAAATATATACATGCATCATTGTCAAAGGCTAAAAAAACTTATGGTTTTGATGGATCTTACTTCCATGCGTTGCTGGATTTGGGCTGTAAATTTCTAGAGAAATCTTGAATTTAAAAAATAACTGCTAAAACATTTTAAGTCTTTGATAACAGAGATCTCAGTTCAAAACCATTATCAATTTAATAGTATAGCAATTTTCAAGTAGTGATCAATTCAAAACTCTTCCTGATCTCTGCAACAACAAAATCCCCTAAATCACATCTTTAAATAAACAAAGTGGAAAACCTAATTCCATGACACTTCAGAGGATTCAAATACTAAAAAAACTCTATGCATAGTCTAGGTCTTTCTTTATTAAAACATGAAGTTTACATCTAGTATCCTAAGTACATCTTGCACTTTATGCAACTAATATTCAGAAAAAAATCTACAGTGCTATATGAAAATCTGTCTCACTCAGATGGTAATTAGAGAGTGGTTTTAAAGGTCTGATAGGAGAAGATAATGAATCCCCAGTGTCGAGATTATAGGAGGAATTTCAGTATAATGGACCATAAAAAGGTATGAGAAAGATGATAGTACACATCACAGGTTAAGTCAAACATCTGCAGATATGTTTCAGGAATGAGGAATGCCAGCCATCACGTTTTTCCTAATGTTTAAAGGCATTTTCTGACCATAACCAAAAAAAAAATAAATAAATAAACATGAGAAAATTTTCTGGTTGTAATTTCACTCCAAACATGCTTTGAGAGTGCTCATCCCGGGGGAGCAGCAGTGTTTAATGTGAATTCTCCATCTCTGCCATATTAATTGATGTCAGTTACCTTGGGAAACAAATTGAAAATTAAAATTAAATAATCTGCTGTGAGATCAAACTACAAGCAACAAATTTATTCGGTGTCTTGAATACAACATGGCACTGTGCCACTCAGAAAAATGAAGATGACTTCACATAGCATAGTCATAGCTGCAGAATAACTTAACAGTGCTCAAAATGCTTTGTGCAAACATTTCATCGTATATTTACATCTATACTTGTCTTACAGTCAAAATGCCTCCCTTTATGTTTATTTGTACTAGTTGCTTCTGAATATTTCCTCTGTTAAAACCTTTCTTGAGAGTGTCATGAAATACAGTTCAATTAATCAATCATACATAAAATCCCCTAACAGTAACACAGCCATTTATCATAATTAAGCAATACCAGTTCTCAACAGTAGCTAAAAGTGGTTTATACTCTTAGTTTACGGACATGACACAAAAATTAGAAGCAACATTAAATACTTTTCTCTTATGACAAGCAGAGTACGGTATAATGATATAATGTCACTTTTTTATTTTCAATCATATATCAGTTAGGTGAATGTGTTTAGCAATTAAAAAAAGATTAGTTTGTTTTGCAGTACTCAGAAGACACAGTTGACTGAATCTAACTTTCTCCAGTGTGAGAGTGATTGCAGCACTTGCAGATGCTCACTGAGGTGTGGAAGCCATTGCCGCCACAGAAGCAGCTGTTAATTTGTCTTTCCTTTACATAAAGCAGAGGCTTGCTATTCCCATTCAGCTCTAATCTGTGAATCAGCTCTAAATTCTGAATCAGGGATTCAGAAATCACTGCTTTTTGACCCTTGCCAGTCAGTGTGCCTCTGCAGAGAGCAAGACTGTTTAGGACCCATCACGCATTCTATCAGTAGCAGGTCATTGCAGCTTCAGCTGTTCTGTCTATCAGCAAACACAAGCAAAATATCTAAGTCTTATAATTTTGTTTTATTAATCTGAAGTGCTGTGTGTAGCAACAGAATCAAAGCCCTAGTGATTGGTCTGTTTCCAAGGACTTAAAGGAGGCTTCTAAAATACTCAGAGAAAATTGTTCAAATCCAGATCAGTATATAGGTTAATATTTTAAGAAGTCAAAGTAAGTATTTAATAGTCTTATTAAATCCTGCACAAATAAGTAAGCTTTCTTTGGCTGCTTCCTTTATTGTTAACTTGACTGGTGCACACACCTTTAAAGCATTACTTTGTTTGGGTATTGCTCCTTAGCAAAAGATGTAAGTAACTGAAGGAGGTAGGCAAATCTTACAAATTTTTAAGTGGTAGTGAGTCATACCTAATAGAAAACTGACAGTTAAGGTTATCATGAGACACACATTTCTGCTGCTTTAAAATATTAGCATATGTGCAATAACACAAAACACTGTACCTTAATATTGAAACCAATGTTCTTAAAGACAGGGCAAAACCCAAGTTTTAAAGTATCATTGAATTTCTTATACTGATTTTGTGACTGACTCATTTCCCTGTAATGGTCTGAACAAATCCTTAGATCCAACTATACCCCTGAGAGAAGCCCAGACTCCAGATGTGAAAGCTATATTGCAGCCACATCTCTGGTTTCAATTAAAGGCACAAGAGGAACCTTAATTATTACACCCATGTTTTGGCAGGTAGCTAAAGGAAGGACTGATTCCCAAATGTTGCTGATAAAATACATATTTGCCATTTTAAGTATCACATTAAGTACTTTGGTAGGGTAAATATTTTCCTATGCTGGAACCAAATAACAGGGAGGCACGCTGAGAAGACAGCGTGGGAAAAATATTCTCTTCCTGTGAGTCAAAACCTATCTGCGAAAACACTCCATAGCAAGCCCAGCAGGAGCCTCGCAGCACCTGATCCTCTGCTTCCACTGTCACACTCTTAGGCAGAAGTAGCAGCCCTTGGCTGTGGCACATCTGTGCACCCTCACCCTTGGTCCAAAGCATGGCTTGTACCATCAGCTAAGCAGCTTCCTCAGATGGAGATACTACCCCTGAAAACCCCGGATTCCTTATGTTGTGGGAGCTGTTGAGACTGACTGCTCGTGGCCATTTTTCCTGAGGCAGAGCTAAAGATACTTCATAAACACTAGAAACAACCTGCTGTATGTAACCACAACGCACTATTTAATTATTGTGTTTGGTTTGGGATTTTTTTTGAGAAATCCTGATACTGAACTGACATAACTGATGAGATTTCGAGTGATCCAGGTGCCCAGATAAGGAAGAAAAGGAAGGTAATTGAAACAGAGGAAGTGCTGCAGTGAGAACAAGCAAAACCAAAACCAATCTAAAGAACCTGGAAATTACTCTCATACTTTAAAGGAATATATTTCTAAATATGGGATTAATCTGCATTTTCAGTCTCTGAAAGTAAAATACTTCCACAAAAATTGTAAGAGAAAAGCTAAGAAAAAGAAGTTTATGTCTTCAAAACTTTTTCTTTCCAAGAATTAAAACTCGTCCTGAGGACATGCAGTGTTCTTGACAGGTAGCAGGAGTTAAATGTAAAGATCAAAGTCTTGCCAATAGCACACGGCATCTAAATTAGAATCTACAAAAGGAAAAGCACTGTGGGTCTAGAATATGAAGTAATGGTTAGTAGTTGTGCTTACTGATTCCTCCCAACTACCTACCCTTACAGCTCGATTTCTCAAACTTAAAAATGCATAGAATTTTACTCATTTAACTGGACCTTTACCTTCAAATGTCTGCAAAATCTGATTTTTATTTATTTCACAGATCAAAAATGCTTTTTAGGAGTAAATAAAATACAAAATAATTGCAATTATTTTGTGATAAAAGTAAACTGAGCTCCTGAAAGTGCTGCAAAAAGATAACTTTTTATCTCATACCATTAGTGAAATCTTAAGCTAGTATTCATGCATCTTCTGTAATAAATTAAACAATAAACTGCTTAAAAATTCCAAATTTCTAATGCATGAACTAACTTCTCACTTGAGAATCGTGGTCTGGATTAACTGTGAAGCATCCTTAGAGATGACAGAAAAATTCTCCTACTTCTTCAAGGACGCTTATGCACGTACTAATCTAACTGACAGTGATGTGGGTACCTGTTTACACAACTGACACTTAGGTTTGCATAAACATCAATATTGTTATTATTTTCCCAAATACATTGGAGCATTGTAGAGCAATATAGAACATTGATTGTAGTGTCTAATGACAGTGCATATGGTTAAATATTCCCTTTGTGTTCACAGCTTTAAATTATAATGAACAGCAAGTTTTATAAATAAAAGTACTAGTAGTATTATAAATAAAAGTACTGAAAGTTTCCCTGAACTCTGTAGATCTTAGAGAAGTGTCTGAAGACTAAAGTAAAGTGTTTCATTAGCAGAATTCAATTGCAGAGTTTTCTGACTGGGTATTTGCCACCTGTCACTTCTGTTTACAATGTCTACAAAATGATTTTCACACCGAAAATCACTGACAACTACCTTTCATATTTATTCATAGTTCGGCACTCGTGCCAACTCCCATTGAAGTCAACAGCATGTTTCCAGATATAGCAGGAATAGGATTAAAACTAACAGGTCTGTGACTGCTGTCACTAAAATACTGATTTGCATGTTTTCTTATTTCTGAACCAAAATATGACCTTGGCTTTTTTGATTTTGCATTTTTGCTGCTAGGTGTGCAGATGTGATGGCAATCACAGAACGGAGGTCGTTTGAGATTCTAGAAAGGTTAAAAACTATACATGGGAAGGTAATAATAGGAGCTTGTAATTAGTGAAAATGGTTCATTTTCCTGCAGCAGCGAGGTCATGTCCTCGTAACTTTTCTAAAAAATATATTGATTGAAGATCTGCATTCAACCAGAATACATGGCTGAAAGGAGTGTTTTCACAGCCATCATGCAGCTACTGATTCTGCTTTAGGTAGATCCCATGGCAAAAAAAAAAAAAAAAAAGGGAGCTCTGAAGAAGTAGAGAAATCAGCTACTTTCCCAGTTGTTCTCTTCCATGGTATTTGCAGAGCAGGACTAGAAGGCACCTTCCTTTTTGATTAAATGCCTACAGATGGTTTCTGCTACAAAACAGGTTTAAAATTAATTGAAATTGCTGATTTAGCCATGTGCACTGTAAATTAGTACCTTCCTTTTTTATTTTACTGATTGGCCTGTCATTTTCCACACAATGGTACAGGCAGATATAGTTATTCATAGCCCACCTCTTTAAAAATCTGCTCTTCTAAAAAAGATATTTCCAGTAGAAGTAACTACAGCAGCACAGAACTCAGATATCATTTTCACACTGAGGTCTCTACCAGCATAATTAACACGCATTCTTTAACTGTCTCACTGTATTATATCTCTTACCAGTATTTTCCAGTAAAAGTTAACGGCAGTAGCTTAATGGTGGCACATACCAAACCCCGTCCCATATCAATCCCTCAAAATTCTCTTAGCTGTTTAGTCTTCTTTTCAAGGTGGAATTGCAGAAAACACCTTAACATCTGCACCCGAAGATGTAAACACGGGCAAAAGTGACCTTCAAGCCCAGAATTTTGGAGGGCCTCCAAGGACTCCATGTGATGAGAGGAGGATGAAGATGATGAAAGAGGGGTCCCAAACTCCCCCAGACTCAATTCCCGAAGGGGTGTGCCAAAGAGCAGATAGGGCAGAACCAGAGGGTGGTGGAACGGGGATTGGATGGACATCACTGGGGACTGGATGGACATCATTATAAAATCGTAGCACCTGTATCAGAACACACACGTGGTGGTTTGTATTCCTGTAGCCTGGAGGCTCATTAAAGCTTCTGCTCCCTTATCTTATCTCTTCCTAAACTGGCCTGGAGTCTTTTTTTCTCCTTGGTCTTTTAGGCAACAGTTTGTTGCCTAAAGATTTGAGTGCACAAAAGCAGTGGATCTTACCTTTGAAAAGCACAGTTTCAAATGTTATCAGCACATCCTGTGAGATTGAATGCTCTAGAAATACATTACAATACCAATTTGAGTATATTGTTTAGTTTCCTACTAATTCTCTTCTGGAAAATATAGCAGATATGCATTTAAAGCAGAGAAAGCTAGGTGAATATGTGAATTTATATTGACTTTAAAAATGCAGGCTTCTTTTTTCACTAAAATGATGAAGCAAAGTAAAGATGAGAGATTTTATGAAATACTGAGCTTACGCATGTGGTATTAAGAGAAATTAATCTTGTTAATTAATCACAACAAATACGCACTTAATAACTAACATTAGCCCGCTGTTGGTGTATACCACTTGTGTAACAAAACGAAAAATTAAATAAATCAAGAGGCAGATTTTGGCTTCCTGTCAAATGTTCAATCTGTGATGCTTGTTATTGTCTCCAGTGCAATTGCTGAAGTTATCTCAGCTACTGATCTTTCAAATCCTTCCCTTACATTCATTCTACTCTTCTTTTAAGCATTTGAAAGGAATCAAATTGCACAGAGTGTTTCTCGGATTACTTTTGTAGAGGAAAAGTCAGCACATGCAAATGACAGCAGGAGGGAGAAGGAGTGCAAAATTAACTCAGAGGTAACTGCCATGATCACCACTTATTCTGTAATAACTTTCCCTTAGCCTTGGTGGCAGTTTTATATAAAGAGCGAGGTGAAAATGTGGCCCTGTGGAAAAGTAAGCTGAAAATATTTATGGGAGATTCAGCTTTGACGTATCTATTTAAAACCAAAAGGAATGTATTGGACAGACTATAGCAGGTTATTCAGATCTAGAAATGTGAGATCCTTTATAAAGAAACTTCTTAAGTCATTGTTGAAATGTAGCTTCTTGTTTTAATAACATATGCAGTGAAAATCAGAGGATCTTTGAGGTATCGATTATGACACAAAGGAAAACAAATGGCATATAACGCTACTTTACCAAACCTTCAGTAGTGCTAAACAACAAAGAAAAGATACATCCTTATAGCTAAAAAATATCAAATAGTCGAAACCTTGGTCAGTGCTGCTCCCCCAGTTATAACAGATTCATTTAGAAAGATTTAGGATGTTTCAAACCATACATTATACTGATTCAAGTGGATTAGCTGTTGAATTGCAGTTTCTCATAACAATATCAAAGTTGAATACTCAAATCCCACAAAAATAAAAATAATGTCATCCAGCTTCTTTGAAACTCTAATGTCTGTTTCAGTTCTGGATATTTGTGTGCCAGAGTGCTAGGCACAGACTGCCACAGAAACAGATCCTTGGCTTGAAATTCATGTAAATTCCACTGAAATTCACTGATTTCTGTGGCAGGTGTTTCAGATAAACAGAAATTAAACGGATTAAGAGATATGGAGAAAGGGAAATCCAAGAATAGGTTAATAAAGAAACTGATCAGATATACCAATCACTAGCCTCTAATCTGAGGTACAAATTCAGGGTTTAAATATTGAGATAAAGTAAATGTATTTTAACCATAAGCGTTCCTCTGCTACTCTTCTCACAAATTCACTTTTTGCACAAGGCCCTTGGGTCTTTCTCTCATTGGGTAAATACAGATAATTTTTCCATAAAATAAGTTAGATGATTTTGCCAGAGGACTTGGTTTTTTCAAAAGACTGGAATCATATTAGAAACTCCTACCAAAAAATATGCTTGTGATTTGAACTAACGTGCTTCTGTGCTACTGAACCTGAACATTGTGCATTGTTTGAACCATGGGGTAATCTTTCTGCAGTTATTCTAGGCAGGGTACCTAGAGTTATCCACAATTCTTCATCTTAAAACCTGTATAACTGCATTGATTGCAATGATATTATCACAGGATCCTTACCAAAGTCTGAAAGATCAAAGCTTTGCTCCATTTCTCAGACGGCATAGATTTTCTCTTTTTTTTTTTTTAATTTATTTTGCAATATCTGTTGTTCTTTATTAAGTGAGAGATAAAAAGGAGAGAAGGGAGATACAGACAGGATAAAGGAGCAAGGATGAAAAAACAACAAAGTAGAGAAGGAAGCCTATAGAAAGTCATGAGGATTAAAAAATACATAAGAAATAAGGAAATTGTGGGCAATAGAACAAAACTATTTGTAATGGGCAGTCCCTTACTGATAAATTTCTTTTCCTCTACTACAAATCCACTAAAGATTGGTAGGTGCTTATGCAAATAATTTTTTTGTAATCGTTATTATAGCCTATAGAACATGCTTAAATGATAATTTCAAGGAGCTTTCCAGTATTATGTTAGATTTTAGGGGAATTTTTTTGTGGCTGTGGTTTTTGGGTTTCAACCAACTCTGTTGATTATATATTACTCTTTAAGAAAGGATACATGTTTATCACCGTGATTTGGCTGTCAAGATCCAATTTCTAGTTTCATTGGTTTGCCTCACTAGCATCTCTTAGGAGGCTGGGAATGACATATCTTGTTTTATTTCATTGTGTTAATAAAGAAGTAAAGACTTCCCAAACATGGACATTTCCTATATTATTTTCTAGAATTTTGTTTTAAGTGGTGTCAATTTGTAACTTAAAGGTCAGATGTCCATTGCTCCTGATTTACGATTTCAAAGTTTTACATCTTCTTTTTAAAATATATTTCATTTTTCTTTTATAATATGTCTATAAGGAAAGTCTCTTCTCTCTCCATCAGGCCTTCTAAAACACCAGTCAGTGCTGCACATGTATCTGAGATCCCAGGATGGAAGAACTAGTTACCTGGCTTCCTTGAAGGCCCTGACCTGCATTCCAGTGAGGCAGCGTGGAAGTGCACTAGTGTCAGCAATCACCATTAACCACAAGCCAGACCTTCCTCCCACTGTGCCACCACAGACATAAGGAACTGTAAGGGCACACAGTTCAAGGTGTGACAATTTATGCTTTGGTGCTGGGAAGCTTTGGGCTTCAGTCCTCAGGTAATATGAGCAGAGAATACAACTTGAGAGTCTCGCTCTGGAGGACAGAGCTCCAAATGGGAATGACAGCTAAACAGAAGTAGCAATGGGGTCATCTGGGGTCATTTACTTTGTTGAGAATCCAAACTAAAGTCAACTGTATTTGATAAACTTCTTTGTCTCAACACTTCAGCCACCCAGATACCATAACACTCACTTTTAGTGTAGAGGCTGTCCCACACCAAAGGTCCTTCAAGTGCTATTTCCCACCAAAGTCAAAGAACAACCACTCTGCATGTGCTGTTTTCTAAATCTGTAAAATGGAAATCCACCACTGAACACTTGTTCTTTTCATTATATTAAGAAACCAGGTTCATTTAAAAAATGGAGCAGATAACAGGATGTCTCCAACTTTCTATGTTGCATACCGGTGCATTTATACTCAGGGAGTACTTCAAATAGGTTTTGAATGTTATTTAAATATTACCCTGAAAAGATATACTCGTTTGACTGGAAAGATTTTTTGTTGTCTGGGCCCTTAAAAAAAGAAATCATGTAACAAATAATAGGTTCCACATCTGTGCTTTTTTATGTGCATAGAAAGAGGATCTACATAGCAAGTTCCCCCTTCTTCTAGGGGGAAAAAGATGAGAAACCACATGTATAGCTGAGGCAGAGGGAAGGAATGAGATGCATGAGTTCCTAGAGGATATAAACCAGAGACCTAAGTTTAAGGATAACAAAAGGTAGTATCTCCTTCATGAAGAATTTCCTGCCAAGATGAAGACAATATTTTTAAGCATTTTGGCATTCTAGAGCATTCATAAGCACTATGAATCTTGTTAAGTGTGCACTCTCAGCAGGTAAAAACAAACAGAGGAAAATGTCTGCTGCACTGTGTATGTCTTCCTTTACATGGGGTCAGAAATATTTGACATTTCTGCTTACAGTCTAGGTGCTGTGGAAAATACAAAACATTTGTTTTAAGTACTTGCACCTGGCAAGTTCTAACAAGACACAAGCACTAACTTTACAAGTATCTTATGACAATGGAGAAATTAAGTTATCACAGTATCACAAGTGTCTTTGCAGCACAGTCATGTTGTAAACCTTTGCTCTGGGTTTTCAACTCTGTTTATAACGGGCATCTAAATCCCACACTGCCCATACTATATTAAACTGACATTAGGATTGCATTCCTAAGTAATGCAGCGTCTTTGCTAAAAGACAGAGTACCAAACCTACGTTTAGCGTTAAGGATCTGAATGCATTTATTAATATTTTACTAAAGATTATTAGTTTTTTCCATTATTGTAGTGTAACAGTTGGGAAAGAAAACAGTGCATTTTTTTTTATATAAAACATATAACTGCCTTTTTTGGCATATTTATTCCAGCATTAGATAGATCAGCCATTTATAATACAGTAAATTACAGCAGTGGCAATAAAGTCTAACTATTTTTTTAAATACATCATCCCCATTAGATGCATTTCTGCCACTACTACTCTCATCGCAGTTTCTTATCTTATTTTTAACCTATTCCAATTTAGTGCTAATATTCTGCCCACAATATGGGCAGGGATAGATGTTCTGTTTTAGCTTTTGCTATGGGTAAATCGCAATTCTATATTCCATCAGTATTCCTTGTTCTTCATCGCTTCAAAGCCTATTTGAAAAGATACCTTTACCTTTTAATTCCCCTCTATTTATCGTTTAAACCCATTTTTGCTTAGAACTTAGTAGTACTTAGAACTGCAAATAATTTTCAAAGAGAAACTTGAAGGAAAATATAATGAAATGATATTTCCTATATGAAGCAACTGTTAAAAACACTTTTTACTGGTATTTGCTAGTGCACCTCTCTAAGAGAATAGTCTCTGTCATGATGCCCACCTCTATCTCATGCATGGTACAGCTGCACACTTTGAACTTTGACTGGCCTTGCGTCTGTGGGTTCTAAAATTTACTACTGTTCTGGTCAATTACTTTTTCCACAGATTATTGCTATCGTGCTGTATCTCCCACAGATCTGGAGCATGTGACATGCAGAGTAAGTGTGGAGCTGATCCAAGTTGATACTAGTTTTCAGATCAGCTGCAGATTTTCAGTGTCATACTACAAATGTTGTGAGCCTATTAAAATGTTTTGCACGTCATGACTAACTCGCCATCGGAAGACTGGCCTCCTCTGTGCTGTTTCATTGACACAACACAACCAAATGTTTTTGTCTGCAGAAGGAAATAATTCGTTACCTTTTAACATTCACGAAAGTCACCATTCAGTCAGTGGGATCAATACTTGGTCAACAAGTGAAAATCCCTACAGAGGATTACACTCAAATACTGGTATTTAACCTTTTATCTGGTGAGTTCATCCCTGGGTAGGTTGCTTAGCAGAGAAATTGTCCCGCTGTTATCTTGCATTCTGCTCTTTCTCTGTTGCTGTTGTTAGGTCTGTTACTTGTTTATTTTAACCCAGAAGGCTCAAATTAAGATCAGGGCCATACAGGAATATACATCAAAAGATGATGTCTGACCTGAAGGGTTTGCCCTCTGACTGGTTAAGACAGAAAAAGCGAGATATGAAAGGAGACATAATGATGTCTCTTTTATAGGTGGGGAAATAAGGCATCTGAAGATCACAAAAGAAGGACTGCAGCTGAGCTAAGAAGTGCATCCAGACCTCATAACACAAGTTATGAGACTGCACAAGTTTTTTGCCCAGTTAGTAGATCTGAGTGATTTACAAAAATCAGGTCAAGCCTTATAAAAATTTGCAGCCAGATTTCAAGACTAAAGATGGGATCAAAACACTTGCACACAAGTAAAATTCAAATAGATTTTACAGATAGAATTCATAAAAGGGTGCAGATGCTATATATAAAAGCAGAACAAGGAAGGTGTCCTCACCCTAAATCTTCATGGCTAACACACAGCAGGTTTAATGTCACTCTCTCATTTCTGAAGGTTCATAATTGTTCAAAGGAAAGGTATTTCCCCTTGGCTGGTTTTATTAATATCATGCAACCTGTTTGGGAACCTTTAACTGCATCAAAATAAGCATTTAATTCCATCTAATTGTAATTCTTTCTGTCAAGATTTCCTGAAGTTTTTGAGAAAAAAAATCAGCTCCCCATTGACCAAAAGCCTTGCCAAGTTACTTAAGCCACAAGACTATTCTTCCCTTCATACCATTCCTCTCATGTAGAAATTCTAAAATCCTACCTCTAGATATGCCTTGTGATTTCTGTGGACTAATGGCTCTATTTTCACCAAAATTTCAACAGTTTATCAGTCCACCAAATATTTTTCTCATCATAAAGGCAAGTGGTTTTGCGTTCTCAGCTTGCCAGTGCAAAGAGACAACTATGAAGACAATTTTGGCAAAAAGAAAAAAAAAATTAAATTTAAAGTCAGATGGATGCATGCTTTCTCCAAAGACATGGAAATTTTGCCATTTTTAGCAGTTCTATTTAAAACAGGAACTGCAATGGGTATTTTAGGCTCCAGGGTGCCTGCAGTCAGGGCTAGGGAGGGACACAGCTATTAATGTAAGCAGACGCCCCTCCCTATTAACCAGAAGACACCACCTGAGTATATTGTCTTGTGTTTTCAAAACAGAAATAATTATGAGCTAATGCAAAATCCTAATTTTTCCAAGTAACAAACTAGAAATCTTGCTGAGGTGTTCCTCTGTTGTATTCTGGCTTTTACTAGTGCTCTTTCATGCGTGAAGCGTTTCTGTATTTGCCGAGGAGGGAAATTGGCTTTCCCTGAAAAACTTTTGTCAGTCTCCATCTGTATCAAGTGCCAAGTGAAATGCAAGGTTAAAACGAAATTAAACACACGTTTACCTTGGTCAGCATTAGAAAGGCAGTCCTCACTACACAACAATATATTTTAGAGAAACCTTTTTCTGGGGTTTCAAAAATATCTGTGCTATTATTCATTAAAGGTAGAGAGTTTAGCAGCAACTACTGTATGTGGCATCACAGAAACCTAAGTGTTACTGCACTCTCTGGAATCAATAACATTCTAGAATTACACCAAGAGGATCCTAACAAAATATATTTTCCCCAAAAGCATGAAACAATTTTTGTTCTGAATACCTCAGAATGAGGCTAAAGAAAAGATTCACTTCATAAATTTATGTTTCTTTCAATTGCCATTTGTGGAGGGGAAAATGATCAAAGAATTTCAGCATATTGCCTTCTAGCAAGAAATTTTTACTTTATTCACACTGAAGCAATTGGATAACTTGCATGGGATATTCCCTGCGACTCTCTAACACAAATAGCTTTCTAAGGGCTAGATTCCACAATGCTTGATAACATTTTTGGAAGTGGTTCCAGTCTCCTCCAGGATGATGCACACCATCCTGTTTCTAGATTGCAACCACACAATTAAAGCTCTCTTCCTGAGCCACTGCATGGCTGACCTATTTTCTATATGGACTTAGCTGAAACAATCAATGGGCATAGCCATGCGTAAAGTGCAAGGCATAGCCAAACTGTCCCAAGGGAAGGTTTTAGACAGCTCTGTGCAAGTCTCCAGGCATTTTTCCCCTTTCCTTAGGGCAGAGAAAAAGCAGTCTTGTCACTCAAGCAGGGACAGCACAGCATTCTGTTCACATTCAGGCAGATATATATGCATAGGAGGTACAGACAGGGGGTCTCATGAAAGAAATACCCTCCCAGAAATAACACATAAGGTCACAGCTTGGTTGTCATCTAGGCTTAGTGTTCTGCCTGTAAGAAATTAGCCTACTGCTGCTGACTTGCACGAGAAGGGGGCTCGTTTGAGTACTTCTACTAGCAGGGCACCATTCTCTTGGAACAGCTGCTTCTAGTGTGAATATGCAAGAAGAAAATCAATTCACAAATTGACTTTAAGTAATACAAAGGAACTAATTTAAAGAGTCAGAGCAGTAAAATCAAGAATAATGGCTACCACAATACTGCCAAGTTCAAGCAGCAGTGAGGGTCTGAACTGTGGAAGTGGGCATTTGAACCAAATGAGAATGTCAGTTAAAATACATCACAATTAAATCTGAAAGCAGTAATACTCTTAGCAAGGGCATGATTCCACTTAACAAAACTACTGTGTATTAGGAAATATGAGTGAAAAATAAGTGGAAGTGAATATCCCAAAATACTGTGCTCTGAGAGGGTGAGATTTGCTTTAAGACTGTGGAAGCCCTAAAGCTCATATATGTGCTTGGGTTCTGAATCAATGAACAGGACGTGATGAGGACTCTCTGTGGTGACGTAAAATTAATCCCTAGAGAACATATTTGCTCTGACTTAGGTCATGAAGCAGCAGAACAACTGAGAGCAGAGAAACCTGCATTCCTATGAAAAGGGAGTTGATGTCAGCTTGCTCCAGACTCCACATCTCCAAAAATAAGTAATTATCCTGTGTGGTAAGATACAAGCTATAAACAAGGAGCCAAAATGACATGGAAACACTAGCATTGACCTAGGACTGGTATCACCTGAGTAGGACAACCAAAAAAGTGGAAGAACAGCATATTACTAAAGGAGCAGCAATCAATAACTATGTTACAAAGGGCTTCATTAGAGACATTTATATGGTCTTTTCAATTGTAATATAGCAGGTGAATTTATAAGCAAAAACCTTATAAAAATTTGCTGTTTCTAGCAAATTTTGCTGCCTTTATTACAAAAAGTGTATTTGTGGTTTATGCCATAGCTAGAAGCCCTAGTCAATTGAAGCATGTGCTTAAATCCTATTGTAATTTTAATATTAAATAGATACTAACATTCTGCCCTGAGCAGTAATGCTGTCTTGAAAAAAGACCTATGCCCTGAACTGACGTAAAAAAACCCCAGCTGTTTCGTGATAAACTTGAATCGCTACTCGTCGTACAACTATTCATGCGAGACGTGCTGAATATACATCACATATATTACAACCATATCCCAGATGCTGAAAACATGCTAAAAAGAATACTCAAAGTAATGCCAAATGTGAGATTTGGCCTAATTTAAATTTCAAATGCTAAAAATTTCAATTGCAATGCTAAACATCTACATAAATGCAGTAAATTTTAATAAACACATAGACAGTAAAGATCTTCAGAAAGTAAATAGTAAAAAATGTGCAAGGAATTCCAACAAAGAAACCCTAATGGCAGCTCTCCAATGGCTCAAATTTCATATGCTAATAAAATGTGCAAACTGAGACGTAATGATTTCTAAACATTACAATAAAATTCCTTAAAGCATGTCCTGTAATTTCCAATAAATATTTTAGAGTATTTCTTTTTACCTATACTGAACTTTTCTTAAATAAGTTTTATGAAAAAAAAAATGAAACTTCTTGCTTGTCTACAAAGTAGATACAGAATACAGCCAATACCTTCCAATACATATTTCCTTGTGGATAATTTAGAATGTTGCATCTGCTTCCTTAGTTAACTGAGGTGCTTGATTTTGAGTTTCTGGGTTTTTTTAAGTAAGATACAATTTATAACATCTTTTGTTGAACAACTCATTTTGGTTAAAAGGAAAACAACTGTATTTGCTAAAAACTCTACCTTGGCTTTTTGGATTTCTTATTTTGAGTCTCGGTATTTTCTTTGGAGAATTTCAAACAGATGGCATTCATATGCATAGTAGCTGTGATACTTTATCTTTTACTGCATGACAAAATGAGGTTTTGACTGTTACTGATATTTGGCATATTAGATTTTACTATCGACTCTTACTTATGCTTTGATTTCACTGTGGGATCTGTTTTGAAACAGTGTCATAGAAGGCTAAAGACAAATTTGTTAAAGAAAGCATTAATCAGTACAAGAGAAATATATATGACTTTAGTCCTTACTTTTATGGATACTGACTTCTCATTTTTAATGGTTCATTAAAAACTTGAATAATTTAAGTGAGTACTCAGCAAGCGAACAAGTGGGAGAAGGGATGGTAAGACATTTTATTGATGTCAAAAAAGGGTAAAAAAACCCCAGTGTAGAACTATCTTCCTTACCTTCTCCTCTGATGTTCGCCTCATGGTCTTGCACTGTCATAACTCAAAATAGCTGCACGCTACATAATTCCACAGGAAAAAAAAATGCAATCAAGACATCTCTATGTGCTTCCCTTCTTTCTCTCTCCATACTTTTCCTCCCTGCTTTAGAGCAGCATGATTTCAGCAAATGCATTTCTCTTTTGCGAATGGGGAGCATAAAGTTTTTGTATCACGGCTACAGTACTCCTCATTTAAGGTTCCTGCTACTGGCAAAGCAAAGAGAACAGTCATCAGAGCTGCAGAATGTATGGCCATATGTAGCACCCCAGAGCAACACAGTCCAAGCAAGAAACTTCTCTACAATTAAGAGAACATTTATAACACATTCACACACATTCTCCAGTCGTTTAACTTGCTTATTTTCTCTGATTAATTGTGTAAAATAGTCTGTTACTGGAATCTCTTCCCAGCACAGGCTGTCACCACCTTTTGTTCCTGACCCTAGAAAAGCAGTAGACCCATTTATATGATTTAAAGTGTATGATTCCTTGCGACTACTTTCTGTAGTTTGGAAACAAATCATCTTAATTCTAACTATAAGAAAAGGGAGTGGCACCATTGGGAGTTTTGTCTTAGAAAAAACCCTAAGATTAGACCATTTCCAAATAAGTATAACACTTCGTTCTATTCATAGAAATATAATTAAACTCTTACACTTGTTATGAAAAATTCCTCTGTTACATTTTTCTGTAGCTCTGTATTCCGAGACTTCATAATGGAAAATCTGAGTGAATAAAATTTCCTTTTTCCTACTAGTATTCCAACTAGCAAATGTCTTACCATTTCTTTTTAGGCCAACCCACATGCAGCACAGTGTAACCTGTAGTCTAGTGAAAGTGAGTAGCCCAAATACAGCATTACAGATACACTGCATCCTTGCTTAGGACTTTTCCTTGTTAATTCATCCTTCAAATTTAGAAAGCCATCTTACTACATCCACAGAATAAGTGGCCAGCTCTGAAAACAGAGCCATTTTAGAAGCAGCATTAGATCAAGCTTGAGAGAGGACGTAAGATGTATAAAAGCACTCCTTTACACATAAGAGAAAAACTTTTCAAGTGCCTAATGATTAGAGATAGTGATGATTTTATAAAGGGACTACTAGGCCTAGGCTAGTAATGGTTGCTGAACTTTAGCCACAGAAACAACCCTACTCACTCAGAAAAAGAATTACGAGCCTCAAATTTTGAAAAATAGAAATAATAGGGGAGCTAAGAGACTTGAGTGAAAAACTGTTAATCATAATGAATGCAACACAGTTTGGGGGTTCATTTATTCTTCCTAGGGAAAAAAAATTGGAATAGCAAATGCAAAAATGAAGTTATTGTTAGAACATCAGGTATGTGATGAAATACCAGGTTTGTGTCTAATTCGTGAGCTCAAATCATATGAATTACTCTGAAAACCAGACAAGAAACCTTACCTAAGCTTAAGGCAGTAACACCAGCCCGAATGGGTTCAATTAGCTTGACGGGCATCAGTAGTTCGCGAATTCTTAGAAAGCCTCACAAAGCACAAAGGCCGTCGGGGTACCCCTCGTGGCCGAAGCCTTCACCGAGCTCCTCGGGCGCTTCCAGCCCCTAATCCACGCAGATTTCGCCTACAACCATATTTGGCTCGGGGCACGGTGCAAGCGGGGCTCGGGATGCGGAGGGGAGAGGGGCTTCCCGCCAGCCCCCGCCCGATCCCGGGGCTCAGACCCGACCACGGCCGGGGGAGAGACCTAGACCCAGACCCAGACCCAGATCCAGACCCAGACCCAGATTCAGACCCAGACCCAGATTCAGATCCAGACCCACACCCGGCCCCGAGAGCCCCGCGGGCACGGGGGTGCCCCGTCCCAGCGCTGTCCAGGGTCCCCGCCGCCCCGCTCCGCCGCTCTCCGCGCCCCGGGCGAGGCTCCCTCACTCTGTCCCTCACTCACTCACCATGTCGCGGGGGTGCCGCGGCCACGCAAACCCCACCGAGGGGCTCTGGGCAGGCGCCGCTGCCGCTCCCCGGCGCCGCCAAGGTGTATTTGGGGAGCGGGCGCGGCGGCGGAGGGGCCCGGCGGGAGGGGCCTCCCCGCGGGCCCAATCAGGGCGGCGGCGGGGCGGGGGCGGCGGCCGGGGGGCGGTGCGATGGCCCCGGGCCGGGTTGGGCAGGGCCGGGGGAGCCGCGCCCGCCCCGCCGAGCGCCGCCGCAGCGCTGCCCGGAGGTGCGGGGCTCCCCGGGGCTGCGGTCACGGCACCGACAGCCCCGGGGTGTCCCGGGAGTGCCCCGCCGTCGTGCGGCACCGCGCGGGTTTAGATGTCGAGAAATGTCATTTTGCGCAGAGTCGGGAGCTTTAGTCAGCGGCTTCCGCACGAGTAGGAACCAGTGTCACCAGGGTGGCAAGGCGCTGTGGTTACTGATGTCTTTTCCACTCCACATACTCTTCAGTCTGAGGACCGTGTGCTGCCATATTTGTTTTATTTGCGCTCTCTCTGCCGCGGCTTGGATTTACTTGTTGCCAATGATATTCCGTGCAATCTCACGGAATACATATATTTTTACTGTAGCCTTGGGGTGCAACTGTTAAAACCAATGGCTAAACAGTGACAGAGGAGAATCAACGCCTTTCCACATAAGCACAGAAAACGAGAATCATTTAAGCAACTTTGGCATGTCAGGTAGCCAAGTTCAATCTAGAATACGAATTCATGAAACATTTTTTTATAGAGTTGCCCAGGTCTGAAATCAGAGTCTTAACTCTTACATGACACCACTGAAGCAGAATGATAACTCCACAATCATTGCCAAAGCAATTTATGGTATTTTTACTGTGAAAACAGTGGATGGTTTTTGGAAACCAAGGATCAGAAATAATTTTGTTAGACTTGGACAATTAACAGGGACTGAGCTGCCTTATCAAGACACATGGAAGCAAACAGAATATTTCACCAGGAAGAACAGCTGTTGAAAACTGAGGGAGAAGCACCATACCTACACAGGAAGAGAAGAAGGGGTATCATTCCTTGTGGCTCACTCACTCTTGTGCCTTAACAGGCTTGTGCAGAAGTGAGAGTCAAAATCAACCAAAACAAAAGTAGCACATTTCCAAGTGGTTTTGAACAGACTAGCTTTAGAGAAGAGAGGGTATCAAATTCAAGGTGTGAATGTTTTGTTGCCTCCTTGACTGTCAGAACTGAAAGATATATCTATTTCACACCATGCTTCCCTCCCTGCTGTGTTAAAAGAAATCTGTCAGCTAAAGAACTGATTAATTCCTTCAACCACTGGTTAGTTAGCTGAAAATAATCTGCAAGAGCCTATTTTGTTGCCATTTCTGAAGTTATTGACAGGCAATATTGAGCTTGATGAGTGATAAAAAGTTCAGGACATTATGTAGCTCATAAAATTACTGTATTAATAGATAATGTATTGGTGCAAAACAAAGATTGGTCTCAAGGCAAGGTGTGGTTTTCCTAATGTTTGCCCTCATCTGCACACTACCCTAACTCTTGCTTTTCATTCTCACTTTTCTTGCCTCAGGAAACCAGACATTTCTGTAGGGAAAAAAAAAAAAAGTTAGAAACAGCTTCTGAGCAACTGATATAAATGAATTCCATTATCAAGTTTATGTACCAAAAGGAGTAGGAGCTTCTGTTGCAAAGAGAATGCCTATTCCAGGATATGCTGTGCAAATTTAGATATGGTGATCACTGCAGTGTAAACCTGCTGTGCCCAGTGTGACAAATGAATACTGGACAAGAACCGTGAATTTCAACATTTGATGAGGAACTGGATTATCAGCACCCAAAGGTCTCCCAGAGTTCTTGGAAAGCCACTGTTAATCTCTTATCACATCAATTGTTATGTGTGTTCTAGTAATCACTTGCAAACTTGCACCCAATAAAAACTGCTTATGAATAAGATCTTTACAGTGAGTATTTGGAAGAAGAAAATAGTATTTAAAGTTATATTAATTGAAGTATTAATATAAGACAGTATTCATTTTAGTTAGCCATTGAAAAGTTAGTTCTCTAAACAAAATTAAATAAATTTCTTCCATAAGATCCTACAAATACCAAAAAAGATACCATGTTTTCATCAAGAAACACTTATATCACACTTAAAAATGGTCATATTTTCTTCAGTTTCTTCTTTAAAATAAGGCTCTCTTTTTGACAAATAGGAAGGAAAGTTTATATTATATGTAATGATGATAAGATATATGTATAATCAAATATAAAGGCATCATAAATCAGAGCATAATTAACACTCCTAAACTGTCATTTACTGGCACCTGCTGTATTTAACTCAAGTTCTCAAATCAGATGTCTTCAAAGAAGAACCTCTCAAATTTATCATCTCCTCCATGACAACTGAAATTTCTGAAAATATAGAAACCTGCAGCCCAGAGCTGTGGTGCTGAGTAGTTGATTGCTCAGCCTAGAAGGCTTCAGACATCAGCACTGTGGGACTGGAGATGCTGGGAGATAACAGAATGACAGAAAGACTGAGGTTGAAAAGCATCTCTGGACTTGAGCTAGTCCAACCCTGCTGCTCAAAGCAGGGTCAAAGCACATTTTTCAGAATGATGTCCAGTCAGGTTTCCAGGATCTTGAAGGGTGAAGACTCCACAATATCTCTAAACATCATGGTGCAGTGTTTGACAACCCTCACAGAAAAAAAAAATTCTTTTTTTCCTGTGCTTAAATGTAATTTCCTGTGTTTCAGTTTGTGAAATATATATCCTGTCTTTTCACAGGATACTACCGAGAAGAGTCCAGCTTGCTAATCTTTTCTCTCCCATCAGGTATTTTTACATGTACATAAGACCTTTGGAAGCATCCTCTTCTTTGGGCTGAACAGCTGTGTCCACTTCTCTTCATATGTCAGATGCTGCTGTCCCTTAATCATTTTAGCAGCCCTTTGCTGTACTCGCTGCAGTAAGTCCATGTCTTCCTCTTTTACTAAGGAGTCCAGACTTGGGCCCAGAACTTCAGACGTGCTTCACCAGTGCTGAGTAAAAGGGAAGCATTGCCTCCCTCTGTCTACTGGTTGTGCTGTTCCTAATGCAGGCTGTATAATGTTTATTGTAGCCTAAATGATACTATTTACATTTATCACTGACACTAGAAAAAGCATTTCTGAACTGTGCAGCACTCCAGTTAGTCCATTTGGCTGTAGTGCTTGTGTTCACGTAGGTTTTTGCTTCCGAATTTAATCTGGTCAACCAGAGCCCTCATGGATTCCCTGGCTCAGTTCGCCTCTAACTGGTGGGTTATTGAACCCAGGAGTGATGTGGCTATGCTGTGCATCTATTTTCAAGGCACGGGAAAACTTAATTTTTGCCTTAACTATAATGCTTGGCTTTGAACCTTTCTTTTTTTTTTTTTTTTTGCATCATGTTTCTTGTTTGTAATTGTAGTTTCTACTCCACTCCATAGTTTCACATTTTCAGTATTGTGGTGCAATGACATTTGTTGAAGTCTTGCATGAGAAACACATTACCTTTCCATTCCAGTGCAGAGGAGGGGCACATAACACAGAAAGGTGGCAGTCATCTGATCCATGAAGTTGGGTTTTACAGAACAAGAAATGACAGTAGTTCCTGGATGCGAATGAAAATTTGAAAAGCTACAAATAAATTGTTTCATACATTGCATCTTTTTAAGAGCCTTCTAAGATCAATCTAAGCGCCAAAAGTGTGATGCCAACTGAAGAGTTACTTTTGTCTGAACTGAGATTAACTGTGGGTTTTGGATACCTCTGCCAAGTGGTTAGTATTCTTTTATTGATTCACTTGTTCTTGCTATAGGATGTTGAAAACACTGGAAAATATACTATCACTGATGTGTTTAAAGGCATCTAATGGACTTCCTATTAAATTACCTCAAATTCTGAGGAGGTTTCAGTGATTTATCCACATGTACCTCAATTTTTCCCTTTCTGGACAACATTAAATCATCTCAGTTAGAAATCACTTATCCTTAAGGCTCATAAATACCTTTCTCAGGAACGTGTCTTATGCTGTTTGGAAATATATCACATTTCAAAAGGGTACTAATATTAAATGTTTTACCTTCACTCTTTTCCACTCAAAGACTCCTTTTCAAATGTCCTATTCTCACTATTATTCAGCCATGGTCAGTCAGATCTGAGTATTTATCAGGAGTAATGACTACTTTATCAAAGAAAGTTTTGTGCAGAGTTTCAAGTCTGTCTTAAAGAAGGTTTTTCTTTCAATGAATGAATAAAAAGCACAGGTTCCCTATTCTTTCATACGCCTTTTACACCTCCAAGCAAGCTGTCCTGGAACACAACCTTTCAAAGGATCAAAAGGATTTTTATTGCTTATGCAAGTTTTCTTGTTAAACTGCTGTTTCCTGGAGGGCAGACTAGATTTACTATGTGTGCTCTGACAGTATGTCTGCATCTTGTAGAGAAATACAATTTTGTGAAGATCTCATGGTGAATTACCATGGAGAGTCACAGAAATGTTAGAAAAGTTCTAACAACAGTGACAGATAAATAATATTCTCGGCTTTCATCTTTTTTGGAAGATACAGACAGTCAGACTTCCTGTGGAAACATCTTCCTGCCAGTTGGAAGGAAACATCTTCCTGCCATATGCTCTCTTGCCCAATATTTCAACAGTTGAAAGATGGTGTAATGCTTGTTTTTACTGATCAACGATTAATACCTATTTTTAGACAAGGAAGCAGTGATACTTGGCCAGAGGTTAAATTTATTTCATTTATTCATATTTCATATTGAGGAAACTCTCAACTTGAAATACAAATTCCAGCTTGGGTAGTTCAAAACTCTTTGCATCCTCCTCTAATTTAAATTGTTATGGCATCCTTCCTGTCCTGTTGTGAGTTGTTATGAAATCTTTGTCCTGTGTTGTACTAAACATTGGCTATGCCTATAATGTGTGATCTGGAATAAATTTTCAGCTCCCTGCTGCAGGTGTGTTCTCTGACAACACCCTTACTTTGTCGTGGATGAACTCTGCAAATGCATTCCTTCCCACTGTGCCTTGATTTCCATTAAAGGAAGCCTAGGCAGGCAGGCTGGCTGGCTGCAGGAAAGCAGCTGCAGAGTGCTTTGAAAGGGAACTCAGGGAATTAGGAGAGTGGGGAACAGGCATCACAAACTGCACATATGCTGCAACGAGTTTTAGCCTTTTTCACATTTTATAATCAGATTAGTGAATTGATTTCTGTCAGCACAGGAATTCAAGTCAAGCAAAAGTTTTGGTATTTCTTGATAGATAAGCAACTTGATATATAATGAGATTATTCATCTATTAAATTAATTTCTTATAGCTAGGAAAGAAACAGTTGTATTACCGTGGTGGAAAACTTGTGCTGAGAAAATGTAGCCATTCCAAACTGATTTCCCTCCTATTTATCAGCCTTTCACTGATACTGTAAGCCAGTTATTATGCAGAAGAAAGTATGTATTTCTAAATGGCTGAGTTTAGAAAAGGTTTTGATTTATGTATTGCAGTCCACTGCTGTAATGCCACCCTTTCTCCATAGTTTCTGAATATCAGCTTAATTCAGCTGTTAAAATGATGTAAGAACAAAAAAACCTGTGCACAAGTTGGCAATCACGTTTGAGATGTTCAAATTATCTACTGTCTTAGCAATATTGAAAATAAGATCAGATGTTAATCTTGTGCATAAAAGTAGTTCTTATTCAATATTTCGATCTCTGATCTTCTACATTAGGTAAGGTTTCACAATTACATAATTATAAAAATTGCTTCTTTGCATTTTGTTAAGAAGATTCTGTTTGCACTGTGTCAAGTACAGTGTATTCCAGTAATTTTTTTACATTTGGATGCTATGAGAGTAAAATATATGCTAAGATCCAACTTTCTATACTCATACTCTCTGAATTTTCTATAGAAATAATTGCTCATGAAGATATTCTTGAGCGAATTCATGAAGCTTCTATTTAGACACTGTTTTGCAAACATCTGGATCCACCGTTGATTTTGTGGGAAACAATCATGAGCAGTTAGAGGGACATTATTCCAGAAATCCTTTTGCATCAAAAGAAAATGGAACACAGCACTGAATTATCATCACTGAGAAAGCAAGAATAAAATTTGCAAATAAAATTAGTTTGACCTCAGTTTTGCAAATGTTGGTTTGCATAGGTAAATATTTCTCTTTTATTCTACTTACATACAATGGCAAATGCTTACTGACTGTGCTGTAAACAAGGTAGGGTTTCTTCTTTTCAGTGTTCAGTCCCAAATCATTTTAGTTTGAAACCTCTTAGCACGGTTCACACAGAGTTAAAATAAATGCGCTACTTACAGAGCAAAGGTATTATCATCAGCAGAATCAGCAGCTATTACTGAATTCTGGAAATTTTGAATAGGCTCATCATACTGCAAAGAACTGATTGAAGTTGGCTTTCTAATTCATCATAAAAATTCTCCCCCCACACCCTGCCCCATTAAACTGTGTTGTTTAATTTTAGTAAATGGAAATAAATACTGAGTTACAGTGACTTCATTAACCTCAACTTATGTAGTCAGAGAAATCATGGCTAAATAATGGAAACCTGGCTCAAAATTCATATGGAGAAAAAGTATAATTCAGTCTTTTTCAGGTTATTCTTTCTGAGAAAAAAAAATTTAAAAAAATGCCAAACAATGAACCTCTTTTTCACAGTATTTTTTGTGTGGACTACACACATGCAGGCAGTCCTATTTTCTTCTCTGGGAGCACTCAAACAAATGGAAACTGCACTCTCAAGGAGTTTCCTGTAGTTTTGTTCGTACTGTCTGTCAGATCTTTTTTCCCCCTTTCTACTCCCCTGCTCCTCACCCCCCTGCAATTCATCCATTCCTTTTGTTTTCTCTTATACTTCCCAGCAATAGTGCAGACTACTGTCAGATAATTTTTTTCTTCTTTCATTGATTCTTAATTTCCATTTAACTTTTCTGGTAAGGAATAACAAATTTATTGTGGTGAGATAGGAATGAACTGGCTTACAGACAGCTGACAAAACAACTGACTCCTGCCTCTCTCTGCAGCAGAAGCAGAGCATTTCCTACGATGTTACACCGGAAAAAGGTATTCCAGTAATCTTTGTGAAGCCAAATGCATTGGGTCAGCTGAGCACTGATGGAGAAAGAACAACCACAAATTGATTAAGTCAAGACTGACTGTAGATGAAAATGTATTATCACCTGAATTTGACATATTAAGCACATTAAGCTTTGATTTCCTACAAAATAAAATGTTGATTTCTCCCTGCTTCCTTCCTTCCCTCCCCAAATATACGTGTCTTTTTCCCTCTTTCTAAAACTTCCTAAAGTCATTTTTAATAGCTCCCACATCTTGGCAGAAACATTCTGACGTTAGACATGAACATTTGTCATTATCCCTTCACCTCACACTTGCATTAATCACAAAGAATTAATTCCTTGCAAAGCATATTGTCCTATAATGAGCCTGACATTCCTTTTGTTCTGTAGACCTTTCCATGGAATAAGTCTATGAGCAGATTCTTTGAATAAAATCAGAACAAAGTGGCACACTCTCAGTTTTGAATAACTAAATATGATAATAAGACAACAAAAGAATGAAATCTGAAATTGACTTAATACAGTGACTAGAACCAGAATAAGAAAAAGAGAAAAGAAACCAGTTCTGAAAAACCAGCAAAAAAAGGTAGCTCGTAAAATATAAAAAGACAGGCAAGAATAAAAAAATGTTAATACAGGTAAGAATAATAAAAAAAAGTGAGCTCTAACAAAAGAGCAGCACCGAGTGATTTAATCCTTTTGCTCCTGAATTTCCAATTCCATACATATTAGCTGTTTTATGAAAATTTCCACTGCCTAGAATATACCAAGTGCCACTGCACTTGCTGCAAGATAGTAATTTGTAAATATGTGCCTGCGCTGTCCAGGCTTGTACTGTCCCAAATACTACTCACAAAGTTAATGGGGAGAAATTATAAAGCTTCTAAAGTGTGTTTTGATATTGCCAGTCCTGTAATAACTAGCTTATGGAAAAGGTCCTGAAAGTCGGAGCACTGTGTCAGAGGAGTTTTACACAGCAGGATCATGCATCCTTAAAACTGAAGTAAAGAAATCCTTCAGCCATCAGACTTCTGAGTATTCTTCCTCAAATACTAAAGATCATATGCACCTGTTGTTAGTCTCATCACTTCTCCTAATATTCATTTGGTATCACTAGGTTTAACATGATTTTCTTGAGGTAGCTCCTTAGGTGAAAATTAAGAAGGCAAAGTGTCAAGTACATTTAATATGTTTTTAAGATTTTCAAATTATGAAGTCTACATTAGCAACCAAAAAGTTACTGAGCACATACATGGTTTTGCAGACACATGCACCAATGTTTGCTTTCCTCCTACACACTCGAATGCTGCCCCCAGGATCGCCTGTGACATTTCTTGTACAGAACCACAGCTCCTTTAGCACAAATCTGAATTTTAAAAAAAACCAAATCTTTACTTTAAAATGTGTTTTTAAGTGAAAATGTGGACAATGGAAAGGCCTTCTGTGGGTATTCAGGAAGGGTTTGTTCTGTTTTCGGTTGGTTTAGGTTTCTGGATAAGTAAACAAAGTTGGAAAGCTGGCTGATGTTCCCTCTAAGGAAATGAGCCCACTGCATAGCTGTCATAGGCAGCATCACTATGGAATAAGTTATTTACAAAGCTATGGATTTTTCAGTTAGAAAGCCACTATATAAATATCATTGTAGCTTAATTAGTATCATTTGTAAGTGGTATGTTAAAAGCTTGCCTCTTATAAAAGCTTTCCTAACCTCAGAAGTGTATTTCATTATTTTTCCTGATTGGGAAAAGCACAAATACACCCCAAAAAACAAATAATCCAAAGCTGAGGCACCCCCCCCCCCCCCCCCCCCCCCAACACCAACAGCAACAAAAACACAGGCAAACAAAAACAATCAAACAGATAAAAAAGGTAAAGATAGTTTTATTGTCCTGGTCTCCTTCAGTTTCATTTTTTAGTGAAAGACTAAAATAGACTTTCTTAACAGACCTTTCCAGGTTGTATCCAAATAAGGAAAAATGTTTTAGGACCAGGGAGAAAAGACCAAAAAAGATTGCTTACCTGCCATCCTTTCTAAAAAAATGCTTAATTTTAGTAAGCTTTAGAATGAAGAATCACTTCAGAGGTTCTGGAGGTGGTGGTACATCTGTTTGAATAGCTGCAGATAGGAACAGCAACATGACCTTGTCAGTGATTTGATTTTTAATTGTTCAGTTTTTAATATGTAATTTCACTTTAAATTGAGTTAAACCGTATGTTTCATTTTATTAAAATGTACAAATGCATATATCTTGAATGCCATTTCCCTAAAAAAGAAAAAATAAATCTACACTTTCTAAAAGTTGTACTTTTGATAAAGAGTGGGCTGCTGAAAGCATATAAGAAGAGATATGGGCAGGCAGCATACAACAGCCTGGATGCTAACCTCTCCAAGTGGGAAGCCAGCAGCTTTACAAATCTACTGGTTTTCACTCCTCCTGATATCTCAGCCACAAGCAATTTCTTGATGAATAAAAATTCTTGTATCACAGAGCAATAGTAACTTACAAAGTACAAAGCCCTGTCAGTTCCTGAAAGTCAACATATAGAGCCTAAAGGCTGCTTTAAGTAATACTCAATATTAACCACCCTACTAAAAAAATTATAGGAATCAGGGTTTAGTGGAAGTTTCAGAATTGCCATATTGAAATTATTTTTTACAGTTGGTCTATATACTGACTTTGAGCAAAAAAATTGCCCATATTAGTATACAGAATGGCCACACCTTATGCTCAGATCTGAACTGTTTGGAGTTGGTGCTGTTGAAAAAAAGATTTTTGCATCGAGTTGTTTAGATTGTGTATTAAAATAGCTGAAACCAAAAAATGTTCTAGAATAGTTCAAGAATTTTTGTCTGCTTCTTTTTTCCCCCAAGCATTCTATGCTTGATTTGTATAGTTTGGTTGAATTTTTAAGTTCTTTCTAACTACTCTGAGTTTGCTAGTCAGCATCAGACTGAACTAGGGAACTTTACAAGCCAACCTACTTGTGTGCAATGGAAACGTCTGCAACTGGATTATAATTTAAATAGTATATTCCCAGCACTTTTCTACACTCAGGAAAAAAACTGACAAAATTTGCTCTTCCTCTTCATGTAGCATACACTTCCAGGAGCCACAATTTTGTTCCCTTATTCACCTGTACAGGTAGACAATCCAGTTTATGACCAAGTCCATAGTTAGTGTATTATTTATAACTACTTGTAAATGTTCATGGGTAAAAAAATTACCTGCTTGCTGCATTTGTGAATGACCTGAAAAGTTGAAAATTTACAGCAATCATCTTTTTTTTCTAGCAACCACAGTTTTAGAAGTGCCAAAACTGAGATGTTATTGCATTGTTTCCTTTCTTTTAATCCTAATATTATCAAAGAGCTCACAATAACACAAAGACCTCAAGGTTAAACAACTCATATGAAATTTTAAGAAGTGATCAACTTTCTTCCATCTGCTTTAATTTTATTTCAGTTTATGAATCACCTCAATGCATAAATTGCTGCTGTCCTGCAGGTGGTTTTGTCATTTGTGATGTAAAACACCTTCTTTTTAATACCTAACTGTTCTAGAATAACAGGTGTTGGTGTCCTATAGAAATATGTGGGAAACTCCTGAAATAGATTACTAGACTAGATTGTGGTGTGCAGTTTTGTACCAGCCTCTCTTTTTGCTTTAAAGCAAGAGCTGAAATGACTCATTGATCTCAGGAGGGATCTCAAAGCATCTAATCCTCTCCTGGGTCCAAGCATGACACTGATTTATTCATGCTTAGAGGGGCAGAAGTAATAAAATGGCTTGACAGTCAGGAGACAACACTTAAAAATCTTACCAAGGGTTCCTCCCAGGTCTATTCACAAACATGGAGTTTAATGTAGTATTTCAAGAGTTTGTCGGTGAAGGAGATCAACACAAGTCTCTTTCACCAAGCCAGATTGCTGCAAAGTTAAAACTTTGGCTCTTCATTGAAGCTTCTATATAATTAGAAGAGCTAATTGCTATAACCATCAAATGTGTTATCTTTTAGTATCTCATGCATTAGTACAAGAGCTTTGAATTTCAAATAATTATTATATGAGCTCAACAAGAAAATTATTTTAGATAGCATGTTAAATTTTCTGAAATTATTCATATTGCCTTCTTTGCAGACAATTCATCTTGCCCATATTGCAGGCTAAAATAAAAACAATCAAATAACAAAACACTGTGAAAATTTAACAATAAATGTTGTTTAGAGGGCACATGCCTACTAATCTCTGAAGTAAAAAATGTTACATCTTACCTATGAGAGAATACTAGGTTTTATGGAAATTACTGATTATCAAGTATATGAGTCATAGCTTATGTTTCTGTTAGATAACAGAAATTTTTATCCGGTGGAATCTTTATTACCAGTGGTATACCAGAACAAATAAAGTACAATTGTCAGAGCTTTGGTTGAATTTATAAGGACACAGATTTACTACAAGCAGAAAGAGCAGAAATTAAACAGAACTGACAGAAAATGGGATGTGTGAACAGGAGAAAGGAGAAGAAATAATTCTGAATATTTTTAGTTCTGCTCTTTGATCTCCTCTATTGACTCTGTCAAATATCACCAGCAGAAAAATTATGTATAAAATTTCACAGAAAGAAGAAAGCAAATGGGTTAAATATAGATACAATGTGTAGAGAGTATTTACTGTATTATTTGCTTCCTGCTGTAGTTAAACACATAGATAGACATATTTTGAGATGTTTTTGAAAAATGGCTGCTTAATACAGTTTTATGGTCACTGAACTTGCTTATTAAAAAAGATCCATCTCTAACCTCCCGAGGGAATAGCACATAGGAAAACTACTTTTTAAACATGATTTGGGAAATACACTCAGTTGTGTCATAACAGTTTAGGAAACACAGTTGTGTATCTGGGGCAAATCCTAGTTTTTTACAATGCAGCAGATTGGTTTGATCATCTGAGAGTGACTGCTTCATTCCTGGCTGCTCTCTTCCTCTCCTGCCCTCCCTTGCCTTGGACATCTCAAGGCTTCTATGCATAGGAGGAAAAGTCACCACATGTACTTCTTCACTGACCTGTCAGACCTTGCTTGGTAAATTGCATGTTCTGCTATTCCAGTCCACGTCTGCACATCTTTCTTCTCATCTGCAGCTGCTTCGGGTTCTTGTAACAATGGCAGTTGTTTCCATAGCAGACCAGCTTCAGGAAAGCATTCTTTGTATTTCCAGATATCTTGTAATGCAACTCAGCTGCAAGAAAGTAGAAGTGGGCAACATCATTAAGTTAGCTGAATTTCTGCAAAGCACCAGCAAGCACCCTGTAAAGCCCCAGTGGTTCCTAGGCTATAGTTTGTGAAATTATGGTCTTCCAAAAATCTTGTGGTCTGCCTGCATATTTTGACAATATTTGTTTGTATTCAATTAGGAGTTTGCCTTTGGTTTGGGAGAGGATATGCCTTACTGTGACGACTAGAGGAATCCTTGCTGGAGATTGTGCAAAGTGCAAACTCTAGACACTGACTAGTCCTGCCAAGACATTTCCTGCTGTGATCACTTAATTGTTTTATTTGGGTGAAAGACTATTACTTTTCTCCATTGTTTCCTCTAGAGAAGTAGGATACAACATGGCAACACTATATTGTATTGCAACATCATACACAATATTGTATCTCAGGTTCCAAGTAAAACAATTATTTCCATATGAATTCTGTTTTGCAAAAGGTGATTCACTGTGTCCTAGTCTCATATGCACAGACTTGGAGCAATGTTTACATTTCTTTTATGCATGAGAGTGAATATGCACATCGTAGTGCACTTTTTTTCTATGTAAATGCATACTTCACAGGATTTAATTTAGCTTAATTTATACAAGGGGCTGACAGGCACTGACTAAAGCAATTTAACTTTCCTGTCCCTAGATGATATCAAAACAATTAATCTATTTGTTATCACAAAGGAAATATTTTTACTTCTGTAGTCCCTAATGTAGATAAACCCTTGTGTTTGTCATGTGAATGGCAATTACTTGAAACAAATTTGAAGTACATATGCTCATATTGCTCAGTATTTTGTTAAATGGATTGTATATATGAAGTGCTTTGATAATATTCCTGATGTGATGTGTAGGAGTGGGTATTTACAGCTATAGCACAGGATGAGTCATGTCACAACTAAATGCTAACCTTGGCTGGTCAGTCCTAGATCATGGAAGATTATACAGCTCCAATTCAGACATGTTCACCTGCTCTCCCACCACTTCTCTTCACAGGGAGGACATCTGAGCACTATTCATCAGTCAGCTTAAACTGTATTGCCATACTTGTCTCATAGGCCTCATCTGTAATCACTGCTTCATACTCTGAAAACCAGATACTCTTAAGAAAGACATTTATTTAGTTTGTCTTGTGATATAGTGCTTTGGTCGGGATTAAACTTTTTTTTTTCCAAAGTTTTTCTCATGCTTTTTTGTTAAGAAACAGACCCAACACAACAAAAATAGTTGTTTCTTTTCCATGGTTTCACGTCTTCACTTACGAACTTTGCATCTGTTTTTCTGGCCTCAGTTGAGGTAATTAGACTACATCCTGAAAGTAACAAAGACTGTTTGACACCATTCCTTTGTGTTGACTTCTTTTGGGCAGCTGTTCTGGGCATTACAGGCACACGAATTACAGTGTATGTAACATATCACTTGTTACTTCCATCTGGCTTTTTGGAACAAAACAAAACTTCTGGTACCTAAAAATGGCTGCTGCTTGTGGACTAGTTCCACACTCAGCTATCATTATCAATGTATCCAAAAGAAACTAGTGTAAGAAACTGAGGTGCAAAACTCTCTTCACAGTACTGATGCTCTAGATCTTCCATACAAATATCTTTCCGTATAAACAAGGATTAAGTAATAATATTAAGACTTGTATTTATGTATTTTTAAAAAAAATTAAAAAAAAGAAAGAAAAGCCACAGAAGTATAGACATCCTATGATGCAACTGCCCAGGGAAAAACCTTCAGGATCTAATACCTGACTTCTTGACCTGTTTTGTAACAGTAGCATATGTCTGCCAGCACAAGGTGTTAATGTAACTCTGTTAGCCACTCAATGACACTGAGATTTCTGGTTTCAGTTCTGCACAAAGTTGCAGTCAGATGGAGCTTATTCATTTGCCATGTTTGAATAGGTTCAAGGTTGTAACTCCAGCCCAGCTGAAACTGATGTTAGTGAGACCAGAATCAAACCACTGTATACTAGATAGACTTGGACAACAAAGGTAAAAGATGGAGAAAAAGAAAGTAGGAAACTTATTTTCCCTTTATAGTATAGCTCAGTCAAATCTGATTAGTTTAATCATTATTTAGCATAATGTCACCGATTTTAATGGGCTGCTTTGGCATCTGTTCAGGTGCCACATGTGTTTCCAAGACCTATCAATTCTCATTGTCCTTGCATAGTGGACCTGACATAAATTGTTTCCAGCTTCAAATCAATCTTGGCAGCTGGGACACACACACCAAATTTCTATATTTTTCTGGGGGGCAAGGCAAGCTATGAGCCCCTAATCACTACTCTGAGAGATATCCCAGCCCTGCCAACAGGGAAAGCAGAACACTTGCATCAGCCAAAATCTTGTCATTGTCAGCTAGCTGTCTTCACATAGCTTATCTTCATATATTGCTGTGCTAGCTAAAATTCGTAACAGTATGTTACATAAGCGTCCACTTTACTCAAACTGTGAAACCTGAAGATAAAGTATTTGTTCATGAGTTTTCAAAATTGCTATCTAGAAAGTGATAAATTGCCCTTGTCTCCCAAATAGGTTGTTTTGGCTGCCCAAAAATGGCAGATGAACCCAGTGTACAGTAAACAGAAGGAGATTGTCGGTCTGAACTACTGTGACCAAAGAACTAGGCTGGCTTGATAGTCTGTATTAGTCTCCACTTCCTCATTAGATTGTGTTTCTCTCTCTTTCCCCAGTAGAGGAAATAAGTTAGGGGGAGGAGTGGATGTCTTGTGTGGGAACAATGAAAAATAAGAATAGAGTATCACATAAAAATTCCAAAGACTAAGTTGCCACCATTGTTATATTCTCCTCCTCTTTTGAGCATTGGAAAGTATTAGCTAGAGAGCACTTATAAAAGATACCTCAATTATTTCTAAGAAATAAGGAAAAGGACAAAAGATATGAAATACTGTATTAGTATCTATGTCTGTTATGCATTCTGTAAGGCTTCAAGGAGGTCGAGTTAAAAATGGAGGCTTTTATTTCCTTTCCTCAGAACAATGGAAAAATCTTTTGTCATTCTGGTAAACCTGGATGAGATAAAAGCAGAAAAGAATTCCACTGCCTTGAGTACTCAGATCCATTTGGGGACTCTAGTTTTTTATTATACAGAAGAGAGAGAAAAAAATATATTTATGTATAACATAATAGAAATATTTTAGTTCACGCTGTTCTTTTTTTTCCCCCATGAATAACATGCATGCTGCAAGGCAAAGTAAAGAGTGGAAGGCAATAATTCAGATTTCCTTCTATACTCCAGTGACATTCTGAAGTAAAACTTAGCATTTATCCTTCTTACATCCTCCTGAAACAAATCTTTATTAATTCTCTGTTTAAAATAGAACACATTTTGCGTCCTCATAATGGGCCATATCCTGCTATCAATATTTTAACAGATCCCCCATGGACTGTAATGTGGAGTCTACTAAAAAATTGATGGCTCAACTGCAAGTATATTTATAATTAAATTATTTTTCTTTGTATTCATTAAAATTTCTGTTCATGAGAAAATAAGGTGCCCTGGTTAAACTAATTAATTGTGAACACATTGTGTTTTGCTTATTTTGGTAATGTTTGCTTCAGTTTGAAAACCTGTCAAAAATGTTCATGCTTTCTTGCTATGGATTAACACACAAAAGTTCAGCAGCTTAGTAGAGATTCAAAAGACAGTGCAAAAGTAATCAACCATAATTATAGGAAGCAATTTTTGTAACCAAGTATAATATATATACAAGTAGAGCCTTGCTGAATTAGGCTGCATAATGGGAGAAAGGCTAGAAATTGCAGACAAGTAAAGCTATGATAAAAACTGAAATAGAAGGATTTGTGAAAAAATCCTATTTTTGGCCTTCTGACTTTCATCAGGGTTCATCAAGATGGAGAAAAAAAGTCCATGAAATTTCAGCAAATACTGTGGAGTCTCAACTCAAGAAGGATCCACTTTAGAAAAAAAAATCTCCATGCCATTTAAAATTTAAGCACACAAATTTATTGCAAAAAGTGCACTGCAATTTATTTAAGAGGGGAGACTTTCCAATGTAAGAGAGAGATTAGGGTAAATTTCTGGTTTGTATTACATTGGAGTAAACCTTTTAGCTGCTGTTTTCCTTTATTGACCATCTTAAATTCTTATTTCTGAGTATTTCCTGCCACTGACATATGGATTTAATGTATTGCTAGCTGGATTTGAGCCTGTTCTGTCTTTCTCTTGGGTCTCTGTTTCTCTTGGTACCTTTTTAAGCTTTTCTTTCCTTCCCTGTCTTTAGTGGTCTGCAATTTCTTTAACCTTCTTTGAGCATTTCAAAATCTTTTCAGTTACTAATTGCAGAAACCACCTGGAAGAAAAGTTATGTTTGGGTAACTATCAATGCACAAGATGATCAAAAGTTTTGTGAATATAATATATGTAATTTTTTTTTTTTTCACCATGATGCTAGATATAATTTAGGTTTTTAGATTTTCACACTCCAGAAATACGTGTGTAATTCAGTTACCAATTTTTTTTCAAGTAACAGTATATATTTATAGTAGGTGCATATACCCATATATAGGCTTTATATATACTTTTTAAAAGAACCTAATTTTGAATGGCTAGATTTTTATGTTTTTCTCAGAAAGTTTTTTCAGCCCATAAGAGAAAGCAGGATAAGCCAACTGAGCAAAGCTGAAGAACAGAAAGAACATTTTGCTTCACCCTTCTGCAGTCTTTTAAAGAATATGGGAAGCTTAGGGCTAGGCTCACTGAAATGCTAAGTACCTCTCACACAAACATTAGAGAGAGTGGAGGGCTCTGAACATCTTAATTTTAAACAGAAAACCTCTTCTTTCCAGCAAAGATTCTGACAGAAATGGAAAATGGCAGGATTACAACAATTATTGTAATGAGAATGGAAAACCACTCCATCAAAGCTTCCTGTCTTCACCATATTAAAGCTGGGCCTTGGTATCCTTTCTTCGGTGCAGCAGGAGAACACATGTAGTGTTCCTCTTTATGCTGCAGTGCATTCAAATCTTTATTCAGTAAATATCACTGGAAGGATCGGTTGTAGTGACAGCATACAGCTTTACTATTGATCACCCATGGTGTGACTCAGTCTATGTACACAAATCCATTTGGCATGTATTTTGCTAAGGTGCTTCCAAAATCAGACTTTACTTTTGTATGTCAACTAACTTAGCAATTTATGACAGAATAGATGGCAAGCAAAATTTTTCACATCTTTACTTCTCAGCAGTAAATCAAAATAATTATACAAGTTTAGGAACTCTTTCCCTTGGTTTTTTGGAGCACTATAGGATCAATATTGTCACAGTTAATTGCTTCATGAATTCTTGGATCTTGCAAACCAGAGAAGACACACAGAAGCTTAAAAAGTTTTTGTATTTATGTATAGAGTTTATAATATGTATATATTTGCTTATATATAGAAAACTACCTAGCCCATTTATCTCAGGTTATAAATTAACCCTGCTGCAACAAATTAAAGAATCCAGTACCCTGTAGTTGAGGAAACCTCTCTCTCTTTACAACTGCACAAATGTCAGTTGCTCAAAATGGACAGAATGACTAAAGGATAATTCTTCTCTGTTCCACACCCTGCTGCATGAGAAGTGCTGCAGTGTGAGTGATGTAGTCTTGTCATTTATTTTTGGGCCACCAGTATGAGACATACCACTTGGAAGGTTACAAAAATGTTTGCAACCATGCCTTTTTATGGAATCTTTATCTTTATATAGCTCTTTCAGTCTGTTGGTGTAAATCTTTGATATGAGAAAATACCTTGACAAATCTAAAAAAATCCCATATAAAAAATTTTATTTATACAACACAGTGAGGGTAGATATGCCCAGTCTTGTTTGTTTAAAGTTACTTTCAGCAGATCTGCTAAAACTGCTCTATGCTGATACATCTCATTGATAAGAGAAAGGACAGTAATAATGAGAATATGCAGGGTTTTTTATAAGAGTCTTGAACTTGGAACTGTCCAAAAAAGTTGTTTGCATTTACAACTTATAGATGAACTTGGTGTTTATGCTGTGACACAGTATTAAGTAAATAGATCAAAAAGCTTAATTATAGTTTCAAGGCTGATGCACCACTATCTGTTATTGTTGAGATACAGATTATTTACATGTGTAAATTTTGCACTAAAATTATAAAATCTATTGGGGATGACCTTTATTACCATTTAGGAACATTGTACATTTCACATAAGCTATTAGATTTCCTAACTTTAGTAAAGACACTAAGTTTCTGTAATAAAGTTGATCCTATTAGCTACATGATGATAAGTCTTGCTTCAGTAATGTTTAAATGAACCATAATTATGGTTAAAGCTGAATCCCAACACCTGCCTTAGCTAATTACAGTACAGAATTAAAAAATAAGCATAGCTTCAAAGGAATAAAATTAAACCTACCAAATCCCTATGACTACTCCAGCAAAGCTGTGGGAAAAGGATTATAAAATATCTCAGTAAGAAATGTAGTGAGGCAGACAATGTAATATTTCTTCTGTATTACATGGTAGAGCACAGAAGCTTTAAAACTCATAACTGACAGTTCAGCTAGTGTTGAACTGCCCTTGGCTGGAATAAAGCCAAGAAAACAGGCTTTGCATCTTTCTTTGTCCTTTATCCTAAACAAGTACAGGCAGCCACATCCTACACTCTTCTGACGCCATCATGTAGAGGGCACGTGAAGTTGCAAGAGGGCACAACTAAAAGCTTCCAAGTTTCATGTATTTCCCTCCTCACTTGTGGTAGAGGTCCAGAGATTGAATTTTTGTCTATTTGCAACAAAATTACATGCTTCAGATGTGGGTGAAATAGAAAATTCTAATAACCAGTCTTGAAATTGTTAAAAGAAAGCTAATACTAGTTTTATCTAACATGTAATGTTGACTTACTGATAGCAGTATATATTTATCCTTTTAATGCACCACTCTAGGAAATACTGTGGATTTTAACAGGACAGGAATTTGTTTTTTAAGAATCTGATGCAGATTTTGTATATCAATCATGTCTTAAATTGTCAACTCTTACTCTAAACTTAACATTCAAGCAACACAGCAAAACCACCTTTGTTCTGAACTCAGTGGGATGTGAAATGTCAGTATAGCAAGAAAATACCATTGCTTCATGTTGAAACAGACCATCAAAGATGTCAGGATTAATTATAAAGTGGGCTGCCAGAAGTACTATCTGCACTGAAAAAAACAGATAACAAACAGATTTCAAAATAGAAGTAACTTTTTCTTTTTTTTTCTTTTTTTTTCATATTAAAGACTAGCTATAAGTTAATTTCTGTGTCAGGAGTCAAAACCATGCCATCTGGTAGGACAAGGAAGCTTTTCAGCCTCTACTCACAGTGAATACAGTCGGTTCTGTTGAGGACTGTCTATATCGCACATCGCAGTACAATGTAGAATTGCCAGAGTTATGTATAAAAGGAAGAACTTGAATACTGGGAGGAATAAAACCACATTAGTGAAGATTTCTACTTGGATTAATGCATACTGCTTTCCATTATAGGGTTTGTTCATTAAAATGCCAATTGGATTAACTTCAGTGGAAATGTTGCTATAGTGCTTCCAATACCCAGTGTAGTGCCAGCATGACTCTATGCAACACTGCTGGGATATCCTGAACTAGATTTCATAGGCAAAATTAATACAGATCATTATCTTGAGTATGTGCTACTCCATTTATACGAGTCAATTTTCCTATACACCAGGTATAGGTATGTTTGTTGCAGACTGAGGATGTTGCAGAGAAATTACCAAGGCACTATCTCATGGGAACCATTGCTGCTTACAAAAAAGTATGGAAAGCACACTCAGGAAATTACAAAATGGCACTAAGCTGGAGCATACCTATCCACTTTTGTGCTTCCAAAGGTAATGACAAACTGAATTTGAATACCAAACACCACAGTGTTTGGCAGGCTGGAGCACAGAGTACAAGAAGCTGAAAAACCTAGGTTTGTTCAGTCTGGAGAAGTGGAGGCTCAGGAGGGTCTCACTGGTGTCTTTACTATATCATGGAAGTCTATAAAGAGGATTGAACCAGAATGTTCACAATGCACACTGCAAAATGTAGCATGATACCAGACAGAAACTGCATCAAGGGAAATGCTGACTGGTGAAAGGAAAAAAGTCTTCACAGTGAGAGGGGCCAAACACTGCAGCAGGTGATTCAGAGATGCTGCAGAGTCTCCACCTTTGGAGATATTGAAAACCCAAGTGAACAGGGCTTCAGCAATGATCTACAGTAGTAAGCCCTACTGTGAGCAAGGAGCTGGACCAGATAACCATCAGGAGTCCATTCAAACGGAAATCATTCTGTGTTTCTGTGATTTTTAATGGACTATGAAATTTCCCATGGCCCTGATGCATATATATTCATGCATCTAAACTCTCTTACCCTCAGAAGGTGATCACATGCACACTGATCACTGAACCAGTCCCTGGCTCATGCTGCCAACTGAACTATTTGGGAAGAGGTTGGCTGGAGGAGGTCCAAAGTACACCAGGGAATTTAGTAACATTTAAAACTGAGGAAGTTGGTCAGAGACTGGTCAACCTTGTGGTCTGACTTCCCTCTTTAGTTATTAGCTTGTGCATATTCATACTAATGAGGGTATATAATGTAGTTTATAATAAGAAGTGATTACCTGAGTTCATCCCATCTGTATATGTTTTATATTTAAACCATTTGAGCAGTTGCTATAGTGTCTCAATTCCAGTAACTGAGTTTCTGCTGTCAGAATGTAAAGAAGAATTAGTAAAGTGTCCTGTAAATATCACTAATAGCTTAAAATAGCTATGTAGGTCATGGATGTTTAGAATTATTCTCATTTTTTAAAAAATAGTATTTTAATACAAATATGTGATTTTGTAGTTTTCCTAAGGCTGACTTGATTCGAAAAAGTATTGCCTAAACAAAAAGTGTGGTGATTCAGTTTTGTTGAAATGCGAAGCACTTTGTTACAAAGTATTTATCCACCAATTGGTCTGAAAATCTTCTTTTTGTTTTTAAGTTGTCATAACTAAGTTCTGCTTTCAGAACAAAGCAAGTTGCTACACTGGAGTCAGTAGATATGAAGTCATTGCAAGCTGTAGGCAAACTTATAATGTTACAATTGGTTCAAACTTTTTAGTACTTCTACCTAGTATTTTTCAACAATTTATTAAATAATGTCAATGCAAGGCTTTATTTTAAATGCTTTTTGATACATTTTGTGCAGCTGACTGATACTGAGCATGTAACAGTAATGAGTGGATGACCTTGCAGTATGATCAGTAATCATTGTTTTTGGAGATGAAAGGCCCCTTAGGCTCAGACTTGCAAAGTCCATAGCACTGTGGTTTCAGTTCTGCCAACTTGGTCAACATATACTTGATATTAAACATCTGAGTCAGCTCACAAAAATAATGAGGTTGTGCTTGTATTCAAAGATAAACACACAACAAAATGTTTCTCTGGGTAAAGCACATATTTTTCCACAGGACTAGCTTTCTATCTTATGTGCTTATGCATGAGCATCAACTTGTCAGCTACTCTAGTTTTGCTCTTATCAGAATGGCTGACAGTAGCTTGGGAAATATGAGTTATAGGCCCAGTCAAGAATTTGTATTACTGTTTGCTAAGCAAATTAAAAAGATCTTAGCCACAATTGATACTGAGGTGCAGGCATAATCAATTGTCTGTATTGTAGATTCACACAGCGCTGATCAAGTCAGAGGGCATTTCCTGTAGATTAATAGCTAGCTGATACTCCAAGCCCATTTACAGTTATAATGAGAAAGACAAAGTAAGTTTGATCTTAATAGTGCTTCAGCTACAGTGGTAGAAGTACATAATATCCAAAGCAATGCTTGAAATTAGAAACTGTGTGGTTGCATTGTCTCTCGCAGTTGGAGTGAAGACTGCTGTTCAGTGAAGATGCAGTCAGATCCTTCTTTCCTGGAGTATATACACAGGCCATATTTCTTGAGCTTTTCCAGAGCTACAAGTTGTCTTTCCTCAGATTTGCTTTTTATTTTGGAGATGCACGACTTCGACTTTGCATGACTTTTAAGCTAAAGTGACATGAGGTTTTTCACTCTGTCTTATTACTTGCTGCTCTTATTGCCGGCTTTAAACATGAACCACATCATTATTTTTCTTCAGTTTATTTATAAACCAACCTCATCTTCATATAAAATGACATGAAAAAGCAAAGCCTGCTTTTTCATCAGGTGTTTTTCTAACTAGTAGCAAGAAGATTTAGGACATTTTACTGGTTTGTTTTGAAATCCCTATGTGTCACTGCAGTACAGGTTGCCTTTTTGTCCTATCTTGCAAGGACTGGCTGGATGTCCTACAGTAAGGGTTAGGGTTGCTGTATGTACTCCTTCTTTAACACATGGCTAGCAGATTGGTCAAGGCACATTTCCTGAGGGTACATTATAAATGCCTTCTCAAATTTGAAGAGCATAGTGATGAATTAGCATATACACTACAGAAGAGCAAGTCACAGACCTTTACTGCTAACTCCATCATCCATTAAGAAAATGCTTGATCTCGATCTCTCTCTCTGACATTTCAGAGTACACTGTGGGAAAGAGAAGTTCCAATTGAAATTCAAGCCAAGTAAAACAGAAGAGAAAAATGTTTTCTGTGAACTGAAAAACTGAGTTACAAGTTTGCATAGATGGAAGGGGCTACAAAGGGTCAAACTTTTGAAATCCTTCACTGTTTGACAAACATCTAAAAATAACAGTGAACTTAAAACTTCCATATTTTTTTTCAACTTTGGCAGTTCTGCTGCAGTTTAGGATATTTGCCACTGTTTAAAACAAATGACTTGTCCATAATAGGATTTTAAAAAAGTAAACAAAAAAAACCCCAAAACCGAAAACAAAAACAAAACCAACCAACCAAACAAAACCAAAAACCAAAACCCCAAACAACAAAACAAAACAAAACAAACAAAAAAAACCCAACAGCCCACGTTAAGTCACTTAATTATTGCCCAGTTTAGCTAGAATGCACACACTAAGGGGTCTGACACAAGCTATCATACTTAATAAACCTGGAGAAAATTTTATTTAGATTACTAAAAATCTTCTAGAGAAAAACTGTAGCACATTAATGGTAATGTGACATATTGAATTATGTAAACTCACAACATTTTTCCTGTGATTTGTAGCTTTTATTTACATTGACTAATTGCACAGCAAGCCTCAGTAGTAGAAAAATAAAAAAAATTATTAGTAGATCCTCTGGTAATATAGCTAATGGACAACATGCATAAGCGTTAAGAAATGGGACTTCAATGATTAATGTAATTTGCTTATATACTAAATATGAACAGGAGAATGTGGCTGGGCAAGGAATTCTGAATCTGCTAGTATCTATTTAGGGTTGCAAGGCCAAGGGCAGTACTTGGATCTTATTCTTACTTGGACAAGAAAGGTTGGACAAGGGGATCCTTGAGGTGTCTTCCAACCTGGTATTCTATGTTTCTATCACATGATTATCTATCAGTATATGGCTTGTGTCAGAATACTCCTGGCCTAGTAACTCACTGATCTTTATTTACATTGACAGCTATGGCTGACCTTAAGATCTTCCTCAAATCCATACGTATCATTGATCATTAATGTTGTAACGACTCCTCCCCAGTGCTACTGGAAAACCACCTGGTATCAGGTAAACAACATTCCTTTTTGTCAAGTTTTTAGAATTCATGTCTAAGAGTTTACTTGAATGTAGGAAGTTTTTAAGTGTTAACATAAAGATTCAATCCTCCTCACTTTCCACACTTCTCTTCCCTGCCCCTTATCTTGACTGTTGTAAGTAGACACAGCTTGGAAAGGGAGAGGAGTCTTACTACCTTACAAAGATGATGAGGGGACTGAAGCATGTCCCTTAAAAGGAAAGGCTGAGGGAGATGGGCCTGTTTAGCTGGAGAAAATGCATTTGAAGATGTGTACAAATACCTTAAGGGTAGGTGTCCAGAGGATGGTGCCAGATTCTTTTCAGTGGTGCCCAATGACAGCATAAGGGGCAATGGGCACAAACTGAAACACAGGAAGTTCCATCTGCATGTGAGGAAAAACTTCTTTCGTTTGAGGGTGACAGAGCATTGGAAGACGCTGCCCAGCGAGGTTTTGGAGTCTCCTTTCCTGGAGATACTCAGAACCCACCTGGATGCAATCCTGTGCAACCAGCTCCAAGTGACTGTACTTTAGCAGGAGGGTTAGACTAGATGATCTCCAGAGGTCCTTTTCAATGCCAACCATTCTATGATTCTCTGACAAGGGACAAATGCAAAATAAAGTGCATAAGGGTCAAATGCAAAAAAAATTTGTCTAAGCATGTTTGCGTACATTTCTATTCAGTCCATTATATAAACAATGTAACTTAAAATAATTTAAAATAGTGTTGAGCAGTTAAAAGTAATACTTCTTAAGGAAACCCAGAGAGCACAACATGGAAATTGTGCTCAGAAAGACTGCTTTTTCTGTCTTTCTTCATTTTGCATCAGGAATATCAAAATGTTGTATTTCTTTTCAGGTTGTTTGACATGAATTGGTATACTGTATTTCATTTGATTGTCTCCAAACATTTAACTTTGTGTCACTTCAGTACTTTAGGGGTGAGGGGGAGGTCTGCAATGGTGCCAATTGTATTGTAGTATGTCAGGCAATGTCTAATTTTTTTCCTCTACACTGGCATTCCTGGTTGCAATATTGTTTTCAATAAATCTAAGGCAGATTACTTTCTGCCTGAGCATCAGACTATACAGGAAAGTCAGCACAGCTGATTCTGAAGCCTGGAAGAAGACAACACTTTTAGCACACTTTGACTGTTCAGGAGGCTGTAGCTGAGTCGGTATTAACCTAGCCATCTTTGGTACTGACAAAACGTGTCTGTGGCACCAAGTAACTTGGTGTATGTTGACATCACCTGACAAATTCAGTAGATACCTGGGAGGCCAGTACACAGAGAATTCTCTGTTGCCATGGCTACATGCACTGCCATCTTCTAAAAACCAGTGTCATTATTTTGGTCTTTTGTTAATGTCTGCAATGGAATAAAACTTAAAATAATTCGTAAAAAAGTAGGTTTCATTTCCCATGAAATGGGATTATGAGAAACTGTGAAAGTACAATTTGTCTTAAAGAGAAATCACCATGCAAAGCACTAAAATGCCAGAGCTTATTTCCACTTTTGTTTAAATAGTATAAATGGTTTATTCAAGATTTGCGAACATTGTTTCTTAAGTACAACTGGATTTTTCACTTGCAGCTATTCAAACATGACATGATTATATATAATATGAGCAGCGTTTAACCCACATAAAAATAATCATAATCTGACAAAGTGCTTAATAAACTTTATTAGTCCTTTTGACAGACCAAGTGAGACTATCCAGAACCTTTCTTAAGATATTGGGTAGTACAACATATCAAAGAAAGAATTTATTGAAGGTTTTGTGGTAATATGTAGCCAGAGAGGGGCATAAGGCCTTATTGGTGGCATAAGGTGAGAAAATATAAAAATATGCAATTGATTATAAAAGTGTGATAGAGGAACTGCTTTTTAGGTTGTTTCTGAAGTGTCAGGCTTAAACAGTTCTTAGAGACATGCCAGGAAAATAACTACGGAAATATAAAATCTTATTAATTCTACTGAAATGCTGTCATCACTGACCCGCATATTTTGTAGCTAATTGGTTATTATATCCCAAAACTTGAGGATTAACTAAAACAGCAAGAATCCATGAACTGGACACAGAGTCAAGGACCCAGTGCAACAGTCCTGGAAGCACTGTGAAGCTGGGACAATCTTTCTTCTACAGGAACAGTGTACTGCAACATAGAGAATACATTGTTACCCAATTTTATCTTTTTTAATATTAGCAATAATCTGGTACATTTAATTTTAATTATTCAGAAGGAAAACCAGAAAATTTTTAAAGTGAAAAAAGCTCAAAACTTCTCCTAGAGCTGATCTGTAACATACTTCTTCTGATGCTTTTTGACTATTCATCTCTCAAGTAAAGCATCAAGACTCAATTATATTGAATTCTATTGAGTAAACTCCTGGCAAACTGTATTTTTAGAGGATGATCAGCCTATGTGCAAGAGCTCAGGATAAAAAAATGTACCAGCCATGTAATTGACTCGTTGGGCTATTTAGGGAAATCCAGATATATCATATCACCAGAGAAGCCTGGTGGTCACACTGGAGAATATCAGATAATTAAATAACTCTTCACAATCTTTACAGAAAATTCGATGGAAAGTTTTCTGAAATTTTTCTCCTGATTCTTTCTGAAACTTGTATTTTTTCAAGAAAATCTTCTGTTTCCTAGGGCTACTGATTTCTCTCAGTAGAAATCAAAAAAAACTAACTAGTAACCAGCTGAGTAGTTCCACAACTCTACTGGTACATGAAGTAAGTGATGCTAATATGCAAGAACACACTAAGAGAAATCAGATATTTACTCGTTAAGACAAGTGCACTTTTTCTGCT
This sequence comes from Corapipo altera, assembly GCF_003945725.1. Classification (NCBI taxonomy): domain Eukaryota; kingdom Metazoa; phylum Chordata; class Aves; order Passeriformes; family Pipridae; genus Corapipo; species Corapipo altera. The sequence continues at coordinate 18,220,860 of NW_020884876.1, forward strand.
GATTTCACATCTAAGTCTAGCACTAAAACTTGAATTTTCTACCCTATCTGTAGTATAAAGTATGTCAATACAATTAGTTTCAGAAAAAAAAAATTGACTCACAGAGTCAGGTTTTACTGTGCCTCTGATAGAGTTGTGCAGTGGATATGTCACTGTAAAACTTGTTTCAAGAAAGTTACAAGTGTGATTTAGGCAGTTTAAAATAACTATAGTTGAATCAGAAAAGACCTTTGATGTCAGCTATTATTACAAGTTATTTAAGTGAAAAAATTACTAATGAGAACTGAGGAAAGGTTTTCACAATAATTAGATGTAATAATCGAAGTAGATGGCAGGGCAACATAGCATTTTAATTTCCCTACAGTTATTTTTGGACTTAACTGCCCCCAACCCAGCAGATAATGGTCAGATCCAAAAGCAAACAGTATGCCTCTTCAAAGGCATTTTGTGAGTCTGCTTCATTCCTGGAGCACTGTTTGAAGTACAGTACAAGGCACTGGGTCAGAGACTGTAGAGACTAAATCCAGCCCCCAAGCAAGGGCTGTCAGCTGTGTCATGTAAAACTGACATTGACTGCTCCTCTGTAAATAAGCTTCCTGTGAACAGGATCAAATATGAGAGACCAACTTTATGCTTCCAGTTATTAATCAAATATATCTGGAAATTTGAATCCGATGAGTATTTGCTAGTTAAAATGTAACGTCTTCAGTCTAGCAAAACTGTTATTCAGAGACTGAAAATTCAAATGTATAAATACATAAATGTACAAATTTAATGTATAAATTAATGGTATTGGCTGGAACTCCACTCAAAACCACAAATCCTGGCAGCAAAGGAATGCACACATAAGCATACAAGCAACAAGTAAAAGCTCTCAGTGAGATAGGAGAGAGGCATGTAGTAAGTTGGAATGGCTAAGAACATAAAATATTAGCAGCTTGTGTGGAAACAAATTAAGCAGATTTACACCATACTACCATTTGTTTCCCTTTGGCTTATACAAGATATATGATTTTTGTTTACAGAAATGAAGGTGAGGTTAGATCTACAAAGAAACTTAATGAAATACATTTAGTAGCTTTGGAGAGATGGGGCTCGTTAGTGATTGTTTGGTACAGTGTGAAACATGCCTGGGTACTGGCAGAATTACAGTGCAAACATCTTTATTGAAGCTCATAACAGAATGTGTATAAAATAACTTTGATGATGAGGCTATATATATGTATCTGATATTTCTCTGTCAGAGGATCAAACCGTTATACTCAACAAAATTGTGGAGGTATATATTTTCATACCTATATTTAAGAATATGTAGCAGTGCATGCCAGGATTTCTCAGTTTTCATTTATTATTTTGACATCAGAGAGAAAAAGTGGGTGTTTTACCCCACCATATGACAAAGAAAAGGTGATATTGCATGGTCACTGTGGAAGCTGCTTTTCTGAAAAAGAGGTGCATATTTGTACTTTGATGCCAGATTGCCAGAGCTATTACAAGTAATAGCTGGGATTCTTTCTATTTTATTTTTTGGCTGAAGTAATTAACATCACTCAAAGTTTAAAATCTGTTATATTCTATGCAGAAGAAAGAGACATTCTAGCAAGAAGGTGGCAGTTCACTGATCTTGATAAAAGTTCGTTAAAGACAACAGAAAACGTTCACTGTTTTTGATGGGAAGTCATCTGATAAGGAAGTAGATTCAAAAATATACATGGTTTCCTTTATTCTGAATTTACTAGGTATTAATTCACTGTCAGTGTTCAGAGAGGGCTACAGTTGTATAAAAGACTGACAGTGTAGTTACAGAGTAGGTTGCCCACCATACGGCAAAATTCAGTAGCATTATAATAAATGCATGAAACTTAGGTAGAAAATATTCTCTGGTGGGGAATACAGACTCCACACAGGCCAAGGAAGTGTTAATAGGCTGTTGTAGATTAAAATAACCTAATTTACTTTTGAAAATTATTACCAAGGAGAAGTGTCAGTTCACTTGATAGAGGCTGGAAGGAAGTCTGGCTCTCCTTAGCTGGTGCCTTTGTGGAAGTCTGGGGTGGATGGGCATGGTCAGGTTTTCTTGATCAGTTGCTGCCAGTTATGGTTGTATAGAGTGTTTCTGCTGCTGTGTGAAACTGGACTTTTTGTTGCAGAGTTGTGGTGATTCAATTATGCAGGTCCACTTCAAAGAACTGAAAAAGCAGATATAAATAATACACTCAGAAGAGGTTGTCTGTGGAGCAGTGTGCAATTACATTTTTACTAAGTGATATGACCATCTTTACTGGGGTGAGGTGCTTTATTTTTCCCCTTTTGATGAGTCTTTGTTACCACATTCAGTCAAATAAAGCCAAAGCCCTGCTGTATGGAAGCTGTATCTGTGCTACTGAATGTGATGTTGAGCCAGTAGTCCTGGAAGGAAGAGTATGATATCAGTAGGATGTGCCACTTGGGCTGGGTAGTCCTCTGAGAAGCAGGATCAATTGTTCTGGGCACAGAGGTGTGGTAATGCATGCCTCTAAGATCTATAATAACAGCTTCTTGCAGTGATGCAGGGTCACATATGTATGCATTAGGAATTTTTAGAGGCAAAGCACGAAGCTCTGTAATTCAATTTGGTGTTTGTTCATTACAGGAGGAAGAATATTCTTGTTTAAGTACTGAGACTTCTTTTATGGTGCATACAGAATTGCTGGGGGCTCCTCAAACAAAACAAAACAAGACAAAACAAACAAACAAACAAATCAAAACACCAAAACAAAAAAAAAAGAAATAGAAAGAAAGAGCCAACTCTAACCTTCCCAGCTGGAGATACTAGTGATTGTATTTGGGCTTAAGTACTTAAAACATTTTTCATGTTTGCGTTGTTCAGTGTTCAGCTGCTGCCAAGCCTCTGAGAAATCTGTGCATTCTGAGACCTGAATTCTTTGATATTAAATTTCTTGTTGCACCTGAAATTATGTTTCTGGATATGTTAGAAGCATTAGTGGGTCTGCAGGTGCTGGTGGCTAACCTCTAGATTCACAAAACCTTATAGGAATACACTTAGGCTATGCTTGTATGGGCTAATCTTGTGTTGTAGTAGGGCCAGTTGGTATATATTTATTTTTTTTCCAATAAAACTTTGTTTTGAAAAAAATTATTTGAATTTCTGGACAGCCAGAAATAGACTCAATGATCTGCTGAAACATCTTCCTGCTATTATAGGAAATAAAACGGAACTGTAAAAAAATACGAATATATGAAATGAACCTTCTATTTTCTAATTCTACAAGGTTTTTCCCCATTGTAAAAATTAACTAACAATTAAATTATCAGTTAATTATTAAAATCAGTACATTACTTAAATTATTACCAAAAATTCTTTATTAATAGAGATTTCTGCCCCATTAACCTGAACAGGAATAACTATTCTCTTCTGTGGAAGGTTTCAGCTATAAATAAAAATTACTGAGTGCTAAAGAGTGGGTGAGTGTCTTCCACAACATGTCTTGGAGACAAATCTCCTGTACAGAAAATAGTGAAGCTGGACTTTTCCAGTCCTTGAATTCAGAACTTATTTGTTTTTATCTACACTGATAATATTCCGATTTTTTGTGGTAACAACAATGAAGCCATAGAACAGAGATGCAGAAAGTACAAGGTGTCATCTTTGCACGTGAAGAGCATTTCCAGAGAAGAACTAAACACAGTTCCTTTGGCCAGCAAATAAAGATTTGAGCTGGCCTGCACATACATTCCAGTTTCCTTATTGTCATGGTTTAACCCCAACCATCAACCAAACCCCACGCCGCCACTCGCTCACTCCCCCACCAGCAGGACTGGGGAGAGAATCAGACGGGTAAAAGCTAGAGAACACGTGAGTGGAGATAAAGACAGTTTGATAGGGAAAGCAGAAGCTGCACACACAAGCAAAGCAAAACAAGGAATTAATTCACAGCTTCCCATGGGCAGGCAGGTGTTCAACCATCTCCAGGAGAGCAGGGCCCCATTATGCACAATGGTTACTTGGGAAGACAAACACCATCACTCCAAATGTCCCCCCTACCTCCTTCTTCCCCTCACTTCATATACTGAGCGTGATGTCATATGGTATGGAATATCCCTTTGGTCAGTTTGGGTCCTGGCTATGTCTCCTCCCATCCTCCTATGCACTCCCAATTTCCTTGCCAGCATGTCCATACGAAAAGCAGAAAAGGCCTTGGACCTGTGTAAACGCAGCTCAGCAATAACAAAAACATTTCTTTATTATCAATCCTGTGTTCAGCAGAAATCCAAAACACAGACCCATACCAGCCACTGTGAAGAAAATTAACTCTACCCCAGCCCAAACCAGCATACTTATGTTCTACAGATACCTATCTGGTGTATAGCCAAGTATTTTGCATATCATTTGAACAAAACAGTCTGCTGGCAGTACACCTGGCCTCCTATGCAAAGACCTAAATGAAGAAAAGATTTGCATACAAGCTGTCAGTTTGAGTCCAAAATCTTAATGCTTGAAAGTCTCAGGCACTTAGAAAAAAACACTTCTTCCATGTTCCAGCAAGAATTTCAGTAATCTCAAACTTTGCTCAAAAGGATCAGGAAGGAGTTCATGGTAGTCATGACCTCTTGCAGATAGTACCCTATGCTGACTTTTAGTATGAAGGATTCTTCGTATTATGTTATGAACTTGCTATAAATTCTTTGGATTGATTTGATAGCAACACTGTTCTCCAGTCATCCACAGCATCTCCAGAAAACGAGTCGGTGTGAAAAGTGGCATGACAAGGTTTCAGGAAGGTATTAGCACTATAGAAGGGGGGTTTTATTGTTGGATCACTACAAATGTATGTGGTTTTGAAAAAAGAAATACAGCATTTGGTAATGCAATATGAGCTTTCCTACCAGTAGAAATTTTATAGCAACTACCTGATAACCATCAATTCAACATTTGGTTTGTATGTGACTCTGTCCTTGTTTGCAAGCAGTTAGTGTCTTAGGATCTGTTTGACAAAACAAAAAAAAAACAAACAAAAACCGCCACAACAATAACAAAAAAGGAGCATTATCTTATGCACCCACCACTGCATGTTAAATGCTTAGTAGTAGCTCTGAAAATGGCCTTTCATTAAGATTGTGCTTCACTTGGTAAATATTTGATATATGCCATCTCAGAGGGAGTAGCTCACCTTAAATTTCCTTTGCTTCCTACAGGCTATAAGGCTAAATAGCCTTAACAGTTATTTTAAACATAGCTCTGCTACCTCAGTCTTGTTTAAGACTTATCTTGCCAAGGATGGCAAAGAGCATGCTGGAATGTAGCAGCTAACAGAGATCTGAAGCAAATCCAGGGCAGATCAGGCATTTTATATTTTTAATGTGTACCATAGGGCTCATAAGAGTTAGGTAATAAAACCCAGGGATAAGAGAGTTGATCTGAAGCAGAACTAGGAACAGAAATTCTATTTAAATCTTTAACTATTATTTTCAGACAACTTGCTCAGTCTCTGAAGTCCATTGCACATTACTTCTGACTTTAAGGTCCTTGCAGACACAGCCAGCCTCCAGTAGTCAAGACCTATTTCAGTTTTTAGCCTTGTCTCCAGCCACTACTTGTATGTGTCTTGTGGCAGATGATAATCCTCATTTTCATAGCCAAGGGGTTAGACCAGAAAGTTGACCTAGTGTCAGATCTTCCTGAATCTGGAGGAGTTCCAATTCAAATATTCCACTTTACATTAGAATACTATTCCCACAAGCTATAGCCTGTGTTATTCTGAGGCAGATGTTATTTTCCCTTGGTTGAACTGAGCCACAGTGGAGGAAACTCCATTGAATCAGAGAGTGACAAGATGACGGCTGTTTTACATTAAGCAGTTGATTAATGTGGAATGCTCCAAGCACAGGGGCCATTAATTTAGACTGGGCTGTATTATAACCACAACTCGTGGCCACAGTTACATGAACATTCTTTCAGGCCCTGGTATGTTTTTTTAATTCCTGAAATTTGCAAATCCTGATTTGTCTCAGTACAAAACTGGTGTTGACATCAGTTGCGGCCTATATTCACCCAAAACAAATAGGTAGTTATTTGTTAAACTTTTTGATATGACAGTATTTAAGGTTTGTTGTGCATCGGGCATATTAATGGCAGGCAAATTTGATTTTTGGTTTGTATCATGTTTGATAGGCTTCTCTATTATGACTGTAGTATAGCTGTGCTTATGCAACTGTGGTTGTGTCCTGTTTAGGCTGTGAACATTCTGCTTTTGCTTGTGGACATATTGATTCACTCTGAGTCATTCCTTCTCCTGTCAGAGTTGCCAACAGCGATAATTACTCTGAAAACAAACAGAACTGGGCTCAAGGCTCCATATTTTATTCTGTGGTTTCTGAGGCGGGCAATCAGATATGAGGAGATATATGCCAGCCCTCTCTGATTCTCCTGGGGAAGGTTTGGCTGCATGCACCACATTGGCGCTTCTAATACTTCTGATCCTTGCTAAAACACTCCCAAAGGAGCCCAGAGCTGTAACAAGAGCAGGAGGCTGGAACCATGCTATTGTAAGCAACACACTTCTGTAATTCCTTGAAGTTGATCAGTTTATGAGTCTTGAAACCAATTAACGGTTTATTTTTTTTACCTTGCACAGCTCTGATTGGAGGACTGTTCCATACCCTTGCTACTGTAACGGTAAGAAACTTCCTTCTGACTTCCAGCCTGAAGTTATGCAGAGCAAGTTTTGGCTTTTTTAATTTTAATAAGGCACATTAGGCAGTATTGTCTATAAAGAGCACTCAGCTTTTGTTTTGCACAATTAAGTGAACCAATTTAATACATGCTTCTCTGGACATTCTTCCCCACCCTATCATTAATTCTAACACCAATTTTACATATGTGTTTTAATTAAAACTCAGTCTCAAAAATGTGTTTTAATCTTGATACATTAAGGAGTTAGGTCCTTGCATATAGGTCCTTTCACAAGCTTGTTCTCACGTCCGTCATATGCAAATCTCACTGACTATGCAGCCATCCAGAAACTGTTGTGCTCAGGCTCATAAGGAAACTGAGGCACATAGGGAACATTAAGTCAAGCTCCAGTGTATGCATAATGGTCTTTCATATCCACTGCCAAATAACACATCCAGGTTTTTGTGATTTCACATAACAAGCATTTTAAGTTTTCAAAAGAAATGTTTATTAGGATTAAAAGCAGTGTGCTTGAGACCTATATTGCTGAATTTTATTCTGAATTTATTAATTTACTCCAGGCTGCCTGCATGATAGTCAGGTATTCCTTCCACTTTAAGAAAGTCTTCAGATTTTGTCTCACTCCATTGATGTCTTTCTCTCATTACTTATAATCTTGCCATTCAGATTCAATTATTTTTCCTTAAAAAAAATAAATCAATATTGGAGAATGGGTTGAAAGGGTTTCAAAACACATTTTATCATCCCTGGGAGATAAATATTCTAAAATGATAATCTATAGCAAACTTACACTTTAGAGCTGCATTGTGTGTGTGAGTTTTACAGCTAAAAGAAGGCAAGAAAGTATCTCTTTATCCTTACACATAAGTAAAAATAGACATCTATTGTATCAGTCAATAGTTAAAAGTATGTGCATGACCAGCATGAGAGAATAACCTTCTTACAAGATACTGTCTTTATGAACAGTTGTTCCATTTTATGGAAAAATCCTAAAGGGTCTGGGACAGGAAAGTTAATACTCATCTTCACATTGAATGAGTTCTTCCAGATTTGCTCCAACATATTAGATTGTCCCCTCATGTGCATAGCATGAGCAAATCTTTGTACTAAAACGAAGGGAGTTCAGTCTGTACTTCCTTTACAAGAATAATTGCAATGCATTGCAGCCAAACTTGAGCAGAATACTGGCATTTTTTCAAGTTACATATTCAGTGTAATGAAATTCAGTGAAAAAATACAAGTTGCTGTCTTTGACAGGATGGATGATATTCAAAGTCTGTGAAAAGTAGTTAAATGTGAAAGTCTTGAATCTTGATATTGCAGCTAGCTTGGAAATTTGGGCAGAACACTGTGAAAAGGAGCTATTGCCTGACTTTTTTTTAGTCAGTAAAGCACATAAATGCTCATAGTCTATGTTCCCATGTTCCACACATACTTTTGTTACAGCTCTGGATAAATGCAGAAATCCAGAGGAAAGCTGTAAAGTACAGGCTGGCAGAGGAAATTCTTGCTAGAGTAACCAATGAAAAGGCTGAATATTATCTGTCTAAAGCACCAACTTTTCAGTTTCTGATTTCTTATTGGAGAATTGCAAAGTTCTGACTCTAAATGTGAAGCTGAAAGTAATAGAAAATACCACTGCTTAATCACCAATACTAGCAATTAAGCAAAGTTCAGGAAGAGAGCAAAAGGTAGAGGTGTGCGGTGGGTTGGCCCTGGCTGGATGCCAGGTACCCACCAAAGCCACTCTGTCAGTCTTGTCTACAACTGGACAGCAGAGAGAAAATATAACAATATGAATTGAGATAAGAACAGGGAGAGATCACTCATCGATTAATCTCATGGGCAAAACAGACTTGACTTGGGGAAATTGAGTTTATCACCAATCAAAATCAGAGCAGGACAATGAGAAGTAAAACAAATATTAAAAACACCTTCCCCTCATCCCTCCTTCCTTCCCAAACTCCACCTCTTCCGCCTCAGTAATTAGTAATAGCTCACCTATAGGATAATATATCCAATCTGAAGGAAGTAATAAGTTTGTACGTGGACTAAACAATGAACAGCTTGTGCAGTGTTAATAAGCATACTATATGCATTTATAAAAATATTAACTGAGTATGCTCGATATGAACTCTTGTTTCTTATCGCTGCCATTTTGGATTTTGGGTTACATGATAACAGGTAGTAGAAGATAGACTTTGCACTCAGGAATTTTGCTAGCCCAGGTCTGAGCATCTTGATATGTTCTCATATCTCTTAGCCAGTAAACATTCTCAAGCTTGACAATTCCTACAATAGTTACATTAATCACTGTTGAGAGTGTACTTCTGCATGAGAGTTAATCATGGAAACGGGTAAAAGTGGAAAAAGTAACATTACTCATATAACACATATAGGAACACAGATAGCTTGAGTGACTAGTACATTGATTGTGTTGTTTATAAATCAACTCAGATTTATTCCAGAGGGAATACTCGAGTATTATAGACAGTTATATACTTCATGTATGAATGGACTGATACCCTATATAAGAGAGTATCTATTTATACACAAATGCAGAAAAATTTAGCCAGTGTATATTGGGACAAAAGAACAGGAAGGAAGACCATTTCTTAGTTTGTTTGAATTATATAGCACCCAGTATGTATTGACACCATAGTTGCCAGAGCACACACATTCCTGCCTCCAAGCTTCCCACATAAATGAAGAACAAATTCAAACATTCAGGAAGAAAAGAGGAATAGAGATTTTAGGTAAGCTAGTCCTAGCAATGTAATATTAACATACATTAATGTATCTAAAACTTTAAACATGCTGCATTAATTGAATAGGTACCTACTTAAGCAGTAAGCAACAAGATGGCAAATACAGGAGCAGATATTTGTAAATCATTGGAAAAATGGGATTTTTTTTCATTTTCAATGCAATATTAACCTCCTTTTCTAGATAATGGTACATGACCAGAATTGGAAAATCCTGTCTCCAAATATTTTACATCTTTCAGAAGCAGACAAGCAGAGATGTTCAAAAAATATTGTAATATACCAGACTTTTCCAGAATTTGGGGACTTTAGTTGTAGATTCAGGCTTGTGCACCTGTCATGGCTTGCTATCTTTTCATGTGGGAACAGACATGAAGGAGGGTGAAGTAAGGGAAAGGAGTACTAGCACAAACCCAGTCTTCCTTCACCCTATGCACCTTAGGGTACACATGTGAACTCTGCGTATGGTGCTTGGTAGAGCACCTGGGTTTACTCATAACTTCCATAACATTAACAAAAGAGTAAGGCATCTCTTTGCATATGTAGGACCCACTTATCTTTGAAAATCTGTGACAAAGTATTTGTTTACGAAGAACATTTGACTGACCTCTAGATCTTGATTTTTTTAAAATGAGTTTTGAAGGGCTGTGAAAAAGAGGGGGCTGGGGAGGCCTCCATTCTGCTACACTCATTATTTTTTGGCACTTCCTGCCCACTAAATGTCTGAAGCTGGAAAAGGCTGTTATCTTTCCCACCAGTTATCTCTTCCTAAAATTTGTAAACTTATAAATAACATATCTAAAGACAACAAGGTAGTCTTTAGAAAGGAAACTAGGCTTTTATCTGTGAAGAATTTGCATCCCTGACTGAAGGGTTCTTCTGGCACATTACAGGAAGATCCTCTCTTCTGTGGTATAAGAGGGTCTGCTGGGGCTTTAACGTTGCCTTTCGAAGGACAGCATCTAGGGGAGAGCTCAGCAGTACCATCACCAAGTGAACCAAGCTGTGGCCCCACAGCCCTTGGGATGCATTGGAGTGAAATCTTGGACTCTCTTTGTAGCCAGCAGGAAGTGCTGAAGGTGACTGTAAATAAAAGCATCTTTCTGGAATATCTAATGCCCCACGTGCTGTACAGGAGAGCCTTGGGCCCTCATTTAGCTCCAGGATAGGAGAGAGACCAGGTGCCTAAGAAAGATGCAAGCTAACGCTAAAATAAATTAGGGTATTTAAATATCAAGGTTAAAAGTTTAACTTTTAAATAGTTTGTGAGACTGGTGGTGGAATCCAGTACATTCTGTGTTTTGTGAGCTGACAGAAACCAGTCTGTTTGTAATTGGGTCTTTTGCATTTGTACACAATCAGCAAGTACTTGGTGTGATGTTGTTTCTGTCTGGGATGCAAGAGAAGTTTGTTATCATTTTTGTAACAAAACTAATAAATGTTTACAGACAAACTTGCACCAGTTAAAATAAACAGCCTTAGTGTTACATCTTTTATTAGATCACTGCAGCTCCTCTGTATACAAGTTCCCAGTCAAGTATTTGTAGGAAAATGGAGATTCACTGTACAAGTAATCCTCTTCACTGTTCTACATAAACATGTAGTTGAGAAGTAAGAGGAAATCATTACTGTGGTCAGATTTCCCCTGTGAAAGAAGTATTACTTCACCAATGGAAAAATTGATTATTCCAGTATTATCTCTGTAAATATATTCTAAAATTATGTTGAAAGAACCTAATTGTTAAAGAAGTTGATGACAATCAACTACCTTCAGAGCAATACGAACCATTCAGTAAAAGTTAATTTCCTTTTAAATCCTAAATTTTTCTGTCTCATTGTTCAGGCTGTGGTCCAGATCACCTTTAAAAACCCACTGTTTCTATTGGGGTTTTTTAATACTTGTATTTTGTTGTCATAGATGTCAAACAATCTGATTTTGAGTTTAATTCCATTACGTCTTTCAAATAATCACTGAGTTGAGAGACATCAATAATTTAGCAAGTATCTGAGAGGAATATTTAGGAATATGTCAATATCACTCATTGTTCAAAGTCTCCAAAAATCCCTGATGGCAGGGTAGATGTGATCTGTGTGAAGACTGAGATGAAGAGAATTATGCTACCTAAGCCAATGATGTTTGTTGCAAGCAAATTATAGAGTCATTGTACTTCAAATATTTAACAACAGAATAATTGTGTTTCTATTTGGGCTATGAAAGCAGGATTATTACTGTTTGACCATAATCCCAAAGTCCATTTCCAGTGATATCTAGGCTATTCATATCTTTAATCCTTAGAATTGCTCATTTACTGTCTAAGTGCTTTAACATTCCAGTTAGTAGTAACAGAAAATAGAGTTCTAATCACTGTGATGATATGTCATTTTTCTGTCTAGATTCCTTAAGTTTGTCAGCCTTAGCTTTGAACGAGAAAAATGTTAAAAAATTCAGGGTACAATCTATTGTGTACAACAGTGTGTTCAACAAAAATATGAATCAACAGCAAACAAAAATTTCTTGGAGCCAGCATGTTCATTAGTATGATCTTTTACAGTAATGTGCAGAAAAGATTTGGGAGCCAATGATGGAAATTACATTTCAGGCCAACCTTATGAGTGTGGTTCAAAGGTAGTTCTTCCTCTCTAACGCTGCAAGACAGTACCATTTTGGATTGTTGGTAGATCCATGTTTGAAATAACCTTAAAATCCTACTGATGTTCACAGTGGATCAAAATAGAAGCAAATTCAAATGCAACTAAATATATATCAGCTGAACAAAACATAAATATGTTAAGTGATGCCTTAATGCTTACATTCAGATCTACTATGATTTCGTAATTCAGACCATTTTGGAAATCCATAAACAGATAAACTTTCTTTATGCTTATTTTCGTGTCCATTATTTGTGCAAAGCAGCATTAGGTTTCAAAGTTAATAGTTGCCTGTGACAGACTCATTTCTTTCCCTGTCACTACCACTCTCCCAGAGTTTGCCCTTCTCACTGATAGGATTTTTTAGGATTCATCAAAAGACAGCTGGTGTGATACTATGTGATTTTCCTCCCCACTTTAGTTTGCCTTCCTTTCTTTCTTATTTCTCTGCTACAGATGTGTATTTTTTATCTGTTCTATGCTCATCTGGAAATCCCTTGTTCTAGCTTTCTGTTTGGCTCTTTTCTGTATTATACAAGGTACGCTTAATCTTGCCTGCCTTTCAAGAAAAAAACACAATGTCTTAACTCTCATTCATCTCTCTCCTCAGGATGGAACTTCTTAAGAACTAATGTAACAAGTTTAGGCCACTATGACCAATTAAAAATCAAAAGCTCGATGTAAGTTACATTTTGATTTTGTGTAATTTCTGAACTTACCAGCTATCACCCATCATAGTTTTTTTTCTTGTATCAGAGCCCTTGAATATTCAGTAGTATTCTAGGTAGGACTCCATTTAGATATTGCCTCTCAATTTCAATTCAAAGTTTTTGACAGATTTTGACAAAATCTCTAATATCTCCCAAGGAAATACCAAGAAAGTGTCATTTCCTTGGTATATTTTCATGGTACTTAAAATATTTCATTTGTGTAATAGTACTTGTACCCCGCATAACTTTCTTCCTTGGATCTCTGTTCTTGCATATTCTGACCCCTTTTATCTCCTTGGAGGCTACCCATGACCTTTAGAGACATTTACTTTGATTTGATAAATCTGATGTTTATTAATGAGGAATTTGAAGTCTTCTACAGTTATATCAAAATCGTTAAGACCTGTGAGGGCTTCTTTTTTTTTCCTGGTGTACAACTCATATAAAACTGTATCAAAAGTGACATCCTGGCATGGGGACCCATCCTTTCCTTTCCAATTCTGTATACCTTTTTTTTTTTTGTGACAAAGAGGTGTGCAGACTGGAAGGATACGACACTGCATGTCAGCCTGCTGCCTGTGCAGGCAAATGATGGTACAGGCCTCTGGGACACATGACAGAGCTGACCTCCCCAGTCTAGCCCATCGATTAACCTCCTTCCTAGGAGCCTTTTTTTGAAGCATGTTGTGCTATGCACCAGCCACCCATCAGGGAAGCTGCAAATTTGCAAAGTTGGCTTTTTGATGTTAGGTCAGTCAAACTCCTCTGTGGACTCACCTTCCTTTGCCTCCCCTGCTTCAAAACATGCTGTCTACATATTTCATTTCTGTACATGAGGCAGAAGAAAATATCTGCAGCAAGTTATGAAGTTAATGAACTATGGAAAACAACCACATAAATTTAGAACTATTCAGGAATTGCACAGTAACAAAGAGCTTCAATTTTACCCACTTTTTGTGCATTTTCAGTGTCAGTTTTGGGACCTAAAACTGTTCAATTTCTTCTGCCTTGTTCCCTTTTTCAGCCTGCACTGAGGACTTAGGAGTTTAACTCCAACTAGTGAGTAGGTGTCTTGTGCTAAGAACTGAATTTATTCGGCTTGGTATCAGAGGACTGTGCATGAACCATGAGACATCTTGCTTGCTTTCTTGCTTTAAAGGGTTAGTCCACAGTTTAGGATCATATGCAATACTACAATTGCATAACAAAAAGTGTGGAAAGTTGCATTACATATAGCTTTGAAAAATACTGAAACGAGATTCCTTTTTAAAAGGTCGTTTGGTTTCAAACTTGCCAAAAAACAAAATTTAAGAAGTTTTACAAACTTTCTAACATAAAAAATGCAGCTGAAGGAAATCTGGATATTATTGGCTGCTCCTGTTGAAAACTTCAGTATTGTCTGAGATTACCTTAATTAGTATCTTGTTAATTTTGTCAAAAATTCCCAAAGCACCAAAGAAGTGCTAGCAGCACTAGAGAGTGTTTCCACTCATCTGTTTTTTGGAGATGGTTAGCTACTGTAGTTACTGTCAACTGCCAATAGCTCTACCCAACATAAATAGGATCCAGAGTTTGGAAGTGCTCCTTGAAAACTTTCAGACTGTGTACTTAATACAACAAGTAGAACAAGACATTACCTTGCCTTGCTTTGCCATGGTTACTCAGCATTAAGGGCCCTACAGTCAGGAGTCCTGATTCACCAGGGACAAAAATGGCTCAGCCAGTTTGCCCCACACAGTGTTGGAGGAGCTCATGAACCAGCATTTGGTTGCTTCTGTGGAAGGCAACACAATTCTCTGTGCTCCAGTGTTTGAGATCATTTCAAATTCCAAAGCAGCAGTGGCAGAATATTCAGTCTAAACTACTGTCTCTTGGTTTCAGATGCATACGATGTAGCAGGGGAGAGAGGGAAAGATGTTTGTCAGAAGCTAGAGCTATTGTTTGTCCATTATGAGCTTTCATAAATTCCCCCAACTGGTCAGAAATTTTCAGGGAGAGTTTTCTTGCCTTTGGTAACAGTTTAGATTGATCTGAACTGGCAGGAAGGTATAGTTTCTAGTGGAGTACCCACAGTACATATGGACAAAATGAGACTCTCAAAGGACCAAATGCAAATGTGATTTTATTACATATAAATTCAATACACATTAAATACACATTAAATACACAAATGCCACCATCAGCTTTAGATGTGACAGCATCTGTCAATCAGTTCTGAAGCCATACGGATATTGGTAGAAGAAATTAATATTTTTTATTTGTTGATGGTGCTTTTTTGTTTGCTATGACTCCAATATATATTTCTTCATTCTGAAGATATTTTTGCAGACAATAAATTCTTTATATATATGCCTTTTCTTGGAATTCCTTCTACAGCAACAATTATTTTTTTTAGAAATAAACTAAGTATAATTAAAAAACAAAAAAAGGTAACAAAACAAAACAAAGGAAACAGACCAGAGACACTTGGATTCTTCAGCCTGCTGATTAGTTACTCAAGTTTATGCTCAATTGCAATAAGTTGCCTAGGATATAAAGCATGATTGTTAAATTTCTGCTGCTCTACTGAAACTAGTAGACAAAACCTGGTACTATGTCAGTTTATATCAGCAGAGAACTCAGCATAATATCATCAGATTATTCTCTTAACAGTTTGACTTCCATTTAATCAACATAGAAGGAAAGCAGAACCATTTAATAAATAGATAGAACACCAATGTTATGAATAAAATAATTCAATTTTGTATTAAAACTCTTGTAATTGAGTTATGTCTGTTTACCAGATCTCTGCCAAAAGCCATCAGGCATCAGGATGCTTTACAGTAACACAAGCATAGCAGTTCTAAGTTGTCAAGGAGTTTGACGCAGTTACTCCGTGGGAATATTTACATAAATGAATTATGTGAAGCAATTTTTGCTATTAAAAAAAGATTCAGAAACTGCAGACAAAACCCATTTCCTCCACTCGTGGATTCATTGTTAAAGCTGGAAAGCAATTCAATCTCCATTTCTTAGCTATTATGATGCACATTTAGGACAGAGAGTGGATTTTTTGAGGAGACAAAGACAGCAGTAAACAATAAAAATACATGCTCATTTATATAATGCAACTTCCTTTGCTGCATTTGCCCTTAACTTGCATCCTGATACAGTCAGGGATAAAGTAACGTTGCTGCCAACTTTGTCTTCAAAGCAAGACTTTTACAGGAAGGTAACAAGAAAAAAACCTAGCCAGATTTCTGTGTACCTTGCAGTAGTGGGAATGGCATGCTGGACTCCGTGTTTACAGAGAAACTGGGTAAGTTGCATTGAGAAGACTGATATAGCAGAACTATGTTTAATGAGTGAAATTCTTGAGTTGTTAAAGAAGAAAATATCAACTTGACATGAATTCAGGTTTCAAGTTCTCATCTATTTAAATTGAGGTTTACTATGTTGAAGTCTTTTGTTCAGTCAGGAAGAAGACACCACTTTAATCATTGGGCCATAGAATCACAGAGCCCCTTGCTCAAGAGTTCACCCTGTTGCTCAAAACTGAGTCAATTCTGAATTCTGCCCTAGTTGCTCAGGGCTTTATCCAGTTTGGTCTCAAATCTCTGAGGATGGTGATGCTAGGTAACAAAAAATGCTGAACACAGGGCTTTAGAATCTCAGCTCCTAGAGTTCAAGATTGGAAGGTCCGCCTGAAATCCACAGCCCATATTCCTCTCATAGTAGGTCTCTCTCCAGTTTCAAACTAGGGGTTACTCTTCATAATTTTTTAACAGCTGATGAGGCTGAACACTCAGAAGGACTGTGAAAGTCTTGGTGCTCTTCGCATCCTCTGGCTATGGAGTTGAAATGCATACCTGTTAGAAAACTACCGCAACAATAAAGTTGTATTAATTCAGAGTTTAATTCTCACCAACTCGGAAGAAAGGAGGCAATGTGCCTCTACAGCATTTGCAATAGGACTCCTATTTAAGAAATAATGTTGTATTTTGATTTCTGCACCTGGGACAGCTTCTGCAATTTCATGACAATATCACGTGTTCTAGTCTGGAAGTTCTGTTTGACAATTACAATTGTTTTTATATCAGATCCTCTTGGACAAAAAGTAGCATCTTAATCCCCTCAGTGGATTTGGGCAGTGGGGTTTGGGTAGTGGGGTTCCGTACAGTACATACCCCTTTGAAGTTATAATAGTTTAAAAGTATTTTTTATGGTTGCTTGGTAACATTGTGAGAATTCTCTTCTGTTAGATATACAACATTACATATTTTCATGAAGTGGTTTTACTTCTTTTCTTTCCTCTTTCCTGCTTGGTTTATGTTTGTCGTTTTACAAGTCCATCTTGATCACTCTTCCTCTCAAGGAGGGTAGGTATCCTTCTTCTCAGTTTATCTTAAACAATCAAACTTTCTGTTTCTGTTCCCAATTCGAGTAATAGGTTATCTAACACAGCTTTCTTTTGTACTGGAAAGTATCATACATCTGTCTGAATGGGAAAAAAGGACCTGATGGTCCACACACCTGAACATATTTTTTAATCTCAAATCACTTATTAAGATCCCATAACACTGTCATCTGTCCCAAAACATATGAGAGTTGACAGTTATACAGGACTTATGATACTTCAATGTGACCTGCTTTGCTTTGTCTGTGTCTGCAACTAAAATGCTTCATGTAGTAGTCAAATTCTGTTATTTATCTGATCAGAAGTGGTATTTTCACCAGTTAAACACTACTGAAACAAATTTTCCAGATGTACTAATTTTTTATGGATGTAATTTTTATCCCAGTGTTATCCCACACATATAGACTGTGTGTTACAGGGTGCAGCTTCACAGTTTTAGAATACCTACTAAAAATCAGTCATACCAGATTTCCTTTCCTACTTATGTTTGTATATACTTCAGTCCACTTTGATTGCAACACAGCCATTAAGACTGCTGGATAAGGCCTTCATTCTCCATAGCATTTATTAAACTGATTGAAATGCTTGATAGGAATTTCTAGACCTTCCACTAGCTAATATTTAATCAAAAAAGGGGAGCCGTTGCTTACACTTTACAACCTGTAACAATCAGTAGGTCATCCTGACATTGCACACCTCCAGAAAAGATAAACTGCTCCAGAATATTGTGTGGAGGGTCTGCTTCTAGTCTTGACTATTTTACACCAGTGGAATTGGCTGGAGACTTTAGTATCAATTCTTCTAATCTCTCTTCAGTACATATGATAGAAGTCATAATTACTACTGTTGTGGGAGGGGAGGTGTTACTCCCTAATCACTGTCCAAATGGAAATTGCTTCCAGTTTTTTATTTCAGGGTAGGGTTTTTTTAGCAACCGATCTCTAAATTTAATTTCTAACTGACTCATCAGACATATTATTTAACTACTATAAATATCTCTCATTTTCTGTGATATTTGATCTTTTATCTCTGGCCTAACCTTAAAGTGTTTGATTTTGTCAAAACTCTTATTTACTTAAATCACTGACTGTGCCCTACAGCTCTCCCCTCTGGTTTGTATTGTTTCTAAGTTGCCTGTTGCAGAGTAAAGAAAGAGTATATATTGTCTGGCAGAAATTTTCCATTAAAGCAATAGGGACAATGTCAGTCTAGAAGTATTGATATTAGAAGAGCTGAGAAATGAGAGATGCATTTTTACATCCTTTTAATAATTTTAAAATCTAGTTTTTAAAATGTGATGGTCTCATTCTATTTCCTTGCACAAAATATAGTGCCAGTAAATGTATTAAAGATAAAGGGCTGTGGATTTTCAAATAAAAATTACCTAAGTCTCATATCTTTGCCACTCACTTCCCAGTTCTAATTGGATTGTGGCCAGAATTTAGCTCTAAAGTTTCAATTCCATTTGTAACCCAATAATTCCTGTTATTTGTATCTTATTTTCTAGAGTTAAGAACAACTATTATTCCTTTTTAGCATTTATCCTGGCACATGGCAGCAGAGGAACCAACTGTGCCACCTTTGCTTGCTGGTTCAGTAATAGCAACTAGTGGCCTTTATGGGCAGGAAGTAATTTTATGACAAAACTGTCTTCATTAGGTCTTCTATTTTCATAATACCTCTCACCCAGTTTGAACTAGGCAAATTAGTAATCACATAGTGTGTCTGACAGGGAAAGACTGTTGTGTGTCTATCCCAAGTATACATGCTATCAAACTGTGTTTTTACATACAGGGGAACTTGATATGTCCTACATAAATCCAGTGAATGAGAAGCAATGTCAAATACTTCTTTGTCTTGCATTTTGACTTTTTAAATATAGACTAAAAAACAGTTAAATATCATCTAAGTACTACAACTTTGTTGCCCCAGTTGTTTAAGCGAAAGGAGTAGACAGACTGACTGATAGATGACCTGATTTCTCTCTTGGCAGCATGTAGCTTGGAAGTGGAATAACTAACACAAGTATCAGAGAAGACCAAGGAGGAATCCAATAGAGTAGGCTTCACCAGCTCCTTTGTTATTTTAACCCTTCTGCATCCAAGATAGTAAAAAAGCTTGGGGTTTACAAACTCTCATCCACAGCAGAGGGATCCGTTCCAACAAGCTACAAAGACTAAAGCAGAACTGCAGGAAAAAAGCGGTTTACTACTGGAGCATGAATGATGTAGAGAACTGGACATTTAAAAAATGACCTACCCAAAGAGTATTTTATCCTAGACCTGTTAAGGACCTCTGCTCCAGCACTTTTCAATTGTTTATGCCAGCTTACAAAGCCAGGGCTGAAATAACCATATTTCTTCACTTATTCCTGAAAGAAATGCTATCTATAAATAGGATTTAGCTACAGTAACTTGCAGAATTTAACTGCAATTTTGTGTTGATTAATTTCTCATGTATTCCTTTAAAAAAAAATATAATGGGAGATTATAACCTAGCCATTCTTATAGTTAGTTAAGCCAATGACAACATGATGTACATATCATTACACAGCAAACCTTTCAAGTGCTTTCTCCCTTCCCTCTTTTTGTGTGATAGTTGCCCAGGTCTGCTATAAGTAATTGCCTTCAAAATGCCTCTCAAATCGATGTGACAAACTTCACCTTGTGGTCAGCTACAGCTGTAGCTTCTCACAGGATACATTCACGTCAAGTATAGAACTGGTATGTTCAGAAATGGGACCTGAGCCAGGAAAAGTTCCCTATTTGAGCACACCAAATGTGAGGCTTATGAGGTTATATTGACCTTCCCACCCAAATTACCAAAACAGGGAAAACTACACCTCTGACTAGAGGCTGAAGAAGCGAGGTCAGACTACATTAGGTGGTATTGAATCCCTGCAATAACTATTACAGAACTTATACAGAATATTCAATGGAAAGGATAGGAGAATAAGAAACATGATGAAGAGAAAACCTGTACTTGGTTTCCCTTCATATGAACAAATAAATTTTCCTATCACAGAGGCAAATACCTTGCTAAATTTCATATTTAGTCAGATAATTATAGTGGTCTAACTGGCCAGTTAGACCACAGTTCTTAATATATTTTTCTGAATAGCTTCTTTGTGAGAGAAGAAAATGTTGCTAACTCCTTATTGCATAGAAATAGCTGGAGTATAAAGAAAATGTGTTCAAGATCAACTTAGTGTTTGTCATTCATGGCACTTGAAGCCTTTGCCTTTGATACAATTCATTGCTGAGGTAAGGAGGCAAGTTATGTCATTATTACTTGAAAAATTCTGTTGTTTTAAAATTAAATTTCTGGGATTTTTTTTCTTTTTTTCTAGATTTTGCATTTACTTATGTGAGGCCTCATGTGGCAGGAAACTTCAAAGACTTGCATTTTTATGGTTGAAAGTAAACAACTGGGTAACTATTTGTTGGAATTAACTGCAAAATTATTGCTGTAAGCCCGTTTATACCTCCCTCCTTTGCAGATGATAGCGAAAGAGATCTTTTTTACTTTGGTGATCCTATGGTAACCCAAGAATGATGCAAAAAACCCAAAAAGATAAAAAAGAAAATTCTACTCACAGTCTGTGTACTAATTTAAAAAAATGTAAGGAAGAAAAGCAGTAATAGAAAGTGTTTTCAGGATTCCTCTGTTCCTCTAAATAACAGTCTATATTCACAGACCTTGTCTCTAAATATGTGACAATATATTTATTACTGTGTGATTTATTCCTTTACTCATCAGAACATTTAAATGGTTCTGGGATTATGTTGCATTGCACCTCTAAGGGCTATCTGTCTTGAAAAGTAGTAGCTGCAAAGATCAGTCTGGCTTTTTTCACTGAACTGGAGTAAAAGGACAAATGTTGGTTCAGTGGGATTTAATAATATGTCAAAGCACCACTTCAAATTCTGTCCTCTCCTTTTCATACATTCTTTAAATCTCCCGGGTGTTTTTAGAGCAGCAAGAGGAAGCTGCCTTATTTCCTTTCTAGTGTGACTGGAAAGAAAAACCAATTTTTGCTCATTTGGAAATCCAGAAAAATGTCAATGTTGTGAAACTCAATGAAAAGTAGGAACCTTCTAATTCTTGCCTCTGGTAAGAGTAAAGAACTTCTGCTTGCACATATTTGGTGATATGGACAGCACCAAGCACATGGGTTAACTTGATGGAACTAACTGAAAAATCAGTTCCTGCATGACTTTTATTTAAAACCAACACTGCCCACTGAAACAGTGTCTAATCCAAAATGTAGATGAGTGTTTTCAGTTTTAGAGGACTAGCATAAAGTGAAAAGTCAAAATGTTCTACATATTGCTTGTGTTCTCTGAGGTCTGTCTTCCTGTCATTTTAGTTCCTTGGGTTTGTACAGTTCTCAGAGTATTGTCCTATTTTAGACATATTAGTCTTCCTGGCATACAGATGCAAAAAAACATAGCTATACTTTGAATTTATTTTCCTACCCTAGTGGCAGATGGACTTGTTGGAAGAAATGTATTAGTTTCTATCAAATAAACAGGATTTTTGAAGCTATGAAATGTGGTGGGGGGTTCGTGAATATGAAAGAGCCAGGAACTGCCAATTATTCATTTCTACAGGACTCCTACTTCAGACAAGATGTGAAGGTTAATCCATTATGAAACTTTTTCCTCCTTACTTTTCTAAACAGTATCTAAAAATTAAAATGATCAGTAACTCTTTTTGTGTGGGTAGTAGAGGAGGAGAATTTTTTTATGTCAAGTAAGTATACACTCCTACATATGGTGTCATTAGGAAGGTTAAATACATGGTGACTTTCTAGGTACAAGTTTAATTTAAGGGAAAGAGCTTATTCAAAGTCATAAAGCAAGAAGTAACTTGCTTTTCAGCTTCTCAGAAAAGATCATTTGCTCTCAAATAAAGCCCACCTTTCAACTGTGTATAAGGCTTTGACATTTGCTGTATTAAGAGCTAACAATTGCCTTATACTTGCCTTGCTCATCAGTTTGTCTCGAGGATGCTGGTAACTGTACAACAGGTCAAATTTCCAGCGAGGGCTACTGGTAATTTCCCAGCAAGCATGGCTGAATCCACTGTGTATGCTGAATTGCCACAACACACTAATTCTTCTCTGTTGCTGTTAGGTCTCCTTATGGGTCAGGCATCCCGATGAATTATCTGCTTACAAAAAAATAGAAAAAACAAAACCAAAGTTTTTCTTGTCCTTGAAGGAAAAGGCAGCCAGGATTTTCTTGCTGTTTTCCATGGGCAGCATTCTTTTGGCATCTATCCAGAAACGAATGTGGCTTGCAGATGATGCATGCTTTCATTATGCATACAGCAAAAATATTACCATCACATTTGTCAAAATTTTGAACACATACAGATGGCCACAGTGATACAAACTAGTTGATGATTAAGATAAAAATAAGTACCTTATTTTTTTCTTAATTTCTGATTGTCCTTCACAGGATTAATTTCAAATAGACAAAAACTTGATGATAACCTATAATTGTGTGTTTTCTGAACACATGATAAATACCATTAAGTGGATGTTACACTTGAGTATTTGAAAATTATTCCAAAATCTTCTACTGATATTGAATATGATGGGGAACTTACATTATGTTTTAAATGTGTCTCATTTATCTCCGAAGATAATTTTGAAATTTTATGGGATTTGTTTTGCATATTGATGTTTTTCTATCTGATTATTTATAGACATGTATAGCTTCACTAACTGCAGTCACCATTTTACTCAAATTAGATACTTGAAAATCTGTTAATATTTGAGCTGCAACTTCATGAGCCAGAATAGACACACCTTATATCTAGATAAAAATACAAAGTGAGTGTTTATGTAAAATAGTTAAAAATATCACCTAATGATATTATCACATTCGTTTAACATTTATGTACATTTTGCAGGAGGAATTTTAGAGGAATTATTTTTGCTTTTCCCAAAGCAGGATCCCACTTAGTTTCATTACAAACATAAATCACAATTCACACTCTCATTTTGTGGAATGTTCATGCAAAAGTGTTAAGAAATGCAGACTATTTGCATTTTCAATTTCATATGGCAATGCAATCTGTTCCTAATCTCCAAGTTTTGGAATAAATAGAAGACAATCAGGCACAAAAGAATTGATAACTTACAGCAATCAAAGCGAATTTTGAAGTAGGAATGCAATTCTTCTCTATCTCATTGCAATTAAATTCCATTGCAAGTTTACATATTCAGAACCTTCCCAGGGAGAGACTGTGATAGGTTGTGACATGAGGCCAGGGCCCTTTCAGTGGTCCTATATTCTACAACTTGGTTTCACAACCAAGGAAAACTTTTCTTGCACCAACTGCTTTCTGCAGCCTTTTGAACTAAATACACTTGGTCCTGTTCTTACTAATGGCAAGTGCCTGTTTGCAACTATGGTGTGCAACTTAAGCAAGCCCTAAGAAGCCTAGTAGACGCATCGTATCAGACTGATAGGGTTCAAGTAGGTTTGAAATGACAGGAAGCAAATGCATTGGTGTCTGCATTGTTGACTGACTGGCTTCATACAAACTGAGAATTCAGGAGGAAGCCATCTCGCTTTATTCCTGTTTCTAATGCCAAAACCAGTTGCATTCCAAGAACTGAGAGGAAAACTGTAGCCTCACTGAGAATTTGAGTAGACTGATGGTTTGAGATTATTTTATTCTTATTCTTATTTAGAGTTAATTTTCACTTGAGCCTGGTCAGTGTTTCTTGTTAATGCTACATTATCCTAAATTAGATTCTTTGTCCAGCAAAGGCTTTTCATTATGAACTTTTGACCTGATTAGTTCCACTGTTACACACTTTTTTAATATATTTTCTGTAGCCTATATTACTGTATTACTAAGTTACTTACATGAATAATTACCCTACTTTACTCCTATTATCTTTGTCATGTTTGGGTGGAAAATCTCAAGTAGAGTGGCAGAAGCAGCCTGCTCTGCAGAAATTACAGCACTGTACTCAAAGACAGTAGCATAATAAAATGGTTCAGAGAAACTTGCCAAAATCTCTAACTTATAGTCTTATGTCCTGGAAGTCTGTTCTGGCTGTGTGTTTCAGAGAAACAAACTACTTTTCCTTTTCCTCTTTGCAGAGATGTTCAGACAGCTGGACACTTATTGTGCCCTCTCGGCTACTCTATGTTAATCTCAAAGGTTTCTGTTAAGATTGTTTTGAATTTTTTTATGAGTTTGAACAGTTTGAGATGTTAGAGTTTTGGAATTAATTTTGAATAATTTTTTTTAAAGATCTCCTGTGAAGTTGCATGAAAGAAACAACAAATTGAAAACCCGATTCACAAAATCATTTTTCTTCAACAAAAAAAGCTTTGATGATTCTTCCTTAACAAACAATCAAATTTTGCAGGGACTCTGTATATGCAACTTACCAAGGCAATGGAGGATCTGATAATATTTTTTTCATGAACATTTTAAGGGAACTCATACTCATAAAAAATATTGCTTGAGGTCCACTCTTCTTTTCTGAAGGGACAGAACAAGAACTGATGAAAAGTATGAGCAGGTGGAGATGCAATCTTGGAGTTTATTATACAAACATATTCTGTCAGGTGTATTCAGCTGTCTTTCAAGCTGATTTCTGGGTTGAGTACCATTATTTGTGTTGATGAGGATCTGAACTGGAAAACCTAATTTGAAAGCACGGATGGCTGTTTGTGGTTGCTTTCTGCATCCAGTGTACTACACTGAATCAAACTCTAATTGCACCTAAAAGAGTATTTGCTGTTGCCAGAAGGAGTTTTCCAACTCTTGATTAAATTATTTTTAAGTGAAACTGCTGCTTATGATAACATGTTGATTTTCATCAGAGCTGACACGTAGCATCACCTTGTCTATATGGAAGATGCTTTTTTAAAAAATACAC
The DNA here is from genome assembly GCF_003945725.1 of Corapipo altera. Lineage (NCBI taxonomy): Eukaryota > Metazoa > Chordata > Aves > Passeriformes > Pipridae > Corapipo > Corapipo altera. The sequence goes on from NW_020884876.1 coordinate 18,245,989, forward strand.
ATATATATGTGCGCAATTTAATGCTGGACTTTTTATTGGTATTCAGTGGGTATTAGCACAACCTTCTGTAATGAACAAAGTAGCACAGTATGAACTATCTTCTAAAGTAAAAGTTACTATATTTTCTTCCCCATGATCTCTCTTTTTGATGAATTCCTATGAACAACAGGAACTAGGTTGCTTCTGGAAAAAGTGCTGAAATGGTGGGATGCTGTATGACCTGTGTGAATATGATGCTATCTTTTGAAGTTTACCAGTATCGGAGAGTTTGAGGAGACATATACTGTGCCTAATTTCACTGGATCAAAGCTTTGTCCCACTCCTTGAAGAACTCAGAAGGAAGACAACAAAGTGTTTTTCTCTTTCCTTTATTCCTGTTCATGCTCTCCAGAAGAAAGGTATTGATTCAGCTGTTTATTTTGGAGCCAAATATAGAGCTGCACATTCGCAAAACCATCAAAGAGGATTTCCAATACAAATTTGGAAGTTCAACAGCTCTTCATCTTTGGAAAATTGGGTTTTTGATGACAAGCTGAACAATTGTAGTTTTTTGATAGGTGTCTGACAAGGTTTATTCCATGGTTTACTCCGAGAATTTTGACAGAAAATGTGTAATTGTTCAGCAACTCTTAATATGTCTTTTCTCCTTATCTACACACAACCATTTTCGTAGGATTTTTATTTTTTCTGAAACCTGTGAACCATAAAGATGACGGTCTCACTGAAAACTTGAAAGAACATGAAATTTATACGAAATAGAAGCTCAGAAAGAAGAAGATTGCCTGGAATAAACACTGATAGTATAGTAAAGCAAAATCATTGGAGGTTTCTGAAATACTCATCCCCAGTAAATTGCTCTATCTTAATACATTACAATTAATCTATTATTTTAGATTAAAAAAATATATGCTTGTGTGTCAGTGTGAACTGTTAGTGTATATGAAAAGTACACTTGAACTCATAATTTCTCATTAAAAAAAAATTTAGGGATTTTTACATAGGTCTTGGTTTTCAAAGCTGACTAGTGGCATTTTTACTTTTAACCTCATTTTCAGAAATTAAATTAGTGAGTATTAAGCAGAATGAGAAAAATTTAAAATTTTTGAATAAGAGAAACAATAAATAAAAGAAAAAACCCCTAATAGTTTAAACTATACCCACATAACAAACACTGTTGACAAATAGAACACAAAAATAATTTGTACTGACTTTGCTTCTAATGAAGAAAAGAAAAAGAATTAAAATGAATGCAAAATAAATTAACTGTAAATGCTTACTTAGGGTATTGGAAGCTCAACAGCAATATTGTGCGATGTGAGATATATTAAGTCCCTGGTGTAAGGACAATTCTCACTTCAGTAGACTACTTGCCCTGATGAATAGCCTACATGAGTGCTACTCTGCTATTATCCCTTAAATTTGTTATCTTAAATTTAAAACCTGATTCCACCACAAATATACAAAAATAATGTTATTCATAAAATATGCTCTAATGATTAAAGAGCAGACGTGTATTCCTTAGCTAATTTTTCTGGGCAGAAGCAAATTTTTTAATCAAAATAAAAAGAATTGAAGGACCCTGCAAGCACTTTTCTGTAATCTACTCAGGACATATATCCTGATATGGCAAGCAGATGAGTAAGACTGTATGTAAAGTAGTATATTTAACCTCTTTGCACTTTCAAACTAGAAATGAAGTAGAAGAGAGATTCTGAAGCAAAAGTTAATGGGAACAGGGAAGAAACAAGCAAACAAACAAAATCAAACAAAAACCCAAACCCACCACCCCCAAAAAAGCCCCAAACCAACAAGACAAAACCAACCAAAAAAAATCCACAAAAAAAAAAGAAACCCCCCCAAAAAAAACCCCAAAAAAAACCCAACCACCACCACCACCAACAAAAAACCCCAACAAAACCCAAACAAACAAATTCCCTCCCCCCTAGACCAAACCAACTTTAGAAACAAAGGGAGTCAGTAAAGACTTCATATAAATCAAAGCAGAAACCAGCTGCTAATGGTTTATATAAAAATGTCACAGGAATTCTTTTTGGGGGGAAAAAAGGAAAAAATAATGGAAGAAAAACATCAAACATGAAAGAAACCACCATCTGATATGATGGACTTTCTAGGGATTAAATCAAAAGCATTCTTCTAACTTTTGCTAAACAGGGTGGCCCAAAGTATGACATTTTTGCAGGTGACGTAGAATTTATTTGAAGATACCACATTATAAGCTCTCATCATATGCATGTCTCCTATCCTAAAAGAATAAAAATAGGAAAGCTAAATTGAATCATAGAATTCAGAACCCTTACAATGGTCTGGGTTGGAAGGGACCTTGGAGATGATCTAGTTCCAATCCCCCTGCAGTGGGTAGGGACACCTTCCAGCTGACCAGGTTGCTCACAGACCCATCCAACCCGACCTTGGTTGAAGGTAAAGGGAAGTTCTAAAGAACAAAGAGGCTGCCTTCCTAAAGCTGATGTTCTGTCCAAGTGAGGGTATCAGACAAGGCCACAAGCACTGGCAGGTTAAATGTGAATGTATGCCAAACTACATTTTGAGAAAAAAAACTTGCAAAGACATAAAAAGTAACAATAAATTCTTTTTCAAACACATCAGGAGCAGAAAGCTTGCCAGAGAAGTGTGAGAGCCAATAGATAAGCAAGGCATAAAGCATTTGGCATGTACAAACTTAGGGAAGTTTCCATGCTGAAACTCTTCTTTTTGGAGGAGGTGTTAGAGAATCTGTCACAAATTGAAGTGTTAGTGGAACAGATTATAGAATGAATTGACAGAATAGTCAAACCACCAGGGCTGGATGGCACCTGTCCAAGTTCTAAAGGAATGCAAAATGCAAACGTAAAATGGCTGAACTACTAGCCAGACTAAATCCTCACTTAAAGCCACCTGGGTATAAGGTGGCAATGGGAAGGGCAAGATGACTTTTTATAAAGGATCAAGAGAACAATACAAAAGTACAGAGAAACATGTAAGTTTTAGAACAGTTTCAGCATGATGAGTAATTAAATAGATCAGCATTACCCTGCCTGGAAAAGAGACAACTGCCTTGCCACTGTGCAGAAGGGAGCATTTTTACAGAAAGTATTGAAAGTTGTTCATCATCTTTTCTAGTGCTCAAATGAGCAGACACCAAATTAAACTAACTAATGGTAGATTCAAAAAAAAAAGGGGTAATACTTCAGCCAATTACTTAAGTTATGAAACCCCTTGTCATAGAGTTGGGCATCTTTTTTGTCCAGATTTGATTTTTGTCCAGTTGGGCAGATTTTTGTCCACTGATTGCAAAGACCTCGGGTGAGAACAAAGAAAAAGATCACAGGTTGGGAGACAATAATTTAAAGAAAAATATTGAAATCATGTTGTTTCAAATAAAAAGGAGATCACTGAAGGAAGACATTAGTTTTCAAGTACCTAAAAGGCTATTGCATAGGGTTAAGGAACTGTTCTGAATGTCCTCCAAGGACAAAAAGGAAGACGCTTCAGGCTGCAAACTAATTAATAGCAGGAATAAATTTCTAAGGGTAGAGAATCACTAGAAGATATTGCCTGGAGACCCAGTGGAGCCTCTACCCTTGGAAGGCTTTTACATAACTGACAGTAATCTTGGGAGATGATACACTGATATAAGGATGGTCTACTTTGCTTATTGAGGGATATTCTAATCTTTCATCCGTTCTGTTACTATTTTCTTCTCTTCAGATCAAGAGAAGAAACATTATTTCTCCTTTGGTTTTTTATGGCCATTATTTCATGCATTTATTTAAGCTGGTAAACCATTTACCAACTTACCATTGTTATTGTTGTAACACATTACTTCCCAGACCTGAAGAAGTAGCTGTGATGCATGAACATTCTTTAATATAACAGTTATCCATGACTGACAGATGCAATTTCTGTAATCTAAACTATGCAGAAAACAGATCTTCCAAAAGTATATGCCAGTATATGCTAGTCGGATGAATGTTTTGACTGGTTGCTGTATTATTACACAATGATTTCAGCATGCTTTGATCAAATAGTCCAAGTATTTCCATGCAAAAATCCCCAGCCCAAAACTAAATGTGGTACATCAGTCAATTCACAGTATATCAATTATATTTTATCTGTTTTCTTGGCTCAGGACTTCTATTTCTGCATCAATCTATCTCAGGTGGTGCCAAGTGGTGCTCTAAAGCAATGAGCACATTCTTTAATACACTAGTTTGAAAAAGCAGGGTACAACATAAGAAGAACATTTTGATCAAAGCATTTAAAATTTTGGCCTGAGATTTTTTTTTTTAAACACCAAAAATGTTTCTTAATTTAGGCCCCTAAAAGACATAGATTCACTTTTCAATATCCTGGATTTGACAGACAGTGGAAGATACCCACGGGATCTGTGGGTGCTGGCAGTGAAGCCAGACCAGACACTTCCAATCTAGGTGTCTAAATATGGATTTAACTGCCTCTTTTGAGGCACTCAAATTTGAAAATGACTGGCTCCAATCCCCACTGAAGTGGCTCACACCATTCTCTACATGGATTCTGTGCTGAAGTTCTAGTAGCAATTGTTTTAATTGGAAAGAGTTTAGTTTTCATTTTTCTGAGAGAAAACTGGCCAGTCCCAATTATGGAAACAAATCTTCAGCCTAAAACTTTTAAAAAACACCGAAATTCTCCTGGGGAAGTCACTAGCAGGGCAAAACTAGCTTTTCCAGAAGAGCTGACAGTTGTTTACATTTTAATGTGGAGGAATCCAGCAAGTCTGCAAGTTTATTTTTAGTAGTTGTAAACTGAGTTGTTTAACTCCTTTCTTTCTGTGACTGGAGCTGAGGTATAAAAATGATTAACACAATGACAAACTGGTGCCTGACCTCATGCTAGAGTTTGGATGATGATCAATACTGTGTTAATCATAAAGCAGTAGGGTTCTTTCACGTGTTTCTTGTGATGCCTCATCTAAATATTTGACATCTGACAGCCTCTGTGCTTAGAATAATTCTGGTTGCCACATAAAATGCTGGGTTGCGATCTCTGAGCAGAATGAATCTGCTTCCCTCCTTGTGGAGCAAATCTGGCAAAGAATATTTTGTTAGCAGAGTCCCAGGTTCATCACTGCTAGCACAAGTCCTGCCAGATTCAGCTATGAAAGCTGTGGCAAGTTGGTCTCCCAGGGGCTGTGAGCTAGCACAAGTCAAAAGTCATCCAAGCCTCCCCGCAACAGGATAATGAGTGATGTCCTCCATGTAGTGTCCCTAGCGGTGCAGGACTATGGCTGGAGCTCCCCAGCATGGTGCCAGGGAAGGCAGCCCAGGCAGCATGAGCTGCTCCCTGATAGCAGGAAACACCTAGTTCAACACTGCTGCTGCTAGTCCCTTGTGCTTGTCAGGTAAAGGAGTTTGCTGCACTAAATTAATTCCTTTTTAAGTGTGAAGCACCTTACTTTGCAAAGTTGCAAAGCTGGTGTAAAATCAGAATGGCCTCAATTATAAATTGATCCAGTCACAGGAACTCAGTTTGGAGATGATGTATTCTAAAAGAACAAAACTGCTTTTTCCTCCAAAGCCACCTCAATTAGTTACTGCATCTAGGGAGCAGTCAACACAGTGAGTTTCAAAATCATTTCACCAAGGGGCCATACCAGAAAAGATCATTAAAGTGGGCATAAAGGAACCAATATTTCTAAATTATGAACATTGAGGAAAATAAATACTCACTAGGTTTCACTGTACTACCATGTGTATACAGTTAAAGAAATAGCTCTAATCAAAAGAAGATGAAGCAGTCATGTAACTTCAAATGATGGCTAGTATCTGCATGGTTTGGCTTTTGTTCTTAACTAAAATGCAGACTTCTGCCCTTTTCTCTGCCGCATTATTTAACTTCAGAGCCAGTTTCTACATGTGTCTTGGAAGCCATGGAATTCAATTAGCTAGCCTCCAAGGAGGCTGGAAAAATATTTTAAAATATTTGCAGATGCTTTTGATCTGGGAGGCACACCGGAAGGGCAAGGCAATATTTACATGGGTTTTGAAGAGAATTGCAATCTTTGTGTTTGGTTTTAAGCTGAAAGCTAAATTATATTACAAAGCATTGAACTATTCTGGCAGAAAGCACAGAGAAATATCTAGCATATTTAGTGACACTGTCTCCTTACAGGTCTTTCACATTTTTCACTGCTATGATTAAATCTATTCAAAGTTTGTCAGAAAGAAATGCATCTGAAATCATGCCTATGTTAGCATAAAACATCTAATATATCACTAGTTCTGTACAGATAACCACATAAAGATTCTGTGTGGAATTTCATATCTCATACCTTATACGACCTATTAAAGGCAAGGGGGACAATTTGTATATATCAGTCATTTTCTTATCTCACTAACACAAGTTCATTATTGGTGAGACCCATATCAATCAAGTTATTCCTGAATTACTGCTCTGTGAGAGAAGTTAATATTAACAGGCTAAAATTGTCTGTATATTTCTTTCTTCTTTTCACACGCATTCTGACTAACAAAAGAGCAGGCAAATTGTCTTTAATATTAAGCCACTGTGTCATGTGCAGTTTGGACAAGGAAATATACAATATTTTCTGAGGATTTCTTTGTCTTTGAACTTAATAGTGAGATATGAAAGACAGGTGAAGAAAGCTAAGATTTTCCTTAGAAGTTGGGTTTTTTTCCTTTCTCTGTTTAGCCAAAAAAACACCACTAATTACTTGCTTGGAATTGACAACAGTTACGACCTGAACAGTTCAGAATAGTCTGACAGGTACTTGCATCACTCAATATAAACCTTTTCAGGCCACTGTCTTTGCACTGTCATCTTAGTCCCAGAGTCTTGTCTGTTGTCTCATACGAGTGGGTTCCTACAGATCTTCGGATATGAACTCTGAAATTAGAAAAAGCTGTGTTTGGTAATATTATGTTACCTGCCCAAAGTAACAGTCAACCCAACACAAACCTGATGTTCACGTCATCTTAGACCATGCACATCCATTTAAACCAAACTGTCTCCCATATAGTCTGAAAGAAGGAGGATGGATGTGTCTCTAAGGATTGGAAAGCTCTGACCTTATTTAGTGAAAAGGCCTCATAGGACCAAGTCTCAGTATTGAGATTTTAAAGTGAGAAGGGGAAAGGGACTGCATTTTTGGGTAGTATGGGACAGAAGTTTTAATGGGAAGAACAGGCTGCTACATGCATCACCAAGTTTAAATTTTAGGAAGTGTAAATCTGTATCTATATTAATACTTCATTCCCAAAAAGAGAAACTTCAAAATAGGTGTGTTGTAGGATGGATTTAATAATCACTTCCAGTCAAAAGACTCCTCCTCGTGAAGAGCAGTAAAAGGATTCTCTGTGTAATGCCAATTTAGACCTATCACTGATCTGACCACACAGGATATCACAGTCAGCAAGGAAACTTTCTTTGTAGCTTTTAGCAAACCTTCTACTTGAAATATTTTATGTCTATTTTCTTTACCAGAGGTTAACTAAAGTCAGTATTCGGGCAAGCGTTTATACATCAAATGCAGAAAAATAATATTCCCAAATGATGGAAGTAAGTTTTCTTGAGAAAAGGACAAGAAGAGCACTTGTTGTGTTTGTGGGAGCTATGCATGGTAAAACTATCTCTTCAAATTGAAAAGAGTTTCACGGTCTCCCTAACACGCTAATAATGGGTGACAAATAGTAAGCTATTCAATTCTAAAAAAAACCCCTGACAGATGGAATCTGTATGATTTAAATTAGGTTTGATTCCATAATGAAAGAAATGACAGTGCCAACTCTCAAATGCAAAGCTGCCATTCCTGGTACAAAAAAATCACTTGTTTGAGGCTAACTTAGGCAGCACTAAAAAATACTTATTGTTTGGAATGCAAGTTTAGCAGAACAATAAAATAAGAACATTACCATTAAGTGCACAATTTAGAATTTATCAAGTGACTCTTTAAATTTCAAGATAATGAGAAACAAATTACTAGAACATGGATAAATGGTCTCATTGGACAGGCTATCTTATTATCACAGAAAATATTGCAAATGCACAAGATAAGAGCTATCAAACTAATTCTGTACTCTTGTTATACAAGAGCACCATCCTCTGCATTCATAACTGTTTAATGTCTAATTATTGTCTTTTATAACTCATGTACTTTAAGATGAGATCACTTGAGCCATAAAAAGTTCCTGAGATTAACCCTCTGCTACCTAGTACACAGCTTGTTCCTCATTAAAATACGGTAAAACATTCAGATGTTAGCCAAGACATATTTAAACATATATTCAGCTTTTGGAAGAGGGAAAATAGGCAATTCTAGAAAATTTATTATGAGATATAATAAATTTTAACATTCATCTGTTCCAAAGCAGGGAAGCAACAGTTGGAATGGGGGAGCAGGGTTATTACTGCATGGTTTTGACCTGCTGGTTAGAGAATGTGTGAGAAAAAAATGGAATATGAAGGAGGGCAAGGTTTAGATGATGGCCGCACAAGTGGGTCACTCAGCACACTCAGCTAATGTACTGGGAAAAAATAGATGGACTCTTAGAGTGAAGAGCCATAAAATCTGTAGAGAGGTTTTTCTGCCAGGAAACATTTTTGCTCCTTTTCAACTCTACTGGCTGGTCTAAGGATTTTAGTTCTATCCTTAATTCTCGCCAGTGCTTCCACCCTTTACTGCTTATATATATATATATATCAAAGGCACTCCATTCCCAGAGCGCATTTGGGAAGGCAGTATGTACAGCAAAACTTCCAGACTGTCCTGGGCAGCATGGACAACTGCACAAATTCTTGTTTTGTCACCAGTTAGAGATCATCACTGTTATAGCTAATAAATTAATTTTTTAGCTGTACTTACAGAGATACACAGTGTTTGGTGTAGATGTTGTTAACAGAATAAAGGGCAATAAGTTGGTACTCACATCAGGACTGAAACCAGAAATATTAGGCAGATAATTTTCATTCTGCAATTCAATAATTCAAATGATGTTACAAAGTGGGACTCTTTGGAGACTTTTCATTAAAATATCACATGTAATTATTTTGCTATTTTCTTAATTCTCTCTTACATTTCCCCATGTATGCGAATGAAAGGCCTATGGGCTAGAACAATCTCCCTAAAAAATATTAGAAAATGGTATTTCTTAATAGCAAAGTCTCTGTAATGTGACTTGCAATAGGGTTTTCTTGTATTTTAAGTACAGTGAGATTCAAAGACTGTAAAAAAAAGTCAGAGGAAATAAGATGTGCCAATGAAAACCAAATACAGGCCTCAGCCTCTCCCTTAACTCCCATAATCCTGAGTGATGTTGTTGTTCAAGTGTCTGAAGGCTCCAGTAGGTAAGAGCTTTGCTGTGTAAGGCACTACACTGATATGTAAGAAGACAGTTCCTGCCTTGGAGAGTTTTTCTGTTTAACCAGATTAAATACAACTTGCATTCCCTTTAATGTGACTTTTCTTCCTTTCTTCATTTTACATGGTTGTGTAATGCACCATGCTGAGGACAAGCCTCTGTGATATTTTTATTTTGAATCAATGTTTAAGTGAAGTATTGCCTTTTGGGTCTTCGGCAAGAACAACATATGCAATACATAATGTATGAATTTTTCATGACTCTGCAGCAAGTAACAGTGTCACATGCTGGCACATATGCCAAGCAACTTTATTTTTATTTAAATATGTGAGCAAAAATCAAGGTTCTTCTGAAAATGAAGAAACTCCATTCACTCTCTGCTGTGTCTCTTAGTGACACAGGCAAAGCAAAATTACTTCAGTGGGAGAACTGGTTTGCCTGCCATTCCAAGCCCTCTGCTTCACTAAAAGGGCAGATGGCATCTTTTGGACAGCGAGGTGTGGTTATGGTTTTACTTATCTGAGGGAAGATGAAAAAACTTTAACAGAATCCCTTACATGGATATTTTCAAAAGGAAAGGAACACAGGGGAGATGACTGCGGAAAACATAATTACTGCACACCAAGCTCTCCTGCTTGCTCTTGTGTGGTGAGAATTCTGTTGTGCCCTTCAGCACATATAGGTGCTGTCTGCAGCTATATGTAACAATGAGGCCGTACACTGGAAGTAAGGTCTTGGTGTCAGGATTAGTATTCATTTCTTCATTTTTCTGTCCATCAGGAACATACACCACCTCTATTCTGATTAACAGGAGGGTTTGCACCCTGTGGGACAGACATGATACAAGAGTAAGCACAGCATTAACTGGTAGCTAGAGATAGGGAGTAGAGTAGGAGCACTGATTTAGTGGGATTATGTAGAGTGTAAATCAGAGTATAATTGAGACCCAAGGGGCAAATTAAATCCTGGAACATATATCCTGAAATATATATCCTGAAATTTAAGTCCCACTGAAATGAAAATAATAAAAAACATATTCCTTACACCAAGAGCCAGTTTAACTCCTAGCTAGCTCCATATTCTAAAACTACTCTCTATCAGGTTTATAAGCACCTTTAGTGCTATAAGACGTCAGAGATTTGAAGAGATTAAACTAAAAGCTGCAAATGGAAATTGCAAGCAGCATAAATCACTGCTGATACTGCTAATCTTTCAAAAGTCTTAACAGGCACAGTCTTTCTCATATATTCTCTTATCTTCTCATCCCAATAGAGGTTTTGTCTGAGTAATAGCCCAGAAAGCCTCTGTAAGCAGAGATGAAATTAATGGTTAAAAATAGTATTGGAAAACTATTTTCAATCTGCTGAAGTATTTTAAACCATAGTTCTCTCACCCCATTTCATTGCCTATGCCCAGAGGGCTATCTCCTTTAGCAGGTGGGGAGGTGTCAAGATGACAAGACCATTGATTAAGCACCAAATGTGCTTGTTCATGACTGTTCCCCCACAAAGAAATGCTCTGAAGCAATATAATCCCCGAGTTTGAAGCACATTAGTTTTACTCTCTGTATCATTAAAGCTAAGCAGCCCAGTTGGGTCATCACACTGGGGCAATTCTGCTGCCCTCAGTATCAGGACTATTATCGAGAGTCTCTTGGCCATTCTCCATTACCATCTGAAGGATCCATCTGAGAATGGATCCTTCACCTTAGCTCCAAAATTGCTAACAAATGCATGAACTGATGGCAGTTAGTCATTGTCTGCTGCAACAGAGATCCAAAAACATCAGGAAGTTGTTAAACAGATGGTAATGTGGCCATTCCACTTCTCTGACAAAAGATCTCTGTTAATGCTTCTCATTTTCTTGAGATACTTCTTGTATTAACTTTGAATGTCTGCTAGAACTGAATCTGTAGTCTGCCTACCTTACCACTTGCATGCAGAAGGATTAAGTCTGAGATGACTAAGGTTCCTTCTAGTCTTAAAATTGATTTTGCACTAACCTGTCTGTGTCTGAGCTCAAAATTAAGTATTTTCTTTCTGCAGAGAGGTACTGGTACCACACAATGAAAATGGAACAAATGAAATGGAAATTCTGCCAGGTGTGCATGGCAATAGCTCTTTTCTGTATCAATTATCTCATCTCTGAGTGCATGGAAGCGTCATTATATCAAGTTTTATCCATGTTCTGAAATTCCCAGACAGCAGTTAAAACTCCAGCTTCTGTTCTTTTTAATGGATGTTTAGGAAACTCAGCAACACATATCATGGACATAAACAGGGAAAGCTGATGTTGAGGGTGATTCTGTCCTCTTCTCTCAGAACGTTAACAGACGTGTTTCCTGAAAACCCATGACTTCTATCTTACATGTTAAATACAAATAATAATATCAAAATTGAGCTCTTGTTTCTCAAACCTATTCCTAAACACACAAAAATCATAACAATACTTTGTAAAGCAGACTGAAAATGTTTGATAAGAAATTTTCTTGAGCCTGCAGCAGATGATTAGAGGTATTAGATTGTCATTACGTTCATGGGCTTCCCCAGAGGTGTGAATCAGTGCAGCATCACCAATATGAAATGGAAAAGACAGTAAACCATCTGCATTTCTTGCCAGATAAATTTAAAAACCAGAAGAGAATATTCAAAACAAAGGGTTTTCTCTTGCAAGGCATTGATTAACTTTTCCCTATATGTCCCTTACATTCCTCACCAGCTTCATTATCTATATCTTTCCAAGCTGGACACTTTTCACAAAAGTCAGATTTTTAGCACCACAAAATATAAATCAGGTCCCTGTTGAAATACTTCAGGTTTCTAGATAGTTTTATAGCAAGAATTAATAAAGATAGCAAAAATCTTTGTAGTTTCCAGTTTTCTCTTTCAAGTTTCCCCCTTTTTGTAATTATGGTTCTCCTTGGGTGCTTTCTTTGGTAAGGAAAAAAGAGCAAAGGACAGTTGTTTTCTTTCCCAGGAGTGTTAGAGCACCACTTCCCTTCCTTGGAGTGGTAGGACTTCTGATTGAGAAAATCCAAGTTTGCATCTCCCTTTGGATATACAAACTTTATTTCTGAATGGCTCAGAACTGAGCTATCAGAGTACCAGCTCTCATCTAAGGTTTGGGTTTAATGACTCTGCCACACTCTTTGGCCCATGAGGTCTGGGAGCGTGGGACAAGTTCAAGACCTGGAATTGAACCCCTTCTGGGAAAGTGCATTGTGCTAACTGAGAGAGACTCCTGGGACAAACCACTTTAAATAGCATTTGTTTCTAAGTGCGATAGTTCATGTGAAAATGCATGCAGCACTAGTTCTTACAAATGTTTCACCTCAGATTGTATTCTGTATAAAGAACACTCTCAAGCAGTTTCTGGATTTGCAGGATGTGGACAGGAAGAATAAGGAGGGAGCAAAAGTTCAACTGTTCCAATATGTAGATACAGAAGCTGGATTTTCATTGTCTCCCAGTGCTCCCCTTCTCATTCGGGGCTGCATAGGGGAATGCATGGGAGAAAGCAAGGCTGTAGCTTCCCAGAACACCGCAGCTGAATCTTGCCAGACACATGGTGACCATCAGAAGGTTGCAGTGATTAGTCTAGCTATATAAATAAACATGGCTGAATTCTGCCCCAGTAAAAAGTTGTTTGCTCTGTGTGACTCTGCTGCACTGAGCATGCTTAGGTCAGTGCTACATGGAAAAGAAAGAGGAAGGGGTTGGTTTGAAAACTCTCCCATATTGCAAAAGCCAGGCAGGAAGAGTTTTTTACTGGCTTTTAGTTGACTACAGGGGGCAGGAAGCATACAAAAAATACCTCTCCCACGGGTCTAGCTGAGTTGGGGGTTTTTGCACTCTTTGTGCTATGCTGGATTTTTATGCAGTATTCACCATGAGCATAACAGAGTAAACTTTAAGGTCAGTCCTTGTGGAGCTCTGTGAGAGAGATCTGCCTCCAGAACTGCTCTCAGCAGTGAGTAGTACAACTGAGCCACTGAGCAGGAGGAACACTGGGAACAGTTTGGTTTTTTCCATTCCCTCATTTTTTCTTTTTACTTGAACTTCGCAAGTGAACCTGGTTCAGCTCAAGTGTGTTCACAGCCATTCTAGCCTCTTTCAAGATATCTGCTTGTCTGGGCGTAGCATCCATGGGACCCAAGAGCCTTTGTACCTCTGTATAAAGTATCTCTCTTCTTACAGCATGTAGGAGTCTAAAACAGAGGAGAGAAGCAGCCTTCTACCTGGGTGGGAAAGACACTGAAGAGTGAATACTGAACCCTGACTGATGCTTTGTTCTTTATAGCTCTCTTTTTAGTTAAAGGACTATCTCAATGCAGGCTTTGTTTTGCTCCTGTCAGTGAACATGTTCACGGTCAGTGAACACATGTAGTACCGTTCCTAGGATTACTATGAGCCTACCCAAGGGATTCCATATCAACTGGTTTGTCTACTGAAAGCAGTAAAGCAATAGTAGGACAGGGCTAAGTTTACTGGTGGTAGTGCAGAGTCATACTAACACAATTCTGCTAGTTTCAGGATGGAAGCCAGTATCTCAAAATGCACCAAAAGCTGCCTTGAGTTCAGACAAAGAGACTGGCCAAGCAGAACAGCAGACAATGCTGTTTCTGGAATCTGTGCTAACTGGCATGTACCTAGCTGGAAAGTCCCTGTGTGGTACCACATTTTATTACAGAGATGCACTTTATATGCTATAAAAATGAAACAGCTTGTTCAGAGCTGAGCTCATGCACTTACAACACATTCCACTGCAAAACTGAGATGTGTCCCAAATCACTCTTTCATACTACCTAGTAGTGTATTTGAGGCCATTTTTCTGAAGTACTTCACATCAGCCGACCCTAGACCCTGATTCTGGAGAATGAAGATTTCAAACATGCATCTTTACATTTCACTATCATATGAGGTAACTTCAGCAAAAGAGAATGTGCAGATAAACATGTATTCCAACATAGGGAACCATAGCAACAATAGCTCCAGTAAGACTGGAAATAATTCATTAATACAAGATATGAAATAAAAATGTTCCGAGTCTATTGCAAGTTGCTGAATGCCAGGTTTGAGACACTTCCACTCTGGCTTATTGCTTTTTATAGCAAAGTGCTGGAAATGTCATTGCCATATTTAAAATCTGCCTCCTGATAGAAGGGTGCATATATCTTGTATGGCCGCCTCTGTACAGGTATATTGTTGGATTTTATTATGATTGCATAATATATGCTCTGCAGCGTTTAACATCCTGCTTCGCAGACGCTGCTGAGCTCTTTGGGCTGGAAGTCAGTTTAAAGAAGACAGAAGTTCTCTATCAACCGGCACCTCAGGAAGTCTTCCATCATCCCCATATCACCATTGGCGAATCAGTGCTCAAATCAGTCCAGCAATTAATTACCTAGGCAGCCTCATCTCCTTGGATGGTAAGATTGATGGGGAGATAGACAACAGGTTAGCAAAGGCATACAGTGCCTTCGGAAAGCTTCATAAAAGAGTTTGGCAAAATAAACACCTGAAGAAAAGTACAAAGATCAGTGTTTACAGAGCCATTGTGCTGTCCACTCTTTTATACGGATCCGAATCATGGGTCATCTACCACCACCACCTGCGTCTCCTAGAACGCTTCCATCAGCGCTGCCTTCGTACAATCCTAAACATCCACTGGTCAGATTATGTGACCAGTTCTAGAACAAGCAGCAGTCACAAGTATTGAGGCCATGTTACTGAGAACACAGCTGCATTGGGGAGGGTACATCTCCAGGATGAAGGACCACCACCTCCCTAAGATCCTGCTTTATGGTGAACTTGCCACTGGCTGCCACAAGAGAAAAGCCCCAAAGAGAAGATACAAGGAGTCCCTGAAACATCTCAGCCTTGGCCACATTGATCAACATAACTGGTCTGCTCTGGCATCCAATCAGGAGGTCTGGAGACACACCATCATCGCTGCTGATGCCTTCGAGAAAGCAGGATCACTCTCGAGGAGAAAAGACAACGTAGAAAGAATCGTGCCCTGCAGAATTTACCACCTAAGGAGTCTTTCTGCTGTGCCTTTTGCAACCAGTTGTGCCTATCTCGTATTGGCCTTTTTAGCCACCAGCATGACTGTAACAAATGTGGGTAGAGCCCTTCCCAAATCTTCGTTCACGAAGCCCAGCCATGATTATGATTGCAATGAGAAAGACTTCACTGCAAAGACCTGGGTATATGACTACTGAGGATTTCTCCTTGCTAGGGCTAGATCTGTGCAGATCTTCATTACAATAATTTAGTGCTCAGAAAGATGCCTGTAAAGGGTGGGACAAAGATGAGTAGCAAGTTCTGCTAAGCCAGAAAGCATAGAATGCTACAGCAGATCCACTGCTTTCTGTGATCATGGTCCCTACACCTCATTCAGTGAGATCATATAAAAACTTCATGACCTACTGCATTTTCTTTTATATATCTATTGCACAGTGGCACAAAGTATGGTTAGTTTAGGTTGTCAGGGAGATTTCCTGTCCTTTGCAGCACAGCCTTCCCCTTTCCTATCTTGCACATGTCCACAAAGATTACACAATATTCATCTAATAGAGCTGTAGAATACTGGTTATGATTGTGAAAATGGAAGGGTATTGAGGTGATGTCCTGATATTGGAATATCATGAGACTGGTGCTTTCCAGACTGAGGTTTCCATGCCTGAGAGCAATTGAAAGGTATGCTGTTACTTCTGTTAGCTAATGTCATCATTCTGTATGGATGATTCATGTGGCACACAGTTTTAGAGTACTGATATTATGGTACGTGTAATCCTTGCACATTATGCATGGGGGCTTATTCCAAAACCAATAAACTGTCAACAGTTACTTCTCTGATAAAATTAAATATTACTTTCTTTTAAAAATTCCCTTTTTCATCTTACACTATGGTGTATATTATTTTTACCATCATGCACACACATCACTACTATTGTGATCAATAAGTAACAAAGCTGTTCATTGTTCATTAACCAGCCCTTTCAAGTTCCAAGATAAAGAGAAACAAAGAGATTTTCAGGACGTTTTATTCCAGGCACCTTTTTCTTGTATTCTTATGGTAAATGAGTTGATTGATAGAGGCTGAAAGTTTCACATAAAGCAATTTTTTTGCCTGTTGCTTTGAGCCATACCCTCACAAGAGGAACTATACCTTCAACTTCCCCCACTTCTGCTATCAAGGTTAACACAGTCTTTGTTTCTTGCTACCACATCCTTTGCAATTTGCTGCAGTCACCAGAAGCTGTCTTTACTACCATGACTGCCCCACACTACTATTTATGATCTCTATGCTTTGATAGAGTGAGCAGTATTTTGTTGTGTTCAAAAGCAAACACAAATACATTAATAGCCAACAATTGCAGAACAGCAAATAGTGTTTATATTTTCATAAATAAAACTTTGCAAGCTTCTTAATTGGTTTAGCTTGCAATAAAATGTCTCTTTTGTAAAGGTTACTTGTATAAAGATTTAGACCTGTATAAAATAATGAGCTTAAAATCAAAATGTTTGCCTGGGGAAGTCTGCCTTATCAAAAATTACTTAACAGGGATGCTAATGACTCACTTAACTCTGATGTTCAGCTCCTTAAATAAAGGAAACAGCAAAAACATGGTAAGAATAATATAGCTGTTAATAAAGTTAGCAACTTCACATATAATTTTTAAATCCCTCTGCATTGCTAAAATGCCAGTGAACTCCTGTCCTCAGGCTAGATGTAACAATAAAATTGAACAGACTGTGAGTATGCAGCATGTTTTATATAATCTGCAAATTTTAAAAATGATTGATAGGTTTTGAAAAGAGACACACTGTTCCTTAAGCCTAAAATTTTTCCAGTAATTACCACTGGGAAGGGATGACTAATTGCAGTACTCTCTGTGCTACATGATATACATAGCAGACATATACACTGAAGAGTTTTGATTTAGGTGTTCTCCATTTGGTAGAAGGAGTTAACCTATTTTTGGAAAGAGACCTATGTGTCTGAAGGCTGTAGGCTGATAAAAGTCTTCAACTGTGCTTTTGTAGAATCAAAACATTTTCTAATGCTGCTGTAAGTCAAAGTCAAAGCTTTTGAATTCAATACAATATGTAAAATTATTCAAAGGGCAATTAAATTATTATTATTAAAATTTCCATCCCTTTACTTCAGCACTGCAAATGTTTTACATGTAAAAGGGCAGCTGTAGGATCTTGTAACACAGAGGATATGTAACTTTCAGCAGTGCTTGAACACGGCAAGGCTGTTGTCTTTTCTGTTGCTATTTTCATTCTCTGAAGTCAACTTTTTTTTCAAGAATATAGATAATTTGAAAAATATTTGTAGAAACCTAGTCCATTCTCACAAATCAATTCTGTGCTTACCTAAAAAGGAAGGGCAGACAATTCAAATCATTCAGTGATGAATAAGTAGTATGAGGGATTAATACCCCTGTTTCCCCAATTCTCCATTTTTTTCTCCAAATTTGTCTAGTATTCCTTGTGTGCTACAGAGCTTCCTGGGCTTCTGCCAGATTTTTGCCCAGAAAACAGACTTACAACTCTTCGATTCAAAATTAGCTGACTTGACTGATGCCACACAGCAAAAGTGAGCTTGAAACTTCCCATCAAATTACAGATAGTATAAAATTTAGGTTCCCTGTCAGAGCTTGGATAAGCAATTTGCTTTTAGATAAGAGGAAGATGTATTTGTTCTTGAGCACAGCATTTACCACTTTTTATCTGTGAACTATTTCACCTCCTGGAGCCTTGCTGGTGTGAAAGCCACTTGTCTGGACCTGGGAGTACCTCCACCCAAAATTGCAGTTTTGGAGTTTGGAGGCCAAAAGTGCCTGGTAGACCTACTAGGTACAGTCATCAAATTTTCCTGTCAAAAGTTTTACAGTTTCGAGCTGAAGTGGCACCTACACAAATGTTGGTTGGGGAATATATCATTAAGAAAAAGAGAATTACATTCTTCCCTATACCTTGGCATTGAATTAAAACTCCCCTGGTTGTGTTGGGTGTAGGTCACAAGGTTTTTTCAGAAGGGGAGCTTCCTTCTGTGGAAGGAGGTGAGGGCTGGACACAGACAGTTCCATATGGTTCTGCAACAGACCCACCACAGGACATAGCAGCGCCCATCAACCAAATTGGTAACACTTCTGTAAAAATACACCTAAAAGCAGAAAATACTGATAGGGGAGGGATCAGGGGAGTGAATGAGGGAGCAGTGAAAAGATGAATGAACAAAAATTATGAGAAACAACTGAGAGGATACCACAGCTAGAGGAGCAGGCACTCCATGGCAGGGCAGGCACACCCCCTGCAGCGGGACTGCAATCTGCTTAGGATTCACACCAGAGCACAGGAGAAGCATGCAAAGGAAGGAGCTGCAGAGAGAAACAGCTACACCTGTGACCACATTCCTCTGTGCTGCTCATTGCCTCCCTGAAGGAACTGAGCGTAACCTGCAGTGAAGACAAGAAGTGAGGAGTCTGAAATTCAGCCTGGGAGAGAGGAAGGATAGGTGTTTTAGATGTTTGTCTTTTGTTTGTTTGTTTCTCATTACCAAAACAATAATTAAATATTAAATTCTTCAAATTTAATCCAGTCTTGTTTTCACACTACAGTACTTGGTGAGTTGTCTGTCTTGGTTCTGACCCATAAGTTTTCTAACCCATGTTCTCTCTAGTTTCTCTCTCATCCTGCTGGGCAGGATAGAGTGAATAAACAGCTGAATGGGTGCTTGGCTGCTAGCTAGGCCAGCCCATCACTGTTATAGAGACCTTTTAATGCACACTTACCCTGGGTCTTGAGCTAGGTTTCATAAACACAGTTTCTCTGTAGCAGAAACTATAAAAAAGCTTCAAAATTCAGAGTGAAAATGTCAATAGTTTTGAAGTATTTCATAATCTGGAAACTGTAGTAATTTTTTTTAACTTTCTCCTGGTGGCCTTCAGCATTTCCAGAATTTAAACCACCTACAGCTAATTAAAAAAACCAAACCAAACAAAATCTTAATAAATAGTAGCTGAGATGTGTTGGAGAAAATATGGTGAGATAAACTGACTATAGAAGGAGTAGGATGAGGAAAAAGAGCTTGAAATGCCATTGTGAATTTTTTGTTTCAACTGCAAATGAGAACAGCTTACAATAGTTATCATTGCTTTGGAAAGGAGTTTTATACTGATGACAGCAAATGATGGTTAACATGCTAGGCTTTAAAGACTCACAAACAATCTTCTGTAAAGGCTATTTATCTTTCTGTATTCTTGCAGATGAACTGGCTGTCTTCTGTAGTTTATTGCTCATTTGCTCTCCTACACTAACTAGCTACCTGAAAATACCATATATGTTTCTCAGTGCCGAGAGCACTGTGCAATTGTTTGACAGTGGTTTATCCTATTAAGTGTTTCAGAGAACAGTTCCATGTTCTGGACACTAATAATTATTTAAACTCCATCAGTAAAAAATCCTCTCACTTAGTTTCTGTTGATTTCCTAGGAATGTTTTTTGTTCTCAATACTCATTAAAGCTTCCTATTTACTTTATTATGGATAAGATAAGTACATTGACAATTACTTCAGCATTCAAGCGTATTCTTGAGATAGAGACTTACTAAATTCTGCCTATTACAATCCAGACAGAGTACAGAATTAGAAGCTGCTTTGGTGCAATCTATAAATCATACTGTTTTCACTGGTTTGTTGGCATTTTCAACAATGGCTGTAGTCACTTGATGAGTGATGGATGAGGTGTCCTGCACTTATTCTGGTCCTGTATTATTGCATAGTATTGCAGTGAGCTATGAAATGGCTTCTAAGGTCTACCACAAGGGCACCAATACATGGACAGTGACTCTTGCCTCAGGTTCCTCAAAGGTCTGGATGGTGCCAGTCCTGTAGAAGTGCTCAAATTGAAGGATAAAGGATTAGTCTTCTAAGTATGGGGTGACATTTTCACCACAACGAAATAAAACATATTAATGAGACTCATATTTTGCAGTCCTTTGAGCGCATTTGAAATTCCACTGTTGGTGCCCTTGCAGAGAGGATGAAATACAGTCTGAATTACAACAGTTATCTCTGTCATCTGTATTCTGTTGTATTTCAAAGAGTATTTATGATACTAAAAAATCTGTGACCTTCTTTGAAAATGTGCAAACCATACTTAGTGGGTTTGCTGAATGTAACAATGTGAAATAAACATAATTTCCTTGAAGCAGGAAGATACAACTTCATAACAGGCACCCAATTCAGAGAGTCAGATAAAATTCCAAAGCCTCCCAGAGGTCAGAAAGGATTGCTGATCTAGTTAGGGCTTTCACTAAGATTTTTTTAAATATAAATCATTCCCACTGACAATTCAGGAAATTATTTGGTCCAAGTACATCACTTTTCAAGTCATTCTTACTGGGTCATCAGTGAAAGTGGGAATAAACCTATTTCAAATTATAATGTCAAGACTCAGTAGCTATAACACTATTTGTGAGAAGGTAAGAATTTGGAAAATAGGAGCATATAGAGTCTGTCTCATGGCTTGGTCATGTCCCAGCCTCACAGCACTAAGACCTGGGTCCCCTGACCCTCCATGTGGTGTTCCTGGTGTTCCCAGGCATAATTATTGTAATTTGCAGGGTTACTTTCTTCAGTTCAGTGTCTGTAATAATGTGACCATTCAGCAGTAAACCATCACAGCGATATTTTTCTACCATGAAACTGGGAAGTTATATATTAAGAAGACACGTAAGCCTATAAGGATTTGGTTTGGTTTCAAGAAAGCTAACTGGCTCATTAAAAAGAAGTTTCCAAGATTATATTGTAATATTAATGCAGTGTGGAAGTGCCTGAAGCAGGATTTTTAGCGAAGTTGGTAGCTAAAGTGTTTGAACAGCTATATATAACCTACACATGCTTAACATCCTCATAATCATTTTTTACAGAAATTTCCTGCAATAGGGATACATGCCTCAGTCATCAGTGATGGTATCTACAGGCAGTTCTGTTGATAGGCTTGGCAAATATAAAAAAGATACATTTTAGATATCTGAGCTATTTTACCTCTTTTTTAATTTATTTTTTTTAGTAGGAGGGCATTTTCAACAGCTGTGTCTCTGACTATGAAAAAAGGAGGAAGAAGGATTTTTTTTTTGCCTCAGACTATTGATAATGTATGTTTTTTGTACTTTAAATTATTCACTGTTCATATGGGTTTGGAGCACAGTGTGTTTGGAGAGCCTGCAAATTTCACAAGGACAATTTTGGTTTTAAACGTAAACTCTCATAATTTCATATTACACATACACTCTTAATACACTTATAAGTGGCTATCACACAGATCAGATTTGTTCCTGTTTTCTTGGCACAGCTGCCCTATTATGGCAAGCAATCAGCATTTTAACTAAAACTTAAAAGTTTAGATTGACCTGGGTCCTTTAGATAATTCTATCCTTTATTCATAGGAAGCTCATTTTTTCCCAGGCACTTTTGTTGTTTTTTTGAATTTCAATGTAGTTTAGGCATTGAATTTCAATGGAGTTTTATATAAATATACCCAGGCACTGGGTATATTTAAATTGCTCTAAACAGGAAACCTTCAAAGGTGTTTGGCTTCTGGCATACCTGTGTAGACTAGTATGTGAGTGACACGCTCAAATTATCTTTGATATCTGGATCATCTGTTCTCAAGGATTTACTGACATTAGGGAAAAGTACTGCAGCACATTTCCAAAGGTTTTTAGCAATTGTGGTTGATGTAATGTAAAGAGTTCTCTGGGCCCTGCATACTGGTTAGTCAATGCTGCTAATGTGGAAAATGAATGTTTTTGCTAAACATGATAAATCAGACTATGATATGTTCATATCTGCGGCTTGGCCCTGAGTATCTCTGCTTCACATGCTTCTCTCTCCCACTTCAGTGGACACTGGGTTGTGCCATTAGCAGAAACAATGCAAAATTGCTCTGATGCTTCAGAAACACTTTCCAGTTCTCAACAATTTGTGTTCTTGGGATGTAATCCTTCCCAATAACTTGAAAGGGAAAAGCCTACTAGTTCATGAGTGTATAGAGTGGCAGTTCATATCTATGGATGCCTCAGTGTGTGAAGCTTCAAATTCTGCAAAGCACTAGGTAGTATACAGAAATTAAAACTTGTCAATGTTTTTTTAAGTGATATTGGTGAGACAAAACCCACATTGGGTGCGAGTATCCAAATTCACTATCTGCCTCCCTCCTAAATCTTAGCTATTAGAATACAGGAGAAGTAAAGACAGCAGAGGACTGGTGGAAGAAGTTGCCCTATGCTATTAGAAGAAAAGCAAATTATTTCTGTCTCTTCTCCTAGGAAAGAACAGCAGCATTTCTGAGCTTTGGCTTTTCCTTGACTCTGTCATGTTATTTTTGAGATAATTCAGACTGAGTCCATTACCCTGCTGTCAAGCCTGAGAAACTGCACTGACTGCACTAAATGTGCTCAGGTGGGCGTAACCTTAGCAGGAAAATTTGGCAGCATGGATGTAAAAAGGAACTAGCAAAGAGGACAGCATATAACTTGGGTAACGGAATAAGGGAGGATGTGCCTGATGCTTTGGCCACTAATTCACTCCCTCAAACTGGAGTTTTAATACTACATATAGAAAATCAAAGCCCACTGGCTCCTTGATGCCATGATATAATATAATTTGGGTTCAACCGGAGCACTGTTCTTACCCCTACCTGGGAAGCTACAGTATTAGTAACCACTATCTCCTCAAAATGTAATATTTCTGAACATATTTCCAGCCCCAATCATAGCAAACACTATAGTGTGTGAATTTGTTCCACTCTTCTGGGAATGGTGATTGCCTGCATCCAAAGAGATCCTAAGGATAAATGCCAGGGTTTTTTTCTTATCAGCTTCTCAGCTTAAAAGAATTGGTGGCATTCAACTTCCCTCTTTTTATGTTCTTCCTACTCAATGTCCACTCACTGTCGTCAAGATACTGGTCACCACATCCAAATTTCTGTTTATCTCTGGATTCTGGGGGATTCTTAGTATAAACTCTAGTCTGTTCCCACGTAAGCAGTGTAATGATTCTCAGTGATGCGGGTAAAGAATATGTTATTATTTTTATCAGATCATTGATTTCTGTAGAATGAATCAGATCCTTTTATAAACCTCTAGAAGTAAAAAAGGTTGCTTTTCTACAGCTCCAAGAAACTAAAAACATTGCATGTTACCATTAACTTGTAGGGAAAAAAAATGAGAGAAAATATTCTCTTATTATGAAGACTCTTTTACCCTAAAGTAAAAAACTAAAATAACTCTCTTTAAAATAATAAGATTTTAGACATCTACTTGCAAAAGCTTGCAAAGTCTAAATTAAATACATTATAGATCCTGCAGTCTTCATCATTCTTTCTGTGGCTATAGAGCCTGCAAAAAAAAGAATATGAAGCACTACATTTCTGGAAAAAGAAGCTTTAAAACAGTACTTGGCATTTTCCAGTTTATTGCACTGAACGTTAATGCACATTGGGAATTCATAAACACAGAGAAATTATTTAGACTTTCCCTTCCTGTATAACAAACACAGCAGGACAGAGAAGTGCAAAAACTGGTTTTATATTGTTTACAGTCAGGATCCAATGTGAATACTATTTTTACCTCCGCTAGTTTCTTGCTCATGCTCTAGGCTGTACCTAGATTCAGCCTCTGAGGAAAGCTTGGGTGAAGCATATCTAGGACGCCTTTAGTCCAGCTCATTTGGGTATTATCGTGCATGGCCATGACTACAGACATTACTTAGTGGCGATGAGTCCACGGACCCCAGCACTGGCAATTGATTGCCCAGTGCACTCCAGTTGTGGTCATGTCCCCGAGCCCAGTTGTAGCCAATGCCAACTAGTGCTCTCCCAGGGAATACGGTGGGGACAGCAAAGGTCAGCAATGGCTCCCAGTTGGCACTGAAGTCCAGGCCTCTCTGTTTTGGGAAATGAAGAGAATGTGGCTGTGCAGATGTGAGCTATGTTGTGACACTTGGCCTTAGGGTCAGCACAGAGGCACGGCTTGTTCTAGTTACTAGCACAGACATAGCCCATGTAACCTGGTTTTAGTTAGATGGAGAGGTCTACAAGGTGCCTGGTGGGCTCCCCTCAAACCCCACACGTGCTCTGTTCCCAGCACTGGTAGCTGCATTACAGCTGTCTCAATCCAGGTAAATCTGTGTGCTGTGGCCCATCCAGTTAATTACAGCAGAGCCTGCAGCAGCAGAATGAGAAACAATGAGCTCACTGATGAGGCTGCTGGCGATGTTAGGAGCTCTATTCTGAGATGGTTAAAAGGGTGACAGTAGATTATGGAATTCCCTAGTGATGTGATCAGGTATTATTGGAAGTAGAAAATCAGTCTGTATTGGTTTCAGTGGAAAAAAAAATCGATTTTGAAAAATTCACAACTTCAAGTAAAAAAAGCATATTATCAAAAAATTCTACCTGTGACATCCAGTATGTTTTCCTTATTTCAACATTAATAAATCCCAGAATCAGAAATATAAAAAAATTTCTCTCTTCCTTGCTGTCTGTCATTGCTTTGATTGCATCATGTTATCCCTTCCTGCATAAATCCATATGACATTAAAATGGTTCATAGTCCCTGGTCTGTTTCTTGCTAGCAATATCATTTTATATATGCTTACCAGATTCCTAGTGCACAGAATTGTCCTCCCTTCTGAGGAAGGAAGAAACCACGACAGCCATGAAAAAAAGACTGCTGTTAGGTATCCTCAAAATTGTTTCATTTTTATTGTGGTTATATCTTCTTCCTCCTATTTTCTTTGTAAAAGGCTCATTCTTAATTGGAGTTTGATGGTGTAACTTTTACTACAAGTCTATTCTTTCTACAAAGAAAGAGGATAGTCTTCTCATATCTTATTCTCATGGTCCTTTCTCTCTCCTCTCTCTCACTGTATCAGTAAAGGGATGATTTTGCTTCTTACTGTTCACCTACAGCATTCAATTTGTACCATTATCTAAGAGGAATTTTTTACTATTCGGAATTAATATTACTCTTGATGAAAAAAAAGCCTGATGGTGGTAATAATAATTACAACAACAACAATTATATTATACTCAATACAAAATCATATGTAGATGATGATACACTGACATGGAATCCAACAGTCTCTTCAGTTTTACTGTTATAATTATTGTTTGATAGTTTTCCCTTTACCTGGGTAGCAAACATATTCCAGACTGAGAAAGTTACTGAGAAAGTGAAAGTTTTTATATTCTATAACACTGTGCTGTAAGTTTGCTTTACTGTAGATTTCAAGCCATCTTTGAACAGAGATGCTTCATTATTGCCAGTACCGCTGCTTAGGAAGGCCTGGCCTTGCAATCTGGATAAGGCTGGAAGAACTGCCTGAAGCTCAGCTTTTACAGACCTCTTTTTGACCATAATCCCACTTCAGAAGGAATAAGCAGAAATGATTTCTCAACCTCACTCTCCTTGTTCCTATCTTGTGTCTGGAATCCTTAACTAGAGACAAAGTCTGAACTCCATACAGTATTTTCAAACTCAGTGTACATCTGATAGCACTAAATTCATATCATATCAGCCAAACCTTAACAGAGATTGTTATTATTGTATAAAATTGCTATTATTATTCTTCATTTAAAATGGATTTTTAACTCACCTGAATACTATTCTGACAACTGTGAAATTATTATCTAGGTAAAACAAAGTGAGGATAATGATAATCCCAAGTCATGCCATATACTTGCAAGGGTTATGAAAGATTTCTTTAACAGTTCTGTCTTTTTCTTACTTGGTACCAAAATTGATTTCTTGTGTATAGTGGCAGGGGTAGAATTGTAACACTGCCTGTGTGGAGAAAGTAAAACTAGGACAATTTCTCCATATTGTTCAATCTACTGTAAACATGAATTTTTGACACAACCACAAAAAAGTAACTTAATCACAAGGAAATTCACCTGCATTGATACTTGCAGGTGCTTTTTGTTTTGTTTTGTTTTTAATTATTATTTATTTATTACAAAAGACGAGAAAACATTAATGCTTTAAAAAATCAACAATACATAGTAGTTTCATGAAATTCTTCAGGGTTTTAAAGCTTTAGGCAAACGCTCACTCATTTTATGTATGATACAAAGTTGTTGTACAGAAAAATTCTAAATAAGAATTCTAAATATTTAGAAAATTTTAGAATTTTAGAAAAATTCTAAATATCTAAATAAGACTCAACTCGGTAAAACCCCTGTAATAAAATTTTCTGAGTTTTTAATCTTTATCTATTCCTGGGTTTTATTGCCATTTTAGTTTTGATTTGAATTTTCTTTTTCTAAGCACTTCAAAAAGATCTTAAAAGAGCATTTCTGCAAACCAAATGTAAAAAAATAAATAAATCAGTCCAATGGGATATAGCAAGCCCTAAATTTTGGAATTCCACATCCAATTTAATTTTCAATTTATTGAAATAGAAGTTCATAATTTTTAAAGAAATGTGGGAGTTGTAAATTTCCCCTTTTTTAGATACTTAGAAAGTTCGTCTTTGCACTTTAACTCAGAAAGGCTTTTAAAGACAATTTCATCACTGAAAATAAAAAATATATGAAGGGTTGGAACTTTTACCACCTTTTGCCAGTATTTATTAATCTGTGCCAGTAGTAGTCTATAGATTATATCTAGTACATTTTATCTTCAGGGAAAGAACTCTAGATTGTTAATTCACAGGTATTTCTTTTCAAGTTTTTCATACTTTTCTGACACATGATTATTCTGTGACAGAGAAAAATGTAAGTCCCTCTATCATTTTTCTATAATTTAAATGACTACCTGAATAAAGCGTGCAAATTATGGCTTTCACCTTTCTCAATTCAATTATGCTAATTTTGCTACTGGCAGAGAATTTCAAACAAAATTACTGTCTTGTTCTGAGACATGATGTCAATAAAAGATATTAATTACTTCTTAGAAGGCATATTTCTTTAGCCAGACCACAAATTTAAAAAGATATTTGCCAGAAAAAAAATCTCTGCTTTAGTTTTCCCTCTTCTTCTGAGAAGAGAATTTCTCTCACTTAGACTCATAAGAAAAAGAAGCCCTTTTTTCTCCTTCTCATTGAAAACCTTTCCATCCATTTCTTCTGTATCCTCACTGACCACTGGTGCCATCACTCTTTTTAATGCCATTCAGCTTTGAAAATGTACGTGAACATCTCTGGTGTCTAATCAAAGCAAATGCATAATACAGACTATATTCTACATTATTTCCCTTTCTACAAGAAAGGAAATCCTTTCTTGTTCAGTTTCATATAATATACTCTGCTGATAAACCAGGCAATTTCAACTAAAATTCTAACACGAAAAGGGCATGCAATAAAAAATAATGAGCAAAAGCGCTGAATGCGTGTCAAAGGTTTTACACAGCATAAACTGTTCAGCCTTTAGGAAGAAAATCTCTTCAGATGTATTTACCTGTTGGTTGGTATGTCTAGGAAAGCATAGCTGGATCAGTCTTGAAAAGCCAAATATAAATACAAAACACTTGATGAAATTTGCAAATTTGTTTCTGCTTTTCTGTTATTGGGGGTGTTAAAGAGAGTTGTGTTGGGGTTTGGGGTTTTTTTGGATTATTCAGCTTCGCGTCACAAAATTTTTTGCATGCTAACTTGGAATCAATCTAAAACTGTCCTTTCATACAACTTCTAAAGGGTGTTCACGGCAGGTATGGAAAAGAGTTTTTGAAACTTGCATATACGAAATGTGTTTTAGTTACAGGCTAACAAGGTTATACTTCCATCAGTAATACTGTAATGAGAAAAAAGGCACACGAAAACCAGTTTTGGTGTGGATTTGTTACCCACTCACGAGATATTTGAGGGGGTATGTCCATTAATGCATATCACACGTAGGACCATTGTTTACTCTAAATAGAACTATTAAGTCCCTAATCTACATCTCAGGGGTAAAGATCATTCCTCCATTCTATTCCACCACTTAGAAAAAAACAAAACCTTAATCTTTCAGTGCAATACCAATGTTCTTCTCTAGAATAATGTTTTATAATGGAGACAAAGAAATCTGCTTTAAATTGATATTGAGATAATTGGCAGTGGAAGAGGCAGGCCTAACATTTTTTTTACCTCTTCACTCAGTGGAACATAGACAATAGAGTATTTGGCTGCAGATACTGGATCAGTGCAAGAGGATTTATCACGGACTGGTTGTGTCACAACAAACCACAGCGACAGAGGAAGGTAATGTACCTTTTTAAATAGTATGGCCAAGAGATTCAAAGCAGCAAAGAGGCAGATACACTGTGTTTTCAAATGATGCTTGGAAAGTTATATTAGAAAATTCAAAAACAAAATTAAAAGACAAAAGTACCAGATGTTAAAAATATAATGATCTCTCATTTTCCCTTCACTGTTACCCAACATTAAAGCATGATCTATTGTCCTCTTGTTTGCTTGGGCACCATTTAATCTCTGCATTTCACTTATACTCCTTCTAAGCAAACCAGGCACCATTTATGTTGCCCTTATTTGTGTCAGTTTTAACCTTTCTTCACTCAATTGCTGTACCTCTGTCCAAAAGCAGCAAAGCTGATGTGTTTCCTCTATTTCCTTTGCTCTTTTAAAGTTTCACATAATATTCTGTTCCCCACCTAAGTGGTTGAGTATGAATTCAAAGGGCAAGTGATGCGTTTATATTCTATCAGGTTTGTATATTAATTCTAGACATAACTTGGACTTCCCATGAAGTGAGAAGTAACTACCTCCTGGCTGTGCCAGGACACTGAGATAAATGATGCATGTGCAATCCCTGCAATGGAGCTTGGTATGGCTGCCAGCAACACTTGCCTCACTTCTGCAATGGGAAACACTGCAGCAGCTTCAGTGTGATAGCATGTCCAACTCCACACAGCCCCCAGCTCCTCCTTCAATAAAACAACTTCTTTTTCTGAGACACAGTTTCTGTTGACATACTTCACAAAGTCAGTCTTGTCTTACATTCTTCTACAATGCCATAAACAGGTTGCTTGTTGATTCATCTACCTACAGCAAGCCTTATATATTTTCATTTTAAAACGGATTCTATCTCCATTTCATAGAATCATAGATTCCTAGGCTGGTTTGGGTTGGAAGCAACTTTAAAGATCCTCTAGTTCCAAACCTCCCGCCATGACCAGGGACACCTTTCACTAGATCAAGTTGCTCAGAGCCCCATCCAATCCAGCCCTAAAGAATTCTAGGGATGGAGCAGTCACAAGCTCTCTTGGCAACCTATTCCAGTGCCTCACTACCCTCACAGTGAAGAATTTCTTCCTTATATCTGATCTAAACCTACAGTCCTTCAGTTTAAACCCATTACCCCTGTCCTATGATAAATGCCCTTGTAACTTTGTGTTTATTACTTAGTTCCTTAAAACACTGATAATTCTCTTGGCTTTTGCCCTTCAGAATAGTCTTCATTTCTCTGTTATCCTCAGCTTTCTTCATGTTGTTTTCCAGACTAGGAACATTAGGTCCTGAAACTAAAACTAGGCTTTCCTGCACTGAATAGTAAAACAAGAGTTGAAAGGGATGGGGAAAAGTCATATCTTTGTACTTTATCCTGAGAGGAATACAACTGAAGAAAATGAAAGCATGTAGAGTTCTTCTCCAGTTCAAGTGAAGCTTATTTGCTCTTCATGTTAATTTTCATTTTAATTTATTTAAGTTAATTATAATTTTAATTCATTTCTACTTTTTAAATTCTTGTTAAAGAGTCACTTGTAAAAGAATGCCCTGCATGTTCAGTTAATACATAGAGATAAAGGTACAGGTATGCATCTGCATACAAGAAAACAGATTCAGACACCGAGAGGAAGGCAGAAGAAAACATCACTGTTAATATTTTGGCAGAAACTTTAGATGATGTTTCATTAAGCTCAACTCAAATGTTTATTTTAGAGGGAACCTAATACAAAGACTGAACTTATATGATGAGCAAGAAATAGTTTTCAAATGGCTGAATTTTTGCTCCGATTTGTTTGTTTGTTTGGGGGGGGTGTTAATTTTTTTTACAGGACACTTCAGAAGCATGTATAGGGACACTCCAAATGGAAAACATGAGAGAACTATGTAGTGACAGAACATCAGCCACTAATTAACCCAAGCACCACAAAACCGGGCGATGTACAAAGAAGGTATTCAACAGCCTTCAGTAATCTCTGAGGAGAAGTGGGGCCAACACGTTACACATACTAAGAAAACAATATTTTAAAGTAAGAAGTGGCTTCTAGTGATGAGTGGGCTGTGTGTCAGATGTGTCAGTGGTGAAAATACAAGCCTGTGAGATGAACACAAGATCACATGGTCTATAAAATGCAATGGCCTTTTAAAACAAATCAAATTCTGTCCTAGGTAGGCAGAATGATAAATGAAAGGGGGAGCTCCAAACTGAAAGTAACCATTACACTTCAGCATTAGAAGATCTACTTTAGTCTTCTTTCTGACTACATTTTGTAAATGTGCTAAAAGATAGTGCAGAGGAATTGAAAAAAATTTGAACTCCCTTAGACCAATAGTAATGATATAATTAGAAACAATTACTAATCGCCCACAAACCCTAGAACAGGCTGTGAAAACTACTAACTGTATCCTAATTTCTAACTCTCTAGGTTCTCGAGTGGAATTGAGACCAAAATTTAAAGGCTTACTTAATCATCTTGGATCTCAGGGCTTTCAGATTTTTTTTGCTTTGGAAGCCACTTCTCTTTTTATCCGTCTGTCAACACATGCTACTATGTTTCTGCTTTTCACTCCCATTCCTGCATCTGGAGTCTCCATGTATTGCAAAACTCTAAGAAGTTTTTCATTATTAATTCACGTTCTGAATATTGTTTCACATTTCCCACAAAAGCACCTTTCTACTCCACAGAGCAAACTCCAAATGGGAGGCAATATGAATAACTTCTGAATGCTTTCTTACAACCAGCACTCTCAGCTTTACCATGAAAGTTAAACAACAAAAAATTCAGCCTTTTATCCCAAGTATTTAGGAACACCAAGTGTAGGTGCTAAGGACCAAATCAGTAGAACCCTCACCCTGATCCCAGATATCTAAATATGGATTAACTCCATTGTTATGGATTTGCTCCATGGATTGAACGGATTTGTTCCATTAGCATAAGTGAGACAGTATATTTGCAAGAATTTTTTTTCATATATTCATTTCCATTTCCATTGTTGGTCAGATGAAATGTTACAGCTCTGAAATCAGCCTGCCACTTATAATTTGAAAACGTACTTACTATAGAGCTTGCAAGCACACTCCTCCTACACACATGCACTCCTAATCAAATTAACCTTCAAGTCAATGAATATTTAATTTTTACATTATTTTCAGTATCTCATTTCTTCACAGTAAGTGTGTACTGGATAATAATGTATTTGATACGGTGCTAAATTCTTTGAGGCACAGGAGATGAAATAAAAAGGGCTACAGACTAACTAACTACTCTCCTGAATACAGAAAACCTGAGTCCAAAAATAAAAAGACTTTGTGAAGTGTTGAAATGCGGGTTGAAGGTAAGGACAGAGAAAGCCCTGGAAGACATAAAACATTCTTTCCCACCTTGACAGCAGCCCTGAAAGTGGGCTAGTAAGGAAATTAAAGTCCTGGAGGCCACTATGATACATTATAAACAGATCGATAGCACCAAATGCCACATGTATCTTCTTTCCAACATTTTCAATAGCTAAACACTGACCTTTATAAAGAGGTACAGAGCTGTGAGAAATAATCTAATTCATTTTGTCTAATGCTATAAACCCAATAGCAACAAAGACAAAAGTCAAGCCAAGACATATCACTTACATTTTAAATAATCTAAAGTCTTTCTTTAAAAGCAAACAAACAAAACAAAGCAAAACTAAGCAAGACAAAACCCAAACAAAGCCAAACAAAAGAAAACAACAAACCTGGGGGGAAAAAAGTCTGTGTCGAAATTCCTGTTCTGTCAATCTCAAAGCATTTTATGGAAGTCTGTTGGTCTAGAAAAAAATTTCACTTGTATGCTTCCTCACATCTAGGTTCAAATTTTGACAAGAGCATATTCTAGTCCTTAGACTTAGTTCATGTTCTTATGAAATTCTATGAAGTTCAAATTTTTTATTTGTGTCAAGCAGAGGAGTGGTTTGAGACTGTGTCATTTCTCAGCTGACTGGCCTAGTCATCTCTTGTTTACACTGCCTTGGGGCTCTCCCCTCTTTCTCCATATTCTCCAAATGGAGCTGGCCCCAAAATTTAAAAAAATCAGATTTTTTTCCATTATCAAATTGATATTTCCTAAACTACCCAACTGCTACTGTAAGTTACACCTCGAGTACCATGAGCAAACAGCTAGATTAAATGTAAACTGGTGTGTGGTGTTTCTACTAATTTGATGTAAAAATGTTTAAGGGAGAATAAAAACACCTATAGCAGGGAAAAACAGGATGTTCCTGCATGGTTGGGATTAGTTGTGTCTAGTGTTAATTTCCCTCCTGATGATATTTGCTGTGTTTCTCCAAAAGATTATGAACTACAGTATGCAACTGAGAAGAAGAAAAAAGGAATACCTCTTTGTTTCCATGTGATACGAACAGTTGACTTATAAACTCATGAATCTCTAAGAAAGCATGTATTGCAAATAGCTGATGTATTCAGAGGATTTCTAAAAGGATTTAGAAAAGAGATTTTATTCAGGCATATTCCAGCTGGGGTGTGTGTTTATCTTTATGTCTGCTTAGGGAGGGGAGTTATTTATACTGTTATTTTGAATCTATTGTTCATGTATTAGCTATCCATGACATGAATAGCATCTCAGCATCCTGGGTCTAAATAAGATATACAAAGCCAGACGTCCATCTACGCAGAAATCTGAATGTTGGGATTTATAGTCATAGCATCTTTCCTTACTCAGTGTTTTCTGTGAGGTTTTAATTCCATATGTTATTGCACAGAAGAGCAAGAGAAAACCTTTGAAGTACAGAAATCAATGTAAAGCAACCGTGAAAAACAGCAGCAATTATAGCAAAAATGGTAGTTGGATAAAGCCAGACTATTTTTTGTGCATCCACATGTAACGCAAACTGAAATCCAGGCCAGTTATTTCTAGGTCTACAGAAAGAAAGCAAACAGTATGTGTTTAAAAAAAAAAAAAAAAAAAGACTACACTTTGCAAAGTGTAATTTTAATAAGTATTGTAATACTTTGAATTCTTTTGTTTTTCTTCAGAGATGTACACTGACTACCCACAAGGTATGTGCTGGAGAGAGTATTCTCTGATGTTATAGATTACATTAAAAAAAAATGTCTTCGCTTTCCATTCTTTTAGCTAGCCAGGATAGCCACATCTTGTATGGGTATCAAGCAGGAATACTGAAAGCATAATAGAAACAGTGGCTTCTGAATTTCAAGAGAAAGTTCTTCCAGTCAGGAAAACCACCTCCAAACACCACTCTAAGACTGTAGTAAGAAAGTAAGACCCAACATTGTCTCAAGACACTATATGTTCCTTTCAGTGGGAAAATGCAAAACCATCATTTTATACACAATTCCCTAAATAGCCTTACTGATTATATTTTTTCTGTATTTTTTTGAACTGGAATTTCAATTCTACATGATGAAGGAGATGGGTTTCTGATTAAAATTGTTTGATCATACACCAGCAGACTGAAGGCCTCCTACTGCCTGCTTAAACTGCTCTCTCACTTTCTAAAATGCATGTCTTCACTATTTTGACTTCATCTCTAGCTTTGTGTAATAAAAAACAAAGTCATTTGTCTGGTATGTATTTATGTCACTCTGATAGCAGTCCTCTGTTTTCATAAATTGATTTTCAGTGTGTCATTTCCGTGTATGTTACCCTATTGCACATTCCAAAGCTACCCCAAAATAATTTTAATGAGATACTCATCCCAATATAGAGCTGAAACCACATTCCTAATATGAAGCTGCTTTTCAATATATTTTCTATGGAACAACCTTCCTTGAAAACAGTGATACAGTGATGTATTTGGCTGGTACTTTAATAACGCTACACACAACGTCTGTGCAAAAGAAAAATTCATGTCAGAAAAATTAACAATATATGTCGCGACTCATTAGGATCAGCATACGAAACTTGCTGTTGGCAACACAAGTGAAACACACACAAGTCAGCTAGTGGCAAAGACGTGTCACTTCTTCTAATCACAGGGGGGGACGTGATATCTCTGCTGATCACAAAGTACTTTCTCCATTTAAATTTAGCACTCATGTTGATTAAAAGTTTTTCCACTTTAATCTTATTTAATCAGATAAAAAGACTTCGTACTATGTGCATGAGGCAGTACCTATGACTCGTGGGAAACTGCTGCCCAACAGAATGAATGCAGAACACAGTTCTAGCACAAAAAGGAGGAAATTTTGTTTGTAACTACACCATTCCTTGAAAAACAGAAATCTTCATAATAAACTGCATAATGAAATAGTATCATAGCTTTTTATCATAAATACTAAAAGCAGTGTGAACATGTCATACCTTTTTATAAAATGACCAGAGTGTTACTGAAGGCAGAGAAAAACTATCCCTTTCTTGAGAAGGAAAATAAAGATAGAAATAAAAAAGTAAATGAAACTTCCTCCAAAATTTCAGAATACTATGTGCTAGAAAGTGTAATTTATAGCTGGGTTATAGTTTGTGCATATGCACAGTTCTTAGGATTGTATGAACAGTCAGCTCACCATCGAACTGGTTATTCAGCTTCACATTCCTGTAGGGTTGCAAGAGAGATTTTTGCACACATAGTTCTGTTGCACAAATATTAGCCTGTGTTTCTTGCTGTAGAGGACTGAGGTCATGTCTACACCAGAAAGTTCTTCTGGCAAAACTTTGTGCTGATTACAATTTGTACATGCCGCAATGAAAGGACAGATGCATACTTGCTGAACTGCCTTTGCCAGTGCCAAGTGTTCTCCCCTTAAAAGTCCATTTGGGCAAAACAGATGTTATACAGACTTTCTATTGAAGATGGTTCTTCTCTAGAACACCCTCCCAGCTTCAGGACTTCCTAGGTCAGAGGCTTTCACATTGTATTTCATTGTCTTTAATTAATTTCATTTCCAGTAATTTTTGCTGTTGCTTTTTTAAACCCCGTAAAATTTTAGTATCCACAACATGCTGTGGTAAGAAGTTCTACAACTTTTGGAAAATTGCCTATGGAACTGAATTAATGAGTTTTCTTTGAAAAGTTGAATAAGTCAATCGTATGCTTTGTATTTTATACTGAAGGAGACGGCAAGAAATTGCTCACTATTTACTGTTTCATGGCCACATGGGACCTCATAGTCTTGGAATCACAGAATCACAGAATTGTTCATGTTGTAAAAGACCTCTGAAGTCATCAAGGCCAACCATTAACTTAGCATCACCATGTTAACCACTAAGTCATGCCCCCAAGTGCCCCATCCACACACCTTTTGAACACTTCCACCACTTCCCTGAACAGTCTATTCCAATGTCCTACCAACCTTTCAGCGGTTTCAATGTTTCCTAATATCCAATCTAAACCACCTCTACACAACTTCGGCCATTTTCTCTTGTCCTGTCTCTTGTTACCTGGGAGAAGAGGCCTACCCCACCTGGCTGCAATTTCCTTTCAGGTAGTTGCAGAGAGTGAAAAGGTAAACCCCTGAGACTCCTTACCTCCAGGCTAAACAACCCCAGCTCCCTCAGCCACTCCTTATAAGACTTGTGCTCCAGACCCTTCATCAGCTCCATTGCACTTCTCTAGACACACTCCAGCACCTCCATAACTTTCTTGTAGTGAGGGACCCAAAACTGGACACAGGATTCGAGGTGGGGCCTCACCAGTGCTGAGCACAAAGGGACAATCCCTGCCCTGGCCCTGCTGGCCACACTATTGCTGATACAAGCCAGGATCCATTGGACTTCTTGGCCACCGGGGCACACTGCTGGCTCATGTTCAGCTGCTGTCAACCAGTATCCCCAGGTCCTTTTCCACCAGGCAGCTTTCCAGCTACTCCACTTTCCAAGGCTGCAGCACTGCATGGGGTTGTCGTGACCCAAACGCAGGACCTGGCAGTTGGCCTTGTTGAAGCTCATACAATTAGCCTTGGCCCATTGATCCAGCCTCTCCAGATCCCCTCCTGCCCTCCAGCAGATCAACATTCCCACCCAACTTCCGTGTCTGTTGCCTCTGAACTGACCGAGGAGGCACTCAATCCCTTTGTCCAAGTCGTTGATAAAGATATTAAACAGGACTGGTCCCAACACTGAGCTCTGGAGAACACCACTTGTGACCAGTCAACAACTGGGTGTAACTCCATGCACCACCACTCTCTAGGCCAACCATCCATCCATTTTTTTGCCCAGAGAACAGTGAACTTGTCCAAGCCATGAGTAGCTAGTTTCTCCAGGAGAATTCTGTCAGAAATTATGTCAAAGCCCTTACTAAAATCCGAGTAGACAATACTGAGGAAAGTAGCCTTTCCCTCATTCATCAGGTTGGTCACACTGTCATAGAAAAGATCAAGTTGGTCAAGCAGGAGGACCTGCCTTTCATAAACCCGTGTTGGCTGGGCTTGATCCCCAGCAGTAAGGAGATTTGAATAACCTGGCACACTTAGAAGAGCTCAACAAGTCTATAAAGATTCCTTTAACAGTCAGCCATAATTGCACAGCATGCTGCTTATTGCTGGTTGTTTGCATAATTGGCTTGGCTTTGGATTTTTCATAACTCATAAATGCCTGTTACAAGCAGGGTAGAGGGGATGGTAAGAGCCTGCAAATATGTATAAATAGGAATGTCATATTCATTAGCTAGTTCATGATGTGAAAACAAAGTTAAATTGTGATAAACAATGTGCAAATAGCAATACACTTCAGAGCTTATGAACTTGAACATTAATACTTTTTTTTACACTAATATGTGTGTGAAGTGTTTTCTGACAAATCCTGTATTTTTTTCCACGGACTAGTGGATGTTTCTTTCTAGTTATTTGTCTTATTCATGGAAGTCCTGTTACACACTTCCTAGACCTCCTACAGCTTTCACCATCCTTCTAATATTTGTCTTGTACTTCTGCTTTTCTTTAGCCATGTTACACATTAATCCTTTATGCTTCTCCTTGAACTCAAGCAAGTTCAGACCTTGTATCACGTGCTCCCACTCCCTACTAATTACACCTGACAAGCACTGGGGATGTAAGCTGCCCTGCTTCTGATTTTCTAATCAAGGTCAATTAGTAGGGAACTCTGACTTTGAAAAAGGCAAAAATGTACACTGAATAAAATAACAAGTGAGGACAAAATAAAACCATCTTGGTGAAAATTTGAAAAGGGTTACATCTGCTTTGAGACTGTTCCACAAGTTGAGACATCACAAACATGAAGGCATTCCTGAGAGCCTTTGTGAGAGGTGTTTGTGACAAGAGAAAGTTTGTGACTGCCAAGGTCACTGGAGACACAGTGGCACCGGACTACTAAAAGGGAAGTAGGTGGAGATGAACACTGACTGTAGACTGTAGTTACCTTCTTCACGACTTGAGTGTGGGTTCCTGCCACAGATTTTGTACACCAGCCCAGATCTAGATGTTTTGAAGCCCTCCTGGGTATCTGAATGATAAACATCCCTTTCCCTCTCCTGAATAAACTTGTAATTACTGGGTGCTGCCAGGAATCCTTCTTTTTGGTCAGAAATAGTGTCCTTTCTCACTTTTGGCAGTGACAATCCAAACATGGCTGGAACTTTTTTGGTAGCCAGAACTGGTAAATTTGAAGAGAAGCACTAGATTATCCTTTGCTTTTCTTCATCGAACATCTTCACCTGGAAGTGCTGATTGTTTCTTGTTTCTTGTCCTTGCTGGATGAAGAATTATGTCACTTGAAGAGGCATTTTCACTTTGCAGACAGAAAGCTGGTTGAACCAGTAAGAACTTTGGCCAAGAACTTTTCAGTGCAAGATAAGTTTGAGAAATTGTTATAAAAATTACTGTAAAAAAAAATCAAAGTCCTAATGGAGAAACAGAAAAAGGAATTATTTATCATGTTGCAGATCTCGACTGATCTATTGTTATGCTTTGTATTGGAAAGACATTTTGTGTCATGAAGACATGAATAATTCAAGTGTTTATTTTTGAGAAAACTAAATATGATACAAAAACAATCACACTGGTCTCCCATGCTTTAGAAACTGTGCAGTAAATACTGTAAACAATTAAGAAATCAACATTTTTATTTGTTTTACATGATAATGCCCACAAAAAAACATGCCAGTTTGAGAACATTGCTCAGAAATTCACTTGAGGGAGGAATCCTGCCAATGATAGCTGTACCAAAAAGCAGCAACAATGACACATATGCTTGTACATAATTAGGATAATTGGTTTTATTATTTAAGATGCAGTTTTGTTCCTATGGATTGACAGGGCAAATATTTGTGTTACCTTTTATTACTCAACCCTTCTTTATCTGAACGTATCTTCTCAGTCTCCACCAAATACGTAAATGTCTACCACAACCTCGCTGAAATTGCTGCTAAATTGAGCCTTTGATAATCTCAAAATAATGTTATTTTCAACTTCTCTCCTTCTTCTCAGTGTCATGGTACACTCCCATCATCTTCCTCCCTCTTTTTAACACAACAGTCCTCTGCTTGACCTTCTGCTTCTATTTTGCTTCCTGCTTGCTGATGCAGTGACTCACCAACCAGTCTAATCTTGGATTTACAACTGTGTTGATAGTCCACAGTTAAGGAGATGAGGCAGTGAAAAGGACTGCCACGGGAAATTAAATACACTTGGAATTTATCCATCTTTAGAAAACGGTGCAAAGTCCCTTAATCTCTCTCACCTCAAAGAGTTTTTATGGAAATAGTTCTTCCTTCTATGTGTCCCCCTACCTCTCTTTGAAATCAGTTGTAGAAATAAATACAAGCAAAATAACAAAGTCAATAAACTCACCAGAAAAAGAAGGATACCATCTGACGTCAAGCAGAAATGGACACTCCAAGAAATAAGAGGAACTCATTAAGCCCATTACAAACTTCAAAATTAGGAAGTGATGTTACACAAAAGGTGCCCCCACAATGTGATATTATGAGATTCAAAGAAAAGAGAGGTGGGGAGAGGGAGATGCACTCACATGAGGTTTTAAAATAGAACCAAGGCAACTGGTAGACAGGAGAAAAATCAAAGCTTTCTGTAAATATTCTGGGCCTGCTATAGGTATTAGTGCAAATCAGTCTTATTCCCTTGAATTTAATGACACTATATTATTGACAACAGCTTAGTGTGAGCCCATCTGCCCCATTTGCTATAATTGGATGGTTAAGGAAAGAATAAGAGGGTTGTTTACCGATAAAATTAAATGAGTCATATTTTCTAGGAAAAGTCCTAGAAATGCATATGTCCTATGGGACAATGCATGTGTCTATATGTCCAATCTTTATTTGGCCAGCAAGTGGCATGTCAGTCTTTGCAAACATGCTTCTGCCAGTGCTTGATGATGTAATGAGATTTTACCACAGGACTTCATGATCCTCAGCACTTGTATCCATATCTCCTGTTATGCGTAAGTACACTTAAGTGATAGAAGTGCACATTAAAACTCAGTCATTCAGGGTTCCTGCCTCTTCTCTGTACACAAAATACTACCTGTATTTATGCTCTCCCCCCTCCCACAGAGAGATAAGAGGCTTAATCTCCTCCTGGGCTCTGCATGATCTTCTTTTATCTCCTTAGCTGTATTCCATATAATGAAAGTGACATCACAGGGTAGCTTTTTGCCTCTTCCCACATTACTTTCAAATTAATTAATGTCCTAAGTTTAGATTGTTTAGAAGAATTTTCATTTTTACTTGGCAATTTTAGACTGCATACTTTTATCTTTTTCTTGGGATGTATATTTTTAGATCAGTGACCTTTTGGATGTATGATTCATGCTGATTTAACTTTTTCCAGCTGGTCCATTTTCACATATGTTGATACAGATGCTATGAAACTGATACTTTTGCCATTAAACCAGTCACTCCACACCTGTGCTCCCAATTTTTTATTGGAAATAAATCGATTTTCTTTTCTTCTATTTTCTTTTTTTTTTTTCTTTTTCAAAATGTCCATAGCAACCTTTCAGGAAACAACCAAACTAATATTAAAAAATGCTCAAGCATCTGTACACTAATGCCACCTCTCACAGATCAGGAGCTATGCCAGATCAGATAATGCTATTTAGTTTATCATGCAGTTATTAAAAATCAAGCACACTTTTTATTTATTAATGCAAGGAGCTAAGTAGATTTTATACCTTGTGCACACATCAGAGTGCAATGAGCTCTGCAAAAAATGATTTTGTGTTTCCTCGGATTATGTTCTACACACATGACTTAGATACACTCAAAAATATTAACAAGCATATTCATCAGCGGCTGACCATTCAAAAAATAAATATCATGGCGTTTTATTTGTCCATTGAGGCACAGATCTGAGCTTTCAATGGGTTTCTCTCATATGTAGAGTGTGGGAGCAGAGCATTTCCATGCAACTGGGCATGTATCCTTACTGCATTCTTATTTTGTCATGAGAAAAAAAGTCACATTACCATCTCCAGTCCTGATCCCCTCCCTGAAATCCTCGTCTTCTCCTCCAAAACCTGCACAGACACGTAGACTCACTCACAGTTGGAGAATTTGGTTCACCCTTAACCTTTGGAGGAAGGACAGGCTTCTCTTCTGTATTACTTCTATACTCAGAAAGTCACATCTCTGCTCCTATATTTTTCTCCATAAAACGGAGAATTATAAATAGTAGCCTGGGGAAAAAAAATAAAGAAATGAAACAGTAGCAGGACTCTGAAAACTAAGGCCTTGGGGAAAAAAACATGGAGTCTCTTGGTTCAAGTATAAAGGCAACATCAAACTTCACAATCATATTGTGTGCAAAACATTAGGGGGAGAGAAAAGCAACTGAGAAAGTTTTTAAACTTTGATCCTTATTGCCTTCTGAGTGTAATCTGCAGCAAGCAGCAAAATCTGCAAAGAAGAATCAAGTCAAATACAAGTCAAAAAAAGGAACGCGTAATGTTGATATAAACAGATCTTCTTGGAAACTGGCACTTAAATGTGCTTAAAACATTTCTGCTTGCAATTATATCAACAGTATTTTGTATATCGGATTTTTTTCTTTTATAATGTTCTCTCAAGTGAGTGCAATGTTTTTAAAGGTTTTGTGTTTCTCATAAACTGTTCTTGTCTGACACGCTTATGTTTGTCCTTCACTTATTCTAGGTGAACCCAACACGAAGATTAAAGTACAGACACCCGTTGCAGCCATGATATAAACTGTGTATCTTTTTGGAGGACAACAGTATTAAATATTTTACTATAAAGAGCTGCAGATGTTGAGCTCATAGGCCTGAGCCTAAATGAACAAAGAAATGTTGATAATATTTTCTGTGAAATGCTATTAGGAATGCCTGAAGAGCTGGTCAAATAAATCAAAAAGTAATCAGGCAATACTCTGTAAATGCAAACAGATTTCAGTTGGCCATTATTTGAGAGAATGCTATTATTTGTTGTCAGTGAAATATTTCTGAAAATGTTACACACTCCCTCAGATTTTACATGAATTATCAGGATAATGTAAATTCTGGAAGTATTCAGTTACTTGTTAATACCTAATTTCCACCATTAGCTATAGCACAGAGAAAATACAGGTGCATTCTTCTGGGGAGCAGAATTTTTCTCCTCTTATTTGAGTGACCACTCATATGCTATAAATAGTGAGCATTCAATATGCATAGTTTGTTAACTGTCTACAATCTGATTTTCTCTGACAAAATTATTCAATGAATACTTACCAATAATGGCCACACATGTAGGAAATAGAGTTGGTTTGCACATACTTATCAACAAAAATGAACTATAATTGCAAAAATCTGTCAGGCCAGATTCCCCTGTCATTCTTGTTCATGTCAGTGTTAATTTCTTCACAGATTTTCTGCTCATATTCACAAGATCACCTTCAAAGTGAACAGATAAGAGAAATGTCCCTATTTTGTAGCAGAACAAAAGAGCTAGTGGAGAAAAAGAAGTCCTCTTTTATCCTAGCAATAATACTTGCTTCTGACTTCAACTTTGAGTTCAGACAACTCTGCATCATGAAAAGCCCTAATGGAATTGATGTCATCATATTAACACAAAATCAAAATGGGTAGTATAATGCAATAATTAAGATTAGAGGGGACTTGCAGAGGTCCTATAGTCCAATCACCTGCTCCAAAGAGGATCCAGCTTCCATTAGGCCAGGTTGATGTTAGATCAGGTCAAGATAGAAAATAACACGGTGACCACAATAGTGATTGTCCTTTGATAATTAAAAGTTACATCAATTACTAAACACTCTTCCAAATACCATTTAAAGCACACAAGAGTGTTTACTTGAATGATTCTAAGTTTTGCAGCTTGCTTTTATCACCTTTGTTAAGACCTATTATTGTCCCTTCTCACAGAGGAGAGATGATATTTGATATTCGTTCTCAACTTTTAACACTTAAACATCCCCTAATCTAGACTGCTGAATGTGTTCAAGGAGACTTTAGTATGGACAAGGTCAAGCAGCTTAACAAAAGCATCACGTAATATAAGGCCTAAAAATTTAGTGTAAATACATAGGCAACGTTTGGGACTCTTAACACTGAGCTTTTGGGGTCCATGTTCTTTAAAAATCATAAAGACTTTTAAGTGCTGATTAGAGCTATATTTTGTGTATAGCTTACAAAATGGGACTCTGGAAATTAATGAATTGCAGTAAAACACATCAGCTAATAAAGAAGCGATAACAAC
Source organism: Corapipo altera (assembly GCF_003945725.1). Taxonomy (NCBI): domain Eukaryota; kingdom Metazoa; phylum Chordata; class Aves; order Passeriformes; family Pipridae; genus Corapipo; species Corapipo altera. The sequence goes on from NW_020884876.1 coordinate 18,289,237, forward strand.
ATTAATATGAATGACCTAGAATGATTTCTGGTGAAACAGCTAACATGAAAACCTTTCCAATGCAACATTTTTAAGATGGCAGTATAGACACAGGGTACTTTATATTTGCATTGATAATCTCATTGCTATTGTTTATTTGCAAATTGATGAATAGTGGTTTGGATAACTGGTTAAGTGATTGTATTTAGCTCTTAGAAAAGGACTTGAGGTCAGATGATAAGCTTGTTGTTCATATGAAGTTTTAAATGTTGTTTCACCAGAATGAATGAGAGAGCAAAGCTGAGTCATGCATCTCTGACTCTTTAGTTTCTGAGTATACAAAATGTTTTGATATTTACAACATGCAAAAAAAGAAAAAAGCTAAAAGTTTCCAGTGCGTGAAAATAAAATATCAGCATTTGTCACTACTGTGATTTAGTGATTTGCCTCTGATCAGGGATTAAAAATGTTCAGTAAGGATCTCACAGCCATTAGAGGTTTGTCTCCCTGCATTCTATGTGAGAAGGTTTACATGTTATTATTCTTGGATTAAAGCAAAATATGTAAGAACAGATCACCATGGAGGAAGTGAAACATGGAGTTGTCTTTATCTGGAGTAAATAGAGGAATTTATGTCTGGAACAAAAAACATTTCTGTTTTCCATGTTTATATGCAGTCTTACATTTCAATTCTGTTTGTGGTTTGTGGTCACATTGAAATAAAAGCACTTTATAGGAAAAGTCTCAAACATATTTGAAAAAGAAAAGCATTGACTTTAGCGTCCTGAGTTTTCAGGCCTGTGCAGGACCCTTCTGTTTGCAACTTGTTTGCTGGAGAGCTGATGAAATTCAACTATGTATTTTTAACATTGAAATAGTAAAATTAAATTCCAGATGTACCAGAGAATTAATGGGAAATGTGTTTAAATCACAGTGTGTTTAATTATAATTTTAAGGACTAAACTTACCCTTGTGGGTAGCAGTAAGAAGTGTTTCTGTTCTCCTAAACCTTCCATCATGGCTTGCTCCACTCCTAGTGCTAATGGACATCAGCAACATTCAAAAGATCAGTGTGGAGGTGTGGGGCAAGAGTCACTCCACACACAGATCATTAGCAGAAGAATCCACTGCAGGCTATTGAATATAAATAGAAAGCTGTTACTCAGGAACCTTCTGAGCAACACAGAGACACCGGGTGAGAAAACTTTCAGAAGAGACTTGCCATGTTCTTTTGGTGCAATCGATGACAGACTGGATGTTGAAGTAGATGGACCTTTGATATAACTGATAGACATGAAATTTTATCACCTCAACTGCACTAAACGACATGGACAGTGATGAAGAGTGTGCAACGAGTGAAATACTAGAATTTGTAAGAATACCTGGATCACAATTTACATCTGTAGTCCCTTAAAACCCACAAGTCCACTTTAAAGACCAAAGTGGAAAAACAGTCCAAGATCCAATATTCACTTTTACCAGTATAAATAGAATGGAATTAAAGAAAACTTTTAATGTTAAAGGGATGGAATAAGTGGTTCCATTTCTTGCACTCTAAATCCAGAAAGACAGTTGTTTTGCCTCTTTGGAGGTTTTTAAAGAGTGATGTGTTCCGTGCTTCCAAGCCCAGCTTGTATTTCTTGAGAAGACCTTTCTGGAGAGAAATACAAGTTATGAATATACTGCACAGCAACCTTGATCAAAAACTCAGTTAACAAAAATTTATCTTGAAGGTTTGAGAAGGGGTTTGTGTGTGTGTGTGTGTTTCATTAATGGAAGAGCTGTAGAATGTGTTTAGGGATTTGATTTTTAGAACAACATGAATGTTGAAAACTTTTCATGAATTTGGAAAGGCAGCAGCATCTAGTCAAATGTCTCTGATTAATTCTGAAGGGCCGTGACCTCTTTAATCTCTCTGAAGTTCAGTTCCCAGAAGAAAAGAAAAGCTTATTAAGAAAAAGGTCTTGGGAAGGATATGGCTGGCCAAAAGACCTAAAACCCTGCATGGAAGAATGTGGCAACAGTGGACAGATCTGTCTGTAAAGGCAAATGATCTGCTTTTAGGTTCACTAATCTCAGTAATACACTCTGACATCCTGTTCTGTAGGGGCAGACACCTAAACTTGCCAAAAGACAAAGAGACAACATATTTTCAGACTTTGCCAGTTAGTAAGAACAGTCTTATTATTCAATGCAGGTAGAGTTTCTGTGCATCAGCTGCACCTTGTCTTCCAGAAGCAATGCAGTTCTGATCCACTGTTTCAGTTTAGAACAGAAAACACTGAAGTAATTATGACTCACTTAAACATGGTTTCTCTGCAGACCACAGCCAATTACCAGTAATGTGACAGTCAGCAGACAGGATGAACTTGTCTTCCTTTAATTGCAGGTTATTTGAGAAATTGATAAAACGACCCCTCCATTTTGTTTTAAGTGCTTATCACTTCTGAAACTTTATTTTTTTTTAACAAAGCCTTTTCTAAATCTCACAGAAAAATGACACAACAGTGCTTAGATGTTTCCTCCAATAACTCAGATCTCTGGGGGTAACTTGAGAAACATCTGATATCACGGTTAAAGAAGAAAAGAATGTTTTAGGTAGGCATTTGCTGTAAAATTAAGGACAGAAGGGTCCAAATAATTTAGACTTGGTTATCCTCAGCCTAGGACAGCATTTCTGTCTGCCAAAAATCTGAATATTTGAACTATGTGTATATTCCTCCAGTCCTCCTTAATAGGCTGTACATTTCATAATTGCCTCAGTATAACTTTAGAGACTGTAGACATCACAAGAACCTTTAGCACATCATTATATCTTTTCTCACTCCATTAAAAGAAAGGAGAAAGAATCTGGATATCTGACACCTGGTTTCTAAGTACAAATCACTACCCTTCAAAAATATATTCTAACATTTTAAATCTTTCTAAGTAAGTGAGAGTTGTGGAGTAAAAAAGGGTAGTGGAGAAAAAATAAATTAAAAGGGATTTAAGTACTACATCCAAGTTCAACACTCTTGGATGATTCCCCACGGAACATATGTTTTTTATCCCATGTGAAAGGAAGCCAAAGTTAATTACAGAACATAGCACTGGGCAAGCAAATAAATCAAGCTTTGCACTGCTGAATTCTCACATCTGCAAATTAACAACTATGGGTCTGTTAGTGTAGACTCTTCTGTTACAACAAAATGATACCAAATATAATAGGTGCTTACCTTAGGACAAGAAGATGTAATCCAAAACAAATGTCCACTTCACAAGAATTTATAGCCATGGGGCTAAATCACCACACATAGGAGTATGCATTAGAAGGAGAGCATTAGCTCAGTACATAAAACTGCAAAAGCCCTGTGAAGGATTTCAGTACTGAAAATATAATCTCAAATACAGAGGCTGGTGTATTTATATTCTGTATATTATGCATGTAATATAATGGGCATCTGGTAACCAGTATACATACGGATCATAAAAAAAAAAAATATACCAGTATACACAAGATTATGTGTGTGCATGTGTGTGTATGAGAGAGAGAAACAGAGGGAAAAATGTGTTAATAGTCTTCCAAATAAAAATTTCCCCAGAAGATAAGATTAAAATTTCCATGTAACAAAACTGTGACAAAATCCTATACATCCACTGCACACTCAAGAACCTGTAGCATAGAAATGGCACAGCCACCTCCATATATGTAAGCCAGGTTGATTGAACATTCAAATTGAAAGATTAAACAATCACATGGTCATTAGCTTGCATGGTTCCTCCACTTGGAAACATGGATGTCAAACTGCGTTTTCTTCTGTTGGTCAGCAGTAAGCATTTTCAGGCAAAAATGAAAAAACAGTACAACAACAAAAAAATCCAAATCTGCGTGGAGAGTGTTTCTGAGGCTAAGTACTGTACTACACAGTCTATATTTAAATGTTCATCACATGGACTCTGCTGTAAGTCTCATTTTCCCTAACTTAAAAGGCAGTTAATTTTCACTTGCTGTTAATTCAGTTGGTGGTTTGTAAGAGTCATTCATTAATGGCAACATCACACTTTGAATAAGTGAAATCCTCTGTAATGACACCAGCACTATTATTATGGTGAGGGAAAGGCATCACCCGAAAATAAAACCGAGGCCAGTTAGTTTTTCTTTCCCCACTTTGATGAATGGGAGTGGCACAATAACCTTGAGGGAGGATTCTCATTAAAAGGCATTGCAAGATTACCCCAGCTTTTTTCAAACCAATGCATTTAGCCCCAAGTCAAAACGAGAAAACACAACCACCCCATTCGCAATCATACTTAGGTATCATACTTCACTGATTTAAATGCTTAAATACCTTTCTGGATTTTTTTTGCCTACATGTTGCATTTGACTGTAACACAGAATAGCTTTCTTCACCCAGCTAGCTTCTACTTTAGCAGAGGTCAGCTGCTAAATACATATAAATGCAGAGTTATTGACAGGATTTCTACAACAGGTAGGGAAGTCTCCGCAATCCAGATTCCATCAGTGTTTTTATCTGTATTAGGTAAGATTAAAGTCAGTTACAACAGTTAACAGAGGAGGAGCTGAATTGTGTAAGGTCACCATTTGACTCCTTTCTGTAGGCTCACTTAGCACCTTTCTGTGCTCACTTAACAACTTCGCTATGCTAAATCCAGCCCTGGCTAAAGCCATTCATTACACAGCACTAAGGCAGAGATAAAAGACAGCAACTCAATACCTGAAGAGTGTGTTCTCACTGAGATAATACGACAGCATAGAATCAGAAAAATCCTCAGTATTGCCCCTTCGCAGATCATTGTAGTCCTGATGCTAATACCAGTAGTGCAGAATTAGGCCACCACTGAATACTTTCAGTATCTCGAGTGCAGGGATTAGCACATATAAAACCACTGCCTGTTATTGCACTGAATTCAGTTTGCTTAAGCATGTATAATGGACACCGTATTCCCGGAGATTTTCCTCCTTTTTTTTCAATGAGCTGGACTGGATTTCATGAAAAAGATGAAAAATCCCAGGACTTATATAGGGCATTCCTTCAGCAGCTGGCCACATACACTAGAACAAGAAGAATATAGATTGGTTTTGGTAGATCCCTACTGATTTCCAAGGATCTCTTGGTGATTTTGGGGAGAAAATGAGAAACAGAAACTGGGAAAATGGGAGATAATCCCATTAGATCTGTACTAGGTGCTCTTGTGCAGTAAGCCATCAGCATCTGTCAGTGTGAAGTGAACTAAGCTTATTAGCAGTGCCTGAGTTTCATGGTGTTTCCCTAAATGATTTAAATATACAGTTGGCATATTTTGCTTGAATTATGAGGTAAATAGCTCTGTGTTCAGAAAAAAAAAAACAACACAAAAAACAAACAGAGGAAGAGAAAAGGAGGTAATGATTTTGTCTAAGAAAGACACTGCACGATCCATTTACCAATTTTCTGCAACACAAATGTGTCTCTCCCATCACTAGCAAAAAGAGTTTTTATGAAACATTTCAACTTTGAAACACTGCATAAAAAGATCAGCATGGGATCACTACCCTGTCTTATCTGCTTTCCATTATTAATCTACACACAAAAAAAAATGTTTTGATACAAGACAAAATGCAGACCCCAGCTGTCACACGGCTAGGCTTCGAGAACAAAGATTTGGGAAGGGCTCTACCCACGTTTGTTGCAAGCGCGTTGAGTCCCCAGCTGTATTTTGTCATGAAATGGCTTTCATAGCTCACAGCTCCACTATCAGGTAAAAATTCTCAGCAGCAGGTTAAATACATTCTGCTTTGTTCATGCTACCTGTCAATTTTGCATCTAAAGCCTGCAAACATTATAGAACTATAAAGCTTCAAAAAATGCCATTGGTGGGAAGTGCTGTTGCTACACCATGGATAATTCATAGGCAACAGATGAAAAGGATCATGCTGGCTCCTCTCATGAAGTATTCTTGTTGTCAACACAGAGAGTCAGTGATTAAGTAGATAGGTAGTAGGCAGGTGCTTAGAGAGATAATTGTAGCATAAATGTGTGTACACATATGTATGGGCTACTCGTGAGGTTGCAAGTAGTTTATAGACTATTTGCTTTAAATAGTAAGTTCTAACTTCAGGAAAGGGTTGCCCAGAGAAGTTGTGGGTGCCCCATGCCCAGAAGTGTTCAAGGCCAGGTTGGATGGAGCTCTGAGTAGCCTGGTCTAGCAGAAGGTGTCTTTGTCCACAGCAGGGGAGTTGGAACTAGATGATCACTTTAAGGTCACTTCCAACCCAAATCATTCTATGATTCTATGATTCTGTGACTCAGCATCAGCCACTGTCCCTTTAAAGATACAAATATTGAAACTAAGAAAGAAATTCAAATAGGTGATGAAAGTTCATGATACAAATGGTCTTCCAGATTCAGTTTTAAAATACCATTTTCAAGTATTAATCTTTGACTGCAACACTTCAGTGGGCTTGTGCCCAGAACTGTTTGCATGCACCTGACATATTTAGAACATATCTTCATGGCATGAAGCATTGCTGGTAAGGGATACCAGCACCACTGCTGACTGGGTTTAGTTCAGAAATGGAAACAGCACAGCTGTTAGCATGATCCTACAGTTCTGAAGCCAAACAGCTCTCATTCCCACTTCCCCAAACAGCCTGGGTGGACCTATGTAACTGAAAATGCAATTTACACCAGCTAATCTGAATCTGCTCGTGCACGAAAATGTACTTCGAGTAGGCACTATCCCATTCCTGAAGAGTACACAGCAAAAATACTCTGACAGAAAGAGGTCAGTTACTCCCTTCCACCCCTCTGCACTGTCTCCTCCCCACCATGTCCAGCCTAGCTGCCTTCTGTGCTAAGACGAAGCTTCTTTCTCTTTGACTTCCTCTTGCACTCTGCAAGAGCCCCTCTTGAGAGAGGTTTGACACTCAGACCCTCTCCCACCCCTCACGTGTTTCTGGCATGCCCATTTGTTCAGGATTTTCCTCTGACAAAACAGGCTGAAGAGCCCTGGCACAGAGAACGAGTCTTAGGGTAGCTTTAGATAATCCCTTAAAATTACGAGTAATTGATTTGAAAAAGAAATAGGAAATGGAAAGAAAGAACACTTGGAAGCCCAGATTCGGGCTGATGACATTTGCTGTTAAACTGAAGCCAAGTCATTTTAGCAGCTGCAAAATTTCAAATCAGTTCCAGGGGCTATAAACTAACACACAAGACGGAAGGAAGGAAACATGAAGAACAAGAAAAGATGAACTGTTAAGCTTCCTTTGCAAATACAGAGTTTGATTTAATGTTTCAGATTACTAACTTGGATTATTTGTTTTCAAGTGCTGGGATTAATCAACGCTTTCTCTTAGCAAGTTTGAATGAAATGTTCTTTCCATAGCCCTTGCAGAGATGACATAAAAGTACACAACAATATTAATAATGGGAAAATCAATATAATCTTTAATCCACAATGAAAATATCCTAACATATCATGGTCTCCATAGGAACTGCACGAAATCTGGAGCTTGTATTTTGCAGGTCTCTCTGGTGTTACCACTGTAGAGCTCAGCCTGCAGCCCTGGCCATGACCAGTGGACTTGTGTTGGTTGGCCTAGAAAGGGGAAAAGGGTATGTAAGTGTCCTCCCTTAACACTGCTCTCTTTTAAAGGAGCAGTTGAGTACAGTGCACCTGAAGCCAAGGAATCAGGGCTCCAATCTACAAGATAATCAGTGATCTTTCCAGTTATGTGCTAAATAGAAAATAGGAAATGCCCAACTAGATATTACACTCATCTATGTATTTCTTCAGGAGTGGGTCTGATACTGTAGCTTTCTCTGCTATGTTATTTTAGGAACATACCTTGTTCTCTAGTGTATGCACTAAAAAATGTTCTTCGGCAGCTCTTTTACTAAAAAAGCAGAACCACAAAGAGAAGCTTTTAGCAAGTGCCTAAACCTTTTATCAAGCACTGAAATGGCTCAATGTTCTTCAGATCCCTCTTCTGCAGCACTGCCTCTAATGGATAGAAGTTCTCACTTGATGTCCGAATTTTCTTCACTGGTTAAGAGTATAAGTTAGAACACCATGGAATTTTTGCATGCCTTTTTGTCACTAGCACAGCTCCTTATCTCTACATATACAAAATGGCAATAATAATTCTCTCAGTAGTGTAGCAGGGAAAGCTGATAACTCCCTTGAAGACTAGTAAGTGCTCAGATATGGAAGAAGTAAAGTTCTTACAGATATATAGATAGACAAGCCAATATATTAAAAGATATAAAAAGATATTATCTTATATAGTCAGTTTTAAATTTAAAAAAATTAAGTGATACATTCAGTGTGCTTCCAATGGGCCTTTGTTTTGCTACACTTAAGTAAGGTAATCATACATCTCTTACTTGCTGAAGCAACTGGCACATTAAAGTTCTATCTTCATTAGGATAACGGTAGCAAAATCAGACCTGGCAGCATTACTCTCCTTTAAATCTTCCTGACCTAGTGTAACTGGAACAGCACTAAAAATTAAAAGGAGACAAGGGAGGAATATAGATGTAAAGAGCAGGAGGAGACATTATTGTTGTCAGTGAGAATTAGTAAGTCAATATTTCTGACCACAAAGCAATTTAATTTGGCCTTTTACTGCATCCATTTTCTCTGATTAATTTTAATGATTGTCCTTTGGGGCTGGAAGTCTGAGGGACATTGTTCAAGTCTTTAACCCAGAGTCCTGCGTCCACCTTTCTGGTGATCCTACAGGTGGAAGTAGCTGGAGTCCTGACACTTCTCAAACTAGGTGATAATTTGACAAGCCTTGTTCCCCTCTCGGTGAAATGTGTCATAGTATTAAAGGCCTGAGTTACTGCTCAGCACTTAGCAGCTGTTGGCTTTCCCAGATAGCATTAGTACAAGATTAGACATAGAGATATTTCAAGAGTGAGACATGTTTAATTCAGTTGCAGGTCTGTGAGATTTCTTTCAAAGATATTTATTCATCCAGAGCTCACATCTGCAAGACTTTAAAAGAAGAATTTAGACATATACAAAGGACAGTAGTAGCTTGAATCATTTGTACACAAAATGACAGCCCCTGACATGAAAAGGTTTGCATTTTCTGACTCCCCGTACAGGAAGTCTAATCTGCCGTCACCAACACATACAAGCTTTGTTTGTTTGAAAAGTTTGTTGCCTGTTTCTATGTTTCTATGACACACTGAGACAGCTGTGTCTCATTCCAGTGTGTTCCAATGCTTTTCCTTAAAATCACATCAAGTGCTATTAACAAAAAAAGACAGCTTAAAAAAAAAAACAACAAAGCTTAAAATAACTTTTAAAAGTCAAGGATACTTTTTTTCCCTTTTTTTTTTTCTCTTTTGTGATATCTACCTTGATCTGCTACTTCTAAACCTAATGCTCAGGAAGACATTAACCAGTCAAGAATAGATGTATTATTCATAAGCTGCCATATAAATGACAGTTGTGAATGTATTCATCTTAGTTTATCCCTTCTTTTGGTCCAGTTTTGCAGTTTATTACTACAATATCTATGTTTACTTCTGTAGGTATTAATTTTATCAAATTCAAGTTTCCTCATAATACGCCTGAGAACAACAATCCACTAAGTGGAGTTTGCATATCTCCTTACCCTGACAGCATCTTTTCTAACTACTTAAAAATCAGAATTAAGATGCAAAAGTGAGAGGATGAATTTGATGACAAAAGGGATTTCCATCTAATTTCCATGGCACCACATTTTATAGATAGTATTACGTTCAATGCATTAAGAATGCATTATAACAAACTTAGCTGCTCTCTTCTGGGAACATGGTAGGAAAACACTGAATATAGTCCCAGTAAAACAAGAAATATTTGTTTTTCATATCATGAGGATTTCTGTAGGAATGATCAAGAAAATGTCAAGCTAAATTTTAAGCCGACGTTTCAATCTGACAGTTTGTGATCCCAGATGTGGATAAATAAATAGTTATTTTGATTAAGAACATAGTTACTTTGTAAGTTATTGGAATATAACCCCTTTATGTACTGGGGACCAAGCTGCTATGTTAATCACTGAATAATGACAGTTTGTTTTAAGAAATATAAACAAAGAAGAAATGTATCTTTTTATCCTGAAAAAGATGTTTAAATGTAAATAAAATTAATAAATATTTAAATTCATTTGCTTAATTAAACACTGCATAATAGTTCAAATGCAAAAGGAAAAGGAGGGAAGTATACATTAACATCCTTGGTTTTGGTATTTCCCAAATCTTACCTGCTTAGCTCTTCGAACTGAGCATTAGTTTAACTCTTGTTTTTTGTTTAAAAGATAAATAAAATCAGATGGTAAAGAAATATACCTAAATCTGTCTCTTCAGGAGTGACTGAGAGGTACAAAGAATTTTTAGAAGGACCAAGCCAAGTTCTTCAACTCTTGCACGAGCAGCTGTGGAATAATCCCACGATACTGGCAATGGACCACCCATGTGAATTATGTTAATTAAGGTGAATTATCAAATCCTTCCCAGTTAGACTCACAATGTCATGGTTTGAACAGATTGTTCTCTGAGAAAGAATGTAATTTACTCAAAATTACATAGGTGAGGAGTTCTGTTGTTCATTTCTCTGTTGTGGTGGATGGCTGTTTTTGCAGTTAATCCAGAGGGATTTTAAACTAGTTTGGGCACCTTTGGGCTTCCCAGTAGCTGAGGTGGGACAATATGCATGGTAGGCTACAAGCTCATCGAGGAAGGCATCCATCTTCTTCTGCGCTCTGAATGTTTTTCCAATACAGTGATGCTGCTCTCACCTCCACCACATTAATTTTTAATGTTTGTGCTTAAAAATGTCTATGATGGTGGCCCATAGATAGAAGATCTTGTCGTTTAAAATCAAAGCTACTTGTTAAGTCTGCTAAACCAATATGTATGCAAGATCCAAGAGCCAGATGCACTTGTAGCTAGATGTCTAATTCCCACTGATATCGAAAACAGGAATAGCCACTTATGAGTGGAGACCCTGGCAATCAACAGAAATATCACCTTTTACACAAATGTACACCAACTCAGAGATTTTTTCATGATATTAAATTTCCTTTCAAGTGTAACTTTTGACTATGGGAAGGAGTACCAAAGCAAGCAGAACAACATTTCTCTCCAGTAAGGGGTTTTATACATTTTGACTTAAGGTAACTTATGGTGTATGATTTTAGAATTTTTAATCTATGTGTCATTTGTTCAGAAGAAATTCCCGATCCTGTTTTACAAACTCTAGCCATATTAATAAAATAAACCACTTTTGGAAGTTGTTTATGGCATATGAACTAGCCATCCAAAAAAGTCATACTTGACTGCTTTCTGAATATAACATGGTTCCTGCAGACTGTAATCACACTGCATCCTGATGCTTGTTTTAAAAAGCTTTTTTTTTAAGACTCTGGGCATGGCGGGGACTCACACACATTTGCTCAGCAGAATTGAGTGTTACCTTTAAGCTTATTTTAGCCAAATTAATATAATTGCTGGGATCATTTAGATTCTTTTTCTCTATGCTCCATCTCTACTCAAAAGAGAAAGAGCAACTTCACATTCAGATATACATTGCCTTAAATTTTCTGCCTTTTGTCCTCAATAAACCTCCATGTTTTGGGGGTTTTGTTTGTTTTGTGGTTTGGTTTTGTTTGTTTGTTTTTCGGTTTGGGAAGGTTTTTGTTTTGCTTTTTTTTGTTAAGTAAGTCTCATATTCAAAGCACTAGATTCATATTTAAGCATAAGTTCCATTCACCTCAGTGGGTCTAGATGGGATTTTTGCCTCAGGTAAGACTAGAAGATGCAGACCTGACGTTCATGTGTTTTGACAAGAACATCTTCACACATTTTGAGTTCTTCAGCGCAGAGAGTATTGATCTTTTTTCCCCCTTACATACAATCAACTCAGTGCATTGAATATTTAATAATACAGGTGATATAAGGACCCATTGTCTGACTCATATAAATAACATAATAATTGAAGACAAATCTTCCTTTTCTACAGTGTATGCGAGGCTAAATGAATTTTAAAAATCCCATATATATCAGTGGTAATGTAAAAGAAGCTAGAATAAAATGAACATTTGGAAAAAAAGAATCAATTTTTCAATTTTAAAATATTTTGCTGCCACCTTATGGAATTGAATAAATGTGCATCTCAGTGGTTTGTAAAAGGGACACAATTTAGCCTTCAACAGCAAACACTAACATCATTACAGAGAAAGAATATATTCATTTCTTCTTTATTCCTTTTTAAATTCTTAACAAGTATGTCTGGTTTCACCTTTCACAGAGAGATGGAATAGCACAGATTGAATTTTAAGGCTTTCACATGTGAATAAAATAGAAGAAAAAAACACGCATCAAGCATAATTCTCAACAAATGCCAAATGCCATGAATAATCAGCAGATCAAGCATTATTTGGTCATTAACAAATATAGGTAAACAAAGCAAGGAGCTGCTCACAGATGATACCTAAATATCAATTAATCACTGACAGGTAATTGTTATTTTAAATCCAAGGTTACTTATTAGAACTCAGGGCCTCTTTCCCCCAGGTGTGTTGTGGCTTTTGCATAACTGCATTGCTTTTAAAATATAAGTCTACATAAATAAACAAGGGGAAAACAAGTCCTAAGGCTCTAGGCTCTGTCCTACATATTCTCTCCCTGTTTCTGTCAGAGAGATATTCTTCTGTACAACTTACAAAAATGCAATGCATTTTGGGGAAGATATTAATACATGCAAATATACCACCAGTAGAGAGAACATGTCAGAAGTTCTTTATTGTCACTAAGACAACTGGAGCACTAGTCTTATTTTAGAAAAGGAGTGATCAGAAGCATTTAACCTGGAGAAAGAATAGAAATGTCCATATCTGCAAACGATCGTGAAGTTGTCAGCTTTCCTTCAATGCAAGAGATCTGTATTCCCAGAGAACTCTGGGATTCAGGTGCCTCCATCACTAGCCAGGTGCCTCCATCATGGCTAGTGCAGGGGACAGGTGACCTCCAGGTCAGCCAGCTTTGCAGGGACATGGGCTGCTTGGCAGTGTGTCTGGTCACCTGGGGGCTGGGGCTTGCCAGGTGTATTGCACAACCACCCTTTGGGGAAATAAAAGTCGGAGTATTAGGAGGTGCAAGCCCCAGGTGATTTATGCCAATGTATGTCATTTAAATTAACACACAGATGCTATGAGATTTTTATTCCAGAAAGCGCTGAAACGAGTACGTTTCTTGTGGACGGTGCTCAAATCACAGGCGGGAAGTTTTTGGACAGTGACCTGACTGACTGCAAGAGCGGGGCTAATGAACCTGTGTCAGCCCTGTTCCGAGCGCCATGCACGTATGGAGGTGCACCTTGTGGGAACAGGGCCATATGCAGGACATGGGCATCGACAATAAACCCTGTCAGCTTCAGCCGGTCCCTGCAGGGTGCGGGTGCAGCGTGGCTGTGGCCGGCGTAAGGAAGTGGCGCTGCGGCCACACACGGCTGTGACCGATTAATGAAGGGACTCGTCGGCGCGGCCGTTGCCGGGCGACGGACGGGACCGCGGCGGGGCCGGGCCCGGGGCTCTCGCCGGGGCTCTCGGAGGGCAGGACGGCGGCCTCGGGCACTGCGACGCGGCAGCGAGACGCCGCCGCCATGTCGGGGGCAGGCACGGCCGACCGGGTGGTGCAGGTGAGCGGCGGCGGGGGCACGGGCTGCGGGGAGCGGGGCCTGCCAACGGGTTTCTGTCACGGGTAACACACTGATTCGCTGTTAAAGCCAGCACACCCACAAAAATGCGCTCCGCTGTCAAAATGAAAGCGGGGAAGCAGGCTTCCCTCTGTGTGGACGCCAGGAGCGGCTCCCCGTGCCCAGGCTGGGAAGCGGCGGCTCCGAGGCGGGAGCAGCCCGGCTGCCCCGCTCCAGGCAGCGCTGGCCACCAGCAGGTGCCTCGGGAGGCGCCTGAGACCCGCGCCAAAACACCCGCTCCCCAGCTTTCGGTGGTTTGGGCTCAGGGTCTTGACTCTGGAGATGATGCTGCATTTCTTGATGTATTTTTCATGTATAAGTAAGGCCAGTGGCTTTAAGAACGCACTTAAACGTGACGTGTTCAGGATGTCCTGCAGCAGAGTCCAAAATACGTGAAGTTCTTCCATTGTTTTGAACGTGTCACCTGCTTCAGACTCTTCTTTTGTGCTCTTGTTGATCAAAACATACAAAAGGGGGCGAAAGTGTCACATGATGATAGTCATAATTGCCAAAAGTAGAAAAGGGATTTGCAAGATATGTTTCTTATGAAGAAGAAATAAAAATTAATACATGGAGATTTGGGATTGGTTTTTTTAGCACAGAAATATTGGGGGCATGGTGATAGAATGGAGACACTATCCTTCACAATAATTATCAGTTAAACAGGCTTAACTCTGTTGCTTAGTTTTACTTATGTACGTGTGGCAGGGGGGAATTAGTGATGAACTTTTTCAATTAAATCTTCCCTTCTGTGCAAAATTTATTTGTGAAACCATTTCAGAATGAGCTGCAGGAAGCGATTTCTGCTCATGCATCAAGTGAGCAAACAGATGAATACTCGGACGACTTTGAGAGTGATGAAGATGGCATGTTAAATGGTAAAACAGAATTAAATATTTTTCCTTGTGTTCTTCCTCTTCTTAACTCATTGCTATAGCCCAGCAAATCTTTGTGAGTCAATATGATTTAATGTTCCAAGATTTCATATTTTAAAAACTTCTAAATCACTGAGTCCTCCTCTTCTAAGTTAGGAGCAGAATTCCCAATGAAATCAGTGGTGGTACCAACCTGCTAGACCAGACACAGTCTGTACTGGTTTCTACCATTGTGATACCCAGTTTTCCTCCATAGCCATCTTGTTTACTTGACACCTGTAGTAGCACACATACTGTGAATGAAAGTGAACATGAGCAGAGAGAAAGCCCCGGTTTTTACTTCCTCTTTTCCCAGTCTGGACAATCAGTGAATAATGGCTTCAGGACACACTGCAGAGCATACTTCCTTGGCAGTGTACACAAACCATGAATAGTTTTGATCTAGCTGTTTTTCTTGGGCCAGGATGCATTTGATGTTTGCTAATTGTATTGAGTTTGCATGGGCAGGTTTTTGTCACAGAGGGGCTACAGGGGTGGCTTCTGTGAGAAGCTGCCAGAAGCTTCCTCCATGTCCGGCAGAGCAAATGCCAGGCTGCTCCAAGACAGACCCGCCACTGGCCAAGGCTGGACCGGTCAGAAATGGTGGTAATGCCTCTGTGATAACATGTTTAAGAAGGAAAGAAAAGTTATTGTGCAGATGTAATTGTGACCAGAGAAGAGTGAGAATATGTGAGAGGAACAACTATGCAGACACCAAGGTCAGTGGAGAGGTAGGGGGAGGAAGTGCTTCAGATGACAGAGGTGAGATTCCCCTGCAGCCCATGGTGAGAACAGGCTGTGCTCCTGCAGCCCATGGAGGACCATGTTGATGCAGAGATCCTGCAGCCCATGGAGGAGACCCACACCAGAGTGGGTGAATGCCTGAGAGAGAGCTGTGAATCCGTGGGAAACTTGTGCTGGAGCAGGGTCGTGGCAGGGACCTGCAGATCCATGGAGAGAGGAAACCACGCTGGAGCAAGTTTGCTGGTAGGACTTATGACCCTGTGGGGGACCCACACTGGAGCAGGCTGTGCCTTATGGACTGCACCCCATGGAAAAGTGACTCACATTGCAGCAGTTGGTGGAAAGCTGTTGCCTATGGGATGGAGTCACGGTGGAGGAGTTCGTGGAAAACTGTCTCCCATGGGAGGGATCCCACTCTGGAGCAGGGAAAGGACTCCTCTCCCTGACCAGCAGCAGGAACAACGTGTGATGAACTGACCGTAACCCCTGCTCCCCATCTCCCTGTGTCTTTGTGGGGGGAAGAGGTAGAACTCAGGAAGGAGGGACATGTGGGGGAAAAGTGTTTCTAAGATTCGTTTTACTTCTCATTATCCTGCTCTGATTTTGTTAGTAAAAAATCCAATTAATATCCTCAAGCTGAGTCTGTTTTGCCTGCGGTGTTGTTTGATGAGTGATCTCTCCTTGTCCTTAACTCATGAACCTTTGTTATATTTGCTCTCCCCTGTCCAGCTGAGAAGGGGTGTGATAGAGAGGCTTTGGTGGGTGCCTGGCATCCAGCCAGGGTGAACCCACTACTACTTTATATTTAGTCTAACAAGATCAGCCAAATAACTCTTTTTCTTCCTGGTATGACACTGCATGTTAAGGAAAGTAGGAATTTTAAAAGAACTTCCTCTGTGTCCTGTTTTTCATTCACACCTAAAACATCTTTTAACAGTTTGTGGGATGCTTTGATTTCCCTTTGCTGACAAGATTTAGAAAAAAGCTCCCCCAACAGTAAATAAGTTACTATCATGCTTTTGTTACCTTCTTCAATCATTTGAACTCTGTAATTAAGCCTGTTAGCCATAACAGATCTCAACAGGAAGATCAAAATATTTTTGTTAAACATGAGAACCTTAGCATTGGAGCAGATACTTCTTTGAGTATCTTTTAGTAGATTTTAGATGGGACAAAAGTGAAGGGAAGGGGAGGATGGATTCTGATACCAAACACGGCTAGCTTTGTTGTTGACTTGCTTTCACTTCTTGTGGCATTGAGACACTGTTTTTTAGAAGGGTTTTGAATTGTGTGGCAGAAAAGAATTAATAAGTGAATATTTTTCTTTGGGTTGGGTCCACGGAAACAGATGACAGGAAAGGAAGTAAAATAAGGCTGTAGTCTGGTGGCTTTGCAGAGATAAGAGGCATAGAAAGAGAAATGCTCAGAAACTAAAGTCAGGAGGATGTTATATGAAAAATACTTTTGAGTTATAGAAGATATCACTTCTGAGTTGCATTTTTTTCCCACTTATCCCGAATGCAAGTTGATAATATGACCTTTTCAGGTATTGATGAAGAACTTACTGAAGGTAATTCAGGTGCTGCAAGCACTGGTAAATCCACTGTTGTTGAGAGTCCTCTCTTGAATGATGATGCTTCACAAAAACTAGCAGATTTGGAAAATGAAGCTGCTGATGACTTGACTTTATCCTTTCATGAAAAGAAACTTAAGAAAATAATGTTTTTAGAAGGTGATAATGTACCAGATGACAGAAAAGATGGTGAAGAATGTTTGGAAGGTCAAAATGAGGGTAATGACAGAAAAAATAATGAAGTGCTTTCAGCTGCTGAAGAAGTACCCTGTGATAATAGTGAAAGTGATGACTTGCCTATTCATGAACTACATAAAAAAAGAAGTCAAGAGGAAAAGCAACCAACAGCAAAGCCACGGCTGCACAAACAAAGAAATGCTTCAGCATCAGGTGAAAAGAAAGCTTTGAATGTTGTTGCTGCTACTTGCTTAGCCATGTTACAGTATTTTAAAGTGTTTTAGTTTGGGTTATTTTCTGTGTTAATGATCAGCTGCTTTGGCTTGCCGCGAAAGCTTCTAAAAATACATAACCTCCATCTGCCAGGGGGTAAACTGAAAAACTGTGGGCCAAATAGCAGGAGGTTCCTATTTTCCTTTCAGAAGATGAAAAACAGCTGTTTAGGTCCTTGAAGTTCAGCTCTTCACCAATGCATGTCCAGGAAAGGTGTGGGAGGGCTACCGACTTGGCTCCGCAGTATGGGCCTAGCTCAGAAAGCCATATTCACATAGTGTCCACAGCCTCCATGTATCCTTCCATGGGAAGTCATTAAATAGCCACCTCTTTTCCATGATCTGGAAAGTTTGATAACACTGTTTGCAAATACAATGTTGAAATTGATATACTGAAGCATCATGAAGCTGTAATGTGACAGAATGTCAGAATAGTAGATTCTCATAATTGCAAAGTTAAAACTTCAGATGATCTTTTACTTTAAAGATACTGACACACTTTGGTTGTATAGTCAAACAGATAAAAACCCTCAAACTTTAATGTTTCATTATAAGACTAGGTAATGCATTTTTAATCTGCAAAGCAGAACTTGGAATTTTGCTAATTAACTTTTACAAATATAAAATGTCAAAAGACGTCATATCCAATTCCATTTGTATTCTTATCTAATTCCATTCTAATCTTCAGATTCATATCTTAATTCCTAGTATGAGAGGAATTTGTCCTGTTTGATGTTGAGATAAATTTGTGGCTGGTCATTAGCCGTTATGGAAGATTACAACTTTGAAATTGCTAGAGCATGATTAATGATATCAGCTCCTTTTTGTGTTTCCACATGATGACACCAAAGTGCTGGATATTTGAATGCAGGATTGGGCAGTGCAACACCTCTCTGTCCTGGCTGTTGTGCTTGTGTAGTTTTACACTGGCAGAAAAAAAAGTTGAATTACTCCTTGTCTTCATGTGAATCAAAGTAGTGCAGTGATAATGGCATATTGGTTTTCAATTCAGAATTCTCCTTGTCACCTTGAACTTACCTTCACCATTGTAAATCCAGGTTAAATTTCTTAGATTGTGAGCACTGATATTCCTTTCTTCAGGTAATTTGGAGTTCATTTCTCATTCAAAAAATTATTTCTTTTAAGAATTCTGTCAGAAAATTGTGCAAGACTAATTTAGTTTCACCAGAGCCTTTTTTGGTTTGTGTCTCAATTGTTTTACAAATTTATGTCTCTGCATTAATGGTGATGTTTTCTTTAAATCCCCACTGCAGAATCTTTCTGTTATTTCCTCATGTGTCCCACACCCCTGAAAAACATCATACAATGAAAGTTTTGGTTACCCAAAGTGTTGTGCAGACTTCACTAGTAGTTTGCTAGATGTCAGAAAATCTCTTACTGTGATTGCAATGACTCTTGGTTTCTGCGGTAGAACTGCATTTGGGTGGTAAGGCAGATGAGAAGTTATGCCTTTGTCATGCTCTCACATTCTTTAACATTAGTTAAAGCTTCAGTTTCTACTCCAATCTTACATTTAAATACAAGTGAATACTCTTCTTATTAGTATGTAGTTCTTAGAAGGACGTGTACAGAAAATACAGTATAAAATTTAGTAAAAACTTTCATGGACAGGTGTTTTTTGTACAGAAATAAAAATACTCAGAAACAATGAAATTCTTGTTAATGTGTCCTCTCAATCTTTTTTCCTCCCGTTAGATCAAGATCAGAAGACTGTCAACACCAGTGACTTGAAACTGGAGGACAATGATAGAAAATCTCCTTCTGTGATAGAACAAATGATGACCACAGTGTATGAGAAGACAAGGGAATTGGAGAACCCAACAGCTGACAGTTCAGATGGAACAGTGAAAATAGCAGAAGGGCAAATAATAATTGATACAATGCAGGAGATATCAATGCATGGTCAATCTGAACATAGGGAGGCAAAGAATGCATCAAAGAGCTCTGTCAAGGTATTACTCATAAGTGTTTTGCCATTGTGTGGAACAATGTCCTAGAAGCGTGGTGGAAAGTTTTGTAAGGTTATTGTTGGTAACTTAAATGTGAAATGCTATCTGTAGAGCTGACAATTCATCTCTGAGCTGAGATTTATCTAGAGCTGAGGCTCTTACAAATTCTATATAGTTGTATAGAAGATGTAGGGAATACCTTTTACAAAAATGGTTTAAACCAGGTAAAGGTATTGACGTGTTTTCCAGTCTTAAGAAAGTACTCTTGTCCAAGTGAAAATAACAACTCTCTATTGTGAGGCTAACTGAATTGCAGTGAGCAGTGCATGCTGGCAGAGGATGGAATCCCTGGTGTGACCTGAGTAAGGGATAGGTTGCAAAGCACTCTGTGCTTTATCATAAGAAAGAAAATATGTAGATACATATAATTATTAAAGCTAAGTATTCAAAGAGCTACAAGAGTGTTGATAGAATAACAGGGAAACCCACTACCCAGCTGGGTTCTTTTTATTTCTTTGTATTTCTAAACTATAGACTATATTTTTATGTAATACAAATAAACATTTCTAGGTGCTATTTGAAAATTATACAGGCATTCTGAAAGTTTGGTTGATTGGTTGTTTTTGATTTGTTGGTTGGTTGTTTTTTCTCCTTACTTTCTTACCCTGTACTGTACCCCCTCTGTATTAGAGTGGCTTTCTTGCCTATTTTTCTAACATCATAGAACTATAGAATATCTCGGGTTAGAAGGGATTTGTAAGGGTCAAACCCAACTCTCAACATCCCTGTTAGCTTGTAAAAATCTGTTTCATCCTGATCTAGTTCTGTTGCTTGAGAGACTCTATAACTTCTACTTTTCCTCTGTTTCTTAGAAGCCAAGTGAAACAAAGGAGAGAGTTCTACAAAACTCAAAGGCTTCTTTATCTGACAGGTAAAAGAAACACTCTTAGGTATCACACTCTGCACAGTGTAAGATGCATGCAGGGCCCTGACAATGCTGCTTCATTCTTATTTTCTGTCAGCATTGTATTGAATGCTGACAAGCTCTGACCTTGTGTGAAAAACCTTTTAGTGGATGAGGCCTGTTATTATGACTCTTACTCAGGTTTGTATCCAGTCAGACTCCCAAATCTTTTGCCATTGTCTGTGATGTGTGTGTGCTACTGGAGTCTTTATAGGTTTTAAGCTGCTTTTTAGGTGAAAGTGTAAGGAATTTGTAAACTTTCTTGGCCTGGATTTGTTGCATAATGGCTTGTTTTGGCAATAATAAAGCCCTCAGAAAAAAAAGAGGTTCTTCCTTTTCTTTTCCCCAGTCCCCAGTCAAGTGCATATAAAAAACCAATCATAGTACAGGGAATGTACTGAAATACTACTTGATATCAGCCACAATAAATGGAAAGATCATTAGTGTGTTTGTGTCCTGGTATTTTCATAGGTCTCCATCTTCTGTGCACCTAAAGACAAAGGTGAAGGCTGTTCCGTCAGCTACACCTGTTTTATCTCAATGTCTGGGAACATTAAACCTGTTGGAGAATAAATGCATGGAGAAGAAAAGAACAGAATTTGACAAAGCAGATAGTGTAAGAGCAGCTGTTTTTCAGGTAAATCTTAAAAATGAGCAAACAAACCAACAAACAAAATTGTGCGTAGAAAGGTCCTGATCTAGGAGGCAACACCTCATATTTCTTTAAATCAGTATTTCTTACTATATTCCTTGCATAGGCTTACAGGTGTAATACTCCTTTTATTCTACTGGCTATCGCTTTTCCTCAAATTATGAACTCAAAAACTATATGAAAGGGATGTACTGTGATTGATAATGTATCGTGTCAGACTATTTTCAGGCACATATTTTCCTTTATTTCTACTTCATCTTTAACATGAGTGTGTAGTTTAAAGTTGCTGTTTTTTTCCTGGTATGTTCTATTCATCTGGCATTCAGGAAAAATGATAACAAATCTAGTACTCTCTCCAGAAGAAAAATCTATGTAAATTCCATGTAGAATTTCACAACGATTAGTTTATGGGTTCCAACAGACTTTTGCTACTAATCTGTTTGAGAACAACTTTAAATCCAGAAGCTGTTCATATTGGTATGTGTTTTAATACTTTTTATGGTCCTAGAACAAATTTTAGACCCTCAAATTAAAATTTATATTGTCCCTATAATTTTAAAAGTAAAATAGTCTTCATTTAGGACACTTGTATCTCTAAGCTGTATACCAAATAATATAGTTAAATATTGAAAATTTAAGTCTGTTTCTGCAGATGGCTCATAACCTTTTATGGTTGCTTGAAGTCTCACTCTTCCCAGTAAGGTTTTATTCTCTTTAATTATAGGAATTTGCAAGACAGACAACAAATGTAAATAATATCCCTATATTCCAAGTGATAAGAATCTTTATTTTATTCTTCTTTTTAAATTTGTTTAAAGCTTACATTTTTTTGGTGTTTCTATGAAGATTTTTTTATAAGATATTTAAGCTTTTTTAGATTTTGTAGCTATGATTTTAGAAGCTTAGATTTTTTTTTTTATCACAATGTGTATGTGATAACAGCTTAGTCTTCCACAAGGGGTAGTATCTAAGTAGCACATGGAAGAATTAAGAGTAATTTTGGTGCTCGTTGTATTGATGCTGCTCTGTATTTACACCTTAAAAGGACTTTAAAAGTCTTTAATGATTCTTACAGAATTGGTTGGAAAAGAAAAAGCTCTTTCTAATGGAATTAAAGAGAACAGAAAAGGAGAAAGCCGAAAATCTCAGAAACGAAACTGAAAAGGTTTGTTTACATTCTTGTTAAAAAGAAGTTAACAGACTATAATTCTTTGAAGTGTGCTTGCCTGTGCTTTCTGCCTGAGTGCATCAGTCTGCTGTTGTAAGGCATCTGGTCGTCTCCAAAGAGCACGAGGTGATTTGGAACACTAAATGATATGTCCTGCTTGTTATGGTTGTGGCAAACAGTGTGTGTCTGATATTTCCCTATACATTTACATAACGTATGTTAAAAGTGTGCCTCTTAGATTAATTTTCAGGTTTGTTTACAAAGACCTTGGAATGCTCAAATCTTAAGGTGCTAAGTTTTATATTGTCTGTTAGAACATAAGGGGTTTACTTCCTCCCTCAAGAGATGCTTATCTCCAGAGGACTGTATTTTGAATAGTACTATACACATTCTTTGATTTGACTTTGAAGTATTTAATACGTTTCACTGCTAGGCACTTAACATGTATTTCATATCCTTATGCACATATTTTGCTGGAATAGTTTGTTTCAGTTAACTTAAATTAAAAATGAACATAGAAAAAACCCCACCATATGTATTTAAAATTTAATTGTGAGTAATACTTGAAATGTTGTTGTCAAATCAATTTCTGTTTCTTTATTGCTCCATTAACAATTAGTTTAAAGCTTACTACCTCAATTATAATTTTATATTGAAGTGTATTTAAATGTAGACTTTTATTTGCAATCTAGAAAGAAGCACTTAGAAGAGAGGAATCAATTGCATGTTTTGAAGCCTGGAAAGAAAAGAAAGCAAGAGAAGCAAAAAAGTTAAGTGAAAAAAAGAAGCTTGAGGAAAAAACCCCAGCAGAACAGAATAAAGAGAAAACAGAAGCAGCACAGGTGGTGATGTGAAATATGTACAAAAACGTATATCAAATGTGGTTCAGGAGATTGTAGAAAATAATTCTGATTAATCCAGAAAGAGATGGAAATTAACTAGATCTAAGTCTAGACATGCTTAATTTTTGAAGTAGGTTCTGTTCTGCCAGAAATACGTAATGTTTACATTTGCAGACAAACATGCTTCTATATTTGGAGTCTATTAACTGAGTATAAAATAAATGCCATATAAATACATTTAACTAATACTTGCTGTCGAAATAACTTATTCCTGTTAGACATAGTGATACCCACTTCTAAGAAATGCTACAAACAAATATTCCGAAATTGGAATGTGTAGAAATTACAAAAAAAATATAATACAGAATAGGTAAGGGGAGTATTGACAAAAAGGTGAGGGGTAAGATTTCTCATGAATCTGTGGTTTTCTTTAGGCATTCAAAAGATGGAAAGAAAAAAAAGTGGAATATTTAAGAGAGCAGAGCAGAAAGGAAAAAGAATCTGAAAGAATCAGGAAGGAGAAAGAAGAGGAACTGATTGCAGAGAAGAGGAGAGTCAGCATATCAGCAGTTGAAAAATGGTACTACTCCACTGTGTTTTGCTGTATCATAGCTTCCAAAGTCTTCACTTATAAATGTAATAGGTCTTCTGTGAGTGCTCAATGTGCTTGTAGTTGTAAGACAATGGCATACTTGGGATCAGACTCTTCATTCCCAATGGAGAATAAATATAACAGTGAAAGTAATCTGTACAGATCCTTTCAGTTTAGTAATTTAATTGCTTTCCTCCCCAAAAAGCTACTAACTAAGCCAGGTCAGAGATACTGCAATGGAGATGTAAGATTCACTGAGTATAATGTCTTATGTGGTTCACGCTTCATTACTAAGCCACAGGAAGGTAAGTAAGTCTTTAAGTTTTGTGGAATACAGTGTATGAATGCAGATGTGCGCAGGAAAGAAATGAGATGTATCTGCTGGAGAAATTCTGTGTTAGTTTTATAAACCAAGAGTTTTCACAGACCACGTGCAACTTATAATTACCTACAGAAGTTCAGAATCTAAGGGTTATTTTGTGATACTGAATAAGGGAAAAGCAGTAAAGAAAAGGTGATGCCATAACAGATAGAGTAGTAGGTTCATTTATACC